>NC_092873.1:465568375-465881910 GCF_028372415.1 Notamacropus eugenii | reverse complement strand
TGCAGATGATTCAGAGATGGTAAGTGGCTCACAGAGCTAGGACTCCCAGCCAGGTCTTCAGAGTACAAGGTTTGTTGGTTTTATGCCATGCTCCTTCTTCTGTGGGCACAACATATCAGTCATGCTTTAGCCTTAGGAAAAGTTTGAAAATCCCACCCCCTTTGTGTCTATTCCTGGAACCTGTCACTGTAACATGCAATTTATTGCAAAGAAAATCTCAATGTAACATGGATAGCAGACTTTTCCAGCATAAAGTATATGTGCATTTATTTAAAAAGCTAAGAAATATCCCACTTTTGCCTCCCTCTTACCTTGTATACTCCAAGCCCCACTCCTGACTCTACGTTCTAATAAAAGTGGACATCAGAACAGATGAGGAAAATAATTAACCAATTCATTAATTGTGCTTTTGTTCACATTTCTCATTTGAAAGCTAATTATGTGTTATTTAAGGGTTTCTGCCAAACCTATTAAAGAATTGCTGATCCTGACCCCTTAATGTGAAATAGAAGACTTTTGAAAGTCAGATATATTTGTGACATATCTTTATTTACAGAAATAAAAATAGAACTTCTTGCATAGACAATTGAATTTATAACAGAATCCTAAACAAATAGCACAGATCATGAAATGCTATTGATTCTTATGGCCATGGACCCACTAAACTGTGAGGTATATTCACATTATTGACCAATCATTTTATATCTTTCTTTAGCCCCATCTCTGACATATACTGGCTGTGTGACCCTGGGCATATCACTTGATCTCTCAATACAATAAGCAGTTATTTAAGGCTATAATTTACAATTCATAGCAACTCTTTTTTGGTGTTGGCACAGAACTGGAAACAACTTAAGGGGTACTCCTAAATTGAGGAATGATTGAATAAATTATGGTCTATTAATGTGATGGAATGCTACTGTGCTATAAGAAATGATGAAGAGGATGGTTTCAGAGAAACCTGGGAAGAGCTATATGAACTGATGTAAAGTAAGAATCAGGAGAAAGATTTATACAATAACAACAAGACTGTAAAACAACTTTGAAAAACTTAGGATCTCTCATCAGGACAACCTTGGAGCCATTTTGACTCTTCATTCTCCCTCACATCCATATCCAATCATGCTTAGGTCTTATCCCCAAAGAAGAGATATGGGAGGATAAACCCTGCCCCGTCCCCTATTCCTTTGCAGAGATGGGAGGTCAATGGGTATGGAACATTGTCAGATTTCTTTTCAATGCAATGATTGGTTTTACTGATTTTTTTTCTCTTCTCTTCTTCAGTAAAAAATTTCTTTGTACATTGGATGACTCTGGGAGGGGAGAAGTGTATTTGAAGAGAAATGAAATAGCTATGTAACCAATGAGTTTATCAACCAAGGACTGATAAAAAATACCTACAAAAATGTCTTGAGACATTTCTCAGAGACATTATCTCTGAACTAAAGGCATCTTACAAATACCATGTAAATGACTTTTGCTTGTTTGTAAATAGATTTGAAGAAAAGGCAGTAAGAGTGTAAAAGGCTTTCAGATCCAGAGATTTTAGGGAGCTCAATGAGAACTGGTACCATCTCCAACTTTTCTTGTATTCTGCAGAGCACCTACAGCAGTGTTGGTTACACAGTAGGTAATGATTGTTGAATGCAGTGACCTCTGAAGTTATGAATATGAATTAATCCTGAATCATGAATGTGATTTGGAGAGCTCACTACTCAACAGATCAGTCCTTCCCTATCAGAGATGTCCAAAAATGGAATGGATTATGTTTTCAGGCAGTGAATTCCCTATTACTGGAGGTATTCAAGCCAAGTGGGACAAGCATTGTCTGATTCAATAGCACTCAGTCAGAGAAATGAGGAACAGAGGGAACTGGAGCAGGATATGTGTATGTCTGTGTGGCACTCCACTAAGCCTGAGAGAAAGAGTCTAGCATCCATATAAGGCCAACTCTGTCCTCCTAAAAGTCACTTGGAACAGAGACTGTGAAACAGTGTAGTAACAGGTTGAGATGACTTTGAGATCTAGCCCTCAAGGAGACCACCATCAAAGTGGAAGAAATCAGAAAGTTAGCAATAGGAGAATATAAGGGAAAAGACTGAAATTACCAAAGATCTAAGAAGGAAGAAAACTCAGTTGAAGATCTTGAGCGTATGCAGATAACCCAAAAGGGGAGATATCAATAATGAAAGGGAATATAGCCTCCAGATCAACTAAAAGAATACAGGCATGAATGAATGAATGAATGAATGAATGAATGAATGAATGAATGAATGTTGTTAGACAAAAGAAAATTAACCATCCTGATAAGGCATTAATAATAATAATAAATTAATCAACCTGAAGACCCTAAGGATTTCCAAGATACCATGGAACCACAAAAAGGTATTCCTGAAAGGTTTATAAGTATTGTAAGAAGCAGAATTAATGGCTTACAAGGGTAGAAATAATGGCAGAATTCAAACACTTGAATCCATCGTGTCAAATCTCCCAAAAGAAAAAAGAGAATAATTAGGAATGCAAATACACAGAAATTAAGGACAATCTAAAAGAAAAGCAAAAGCCAATAACATTTAAAGGAAAGATCTCCAATACAAGCAAAGCAAATTGATCTTGATAAAAGGAAGTTTAGAAACAACTTAAGGATTATAAGGTCTCCCAGAAAAACATGGCAAATCAAAAAAAAAAAAAAAAGCCAAACAAACAAACCTTAAGTACAACGATGCAAGAAATAATAAAATTGCCCAGAATTTCTAAATACAGAAAACAATACCAGTTAAAAGAATCTACAAGCTGCCTCTGGAGAAACAAAACAAACAAAAGCACCATGCTGCAAACTCCAAGACACATAATGGTTAAATTTAATAATTCCCACGACAAATAATTCTGCTGGAAAGAGAATGCTTTGTTGCCTAAGAACTACATTTCTTTCCCTCCCCCCAATGAGTATTATTTTATTTTTTCCAATTACATGTAAAGATAGCTTTCAGCATTCACTTTTATAAGGTTTTGAGTTCCAAAATTTTTTCTCTCTCTCTCTTTCCCTTCCCCCCTATTCAAGATGGCAAGCAATATACATATATAATCATATTAAACATATTTCCACATTAGTCATGTTGTGAAAGAAGAATCAGAACAAAAGGGAAAAACCATGAGAAAGAAAAAAAGACTGAGAAAATAGTATGCTTCGATCTGCATTAAGACTCCATAGTTCTTTCTTTGAATGTGGATAGCATTTTCCATCATGAGTCCTTTGGAATTGTCTTAGATCATCGTATTACTGAGAAGAGCTAAGTCTATCAAAGTTTATCATTGCACAGTGTTTCTATTACTGTGTACAATGTTCTACTGGTTCTGCTCATTTCAGTCAGCATCAAGAACAACGTTTCTTAAAGTGATGAGCCTTCTAGCCCACATCTAGCTGTACTAACAAAAGCTTCATTTTTGAGGTTACACTAAAAACTTTAGGGTTCAATCAATAAATAAACATTTATTAAGCACTAACCATATGTGTCATATGTTTATGTAGTATTTTAAGGATTGCAAAGCACTTTATGAATATTCTTATTTGATCCTGACAACCACCCTGTGAAATAGGTGCAATAGATCAGGAAATTGAGGCAAGTGGAGGTAAAGTAACTTGCCCAAGGTGACACAGCTAGTAAGTGTCTGAGGTAGAATCTGAACTTAGTTCTTCCAGTCTCCAAGTCTAGCACTCCATCAACCACCTAGTTACTTAGGGTGTCAAGCATCAAGTAAGATACTGGCAATAACGAGTCCAAGAGTAATGACTAGGAATGGCCACTATGACCCAGTTAAGTATCCTGTCCTTATGTAGAAGTACACTGAAGGAGAAGGAGTACTCAGAAGGTAGCTCTCCAAGGTATCTATCCAACCAGGGCTGGTGCTGAGGAGGAAGGGCAAAGAATTTACTATTAGTTGGGTTTTCTGATTGCCTTACTCTAGTCCTAGGTGTACCTGACTTCCATCAGCCCTCTGCTTTCACCCAGTGTCCTCCTCTCAGGAATCTATGTGAAGGATGACTTGTGATTTCTTTGGTGAAGGGAAGTAGATATGGTGCAGTGGATGGAACACAGAGTCTGGAGTCAGGATGCCTCCTCTTCATGAGTTCAAATCTGGCCTCAGACACTAACTGTGTGACCCTGGACAAGTCACATAACCACGTTTGCTTCAGTTTCCTCATCTGTAAAATGAACTAGAAAAGGAAATGGCAAATTGCTCCAATATCTCTGCCAAGAAAACCTCAAATGAGTCACAAAGATTCGGATATGAGGGAACAACAATTCTACCACAGCCATTCCTCAAGTGTTCTGTAACCTAAAATCTTTTGAGAGTTGCCTGGGGCACAGAGAGTTGAAGTACCTGACTCCAGGGTCACACAGCCATTTTGTCTTAGAGGCAGCAAGTTTTTCTGACTCCAAAGTCAGCTCTCCATTCACTATGGATCCACAGTGGCAGTTACCCTGACAGTCACAATGTCCAAAGAAGTTCAGAAGAAACAGTCATTGGTGGTTGGGGGTGGGAGAGCAGGGATTGGTTTCTTCATTTGCTATCCCTAGGGGGAAAAAACCATAAGAAAACCCCTAGTTCAATGACAAACATCATGTGTTTAGTCCCACCTCAGGATAAAACTCCAAAAGAAGAGATTAATTTTATGCCTGGAACATAGTAGGTGCTTCATAAATGCTTGTTGTGTGGTTGATTGCAATATTCCCCAGGAAAGGGAATTGATCAGCCACAAAGGCTTGGAGAGTGGATGAAAGGAACACAAAAAGAAATAAATTACCTTAGAAGGCTGGTGATGAAATATGCTGCCCACCTCTTGGCAGAGATGATGGACTACAGATCTAGACAGAGAGACATAGCCAATAAAGACATAACCAATGGGTTACTTTGTTTTGCTTGACAATTTTTTGGATATGAGGGAGAGTTGGAATTGGTAGATTGTGATAGTGGGACATGGAAAGAG
This sequence comes from Notamacropus eugenii, assembly GCF_028372415.1. Taxonomy (NCBI): domain Eukaryota; kingdom Metazoa; phylum Chordata; class Mammalia; order Diprotodontia; family Macropodidae; genus Notamacropus; species Notamacropus eugenii. The sequence goes on along the minus strand of NC_092873.1, from coordinate 465,876,920 downwards.
GGAAAGAGAAGGGACATCAATGAAGTATTTAAAAATACATGAGAGAGCAAAAGAAAGTTCAAGAAGTGACACCAACAAGCAGGATAGTTTTGTCACTATTATATTAAATTTAGCACATAATTCTAAAAAAAACCTACATGTAGCATGAGTTCACAGATTTATATATGATTATCTTTTTTATTCTTTGCCTGTGGAAATGTTGACGTCTATTAAGTTGATAATACTCAAATAGATCTCTCATCTCATTCATTCAGGAGTTCTCCCCAACCATGCCTTCCTATCCAGTGAGACTATGGTTCATGTCCTTTCATAAGTACTTCATGTGGAGTTCACCCAACATTCTGGAGTCCTTCCTTGCTTCCCTGATATTGCAAATGTGCAAGTGGAACCCTCTAGCTAACCACTTGTCATCCCTCATTCTTGACACAGGACCATCCTATCTTTTCCCATTATACAATTCCTTAATGATGCCTTTTCCTCTAGTTCTTCATTACTTTTTTGATGAATAAATGCCACAGCCTGCTCCCACTCTCCATGTGCCTTTCTGTTGCCTTCTAAGTGATACTCATTTTAAGAAGGTAGCACCTTGGATATAGTACTGGACTTGGAGTCCCAAGTTTAAATCTAGCCTCAGATACTTTCTAGCCCTGTGATCCTGGGCTAGCCACTTAACTCTATCTACCTCAGTTTCCTCATCTGTAAAATGAGCTGGAGAAGGAAATGGCAAACCACTCCAGCATCTTTGCCAAGAAAACCCCAGATGGGGTCATGAAGAGTCAGACATGACTAAAATGACTGAATGAAAACAACAGAAAATTAAAGTAAGAAATGTAGGAAGAGGTACAAGAATAAATGAGTGCATTTAGAGCGCTTAAGGTAAGGGATTGGGCCTGATGTATAAAGACATAAAGTCCTTTTGACTCCAACCTTCCACCAAGGGGTCTTATCTCTGTCCTTGGAGGTATTCTTGTGGTGTAATAAGTGGGAAGCCACTCAGGGTAGGCTCAGCTGTGTTTAGCAGGGGAAATGAATGAAGGACTGAGAGAAAATTGCTTGCTGTGAGCCAACAATGTCCAGCTCTTCTTCATTTTCCTCTGCCAATTCCTCCAGCTTTGGTTTGCTGAGGGCCTGCCAAGGTTCTCTTTGGGGCTAATTCCTTTGTAGCAGGCAGAAGGCACCCAAGAGTAAGGGCTGAGATGATATCACTGAGGCCTAAGTGCTGCGTGAGCAGCCGGAAAAGGACCAGGCCCCAGCTGTATGCTGATATAATCTGTTTTGAAAAGGCAGAAGCTGGAGCTGTTTTTCCAATTAGGCCTGTTAGATGACTCTGGTAGGAGCAGTAGTGGCTTTAATTTAACAGACAGACGTCTCATTGAATTAGTCCACGCAATGGAGAGTTAGAAGGGAACTAGCATCAGCCTTGCTGGTGCAGTGGGAGGCTGGATAGGGTAGCAGTAAGGCTCCCAGTGACGTGGTCAGGGAGGCTATATCTAATTTTCTTCTCATTTAGCACTTGGTAATTAGGGAGGATGTGTGAGCCAGGCAGAGAGGGAGAAAGGATGTGCGTAGCTGGGCAGAAAGGGAAGGAGAAGGATCAGGAGCCGCCTCAGGTTAGCTGGCAAGTTGACCTGGAGCTGTTTGCCAAGGTACGGCTTGTCTCTTTCCACAAGTCAGAAAGTTCATTCTTCTCATTTCTTCTTCCCTAGGGTTGTTGGTGACCCAAAGGCTCCGGATTATTGGTGCCTGCCTGTCCCTCTCCTTTTATCTCAGATGTAATCCTGGTATCTCTAGGATGTCTTAGACAGAATGTTATATTTCCCATTCCTCTTCACTTATGGTTAGAGGGATATATAGCCTTTGGAATGGTGAACCTGGATTTGGAACAAATGCCCTTATTTCCTCTGCCTCTCAACATCCTCCCAAGCATAGCTTAGATATCACCTTATATATGAAGCCTGTCCTGATATCTCCAACTGATGCCTCTCCCTCTTAAAATGCCTTTGTGTGTGTTTATATGTGTGTGTATGTACATATACATGTATAGATACATTTAAATGTGTATATATGTATACATGTGTGCAAATGTATGCATATATATCTTGTATCGATGTCATTGTGAACATTGTGTCTACCTCCTTCCCAATATGATGAAAATTCTTTGAAGGTAGGAATTTTTTTTATCTTTGTATCCTCCCTGCCTGGCACAGTACCTGGAACATAGAAGGCACGTAATATTTGTTGAATTGACTTGTGTTGTGAATTCTGACTATGTGAATTACGACTATTTCTAACCTCTCCAAGCTTCAGTTACCTCAGCTTTACAATCCCGATAAATTTTGGCATAATTGGATGTTAATATTTGCAATCACTCCCTACACACACACACATACACACATACACACACACACACACACAGCATTTTGTAAACCTTAAGGTGCCATGTAAATGCTAATTAATATCATCATCATCACCATTTGACCTCCTTGGACCTAATTATCATCATCTGCAAAATAAGGAGATTGGACAAGATAGCCTCTAAGGTCCTTTTCTTCTCTACATCTATGATCGTACACGATTCTTACCTCATGGAATTTACAATCCAGTGGTGGGAGGTAGGGGGTAGAGATGACAAAGACACAAATATGCGGCATGGTGTGGTAGGAAGACCATTAGACTTTGTGTCCCTGGATCTTACTATAGTGCTTGGCACATAGTAACTGCTTAATAAATGTTAGCTGACTGACTCAACTTAGAGTCAGAAGACATGGAAAAAATTCCCAGTTCTGACACTTGGTAGTTGCTTGACCATGGGAAAATTATTTAACTTCTCTGGACTTTGGAAAAAATTCAAATACTTACTACCCACCTTACAGGGTAGCCATGAGAAAAGTCTTTTATCATCTGGGTTGGTTGGTTGGCTCTCAAAGAGGACCAGAATGACATTGCTATGTTGGAAGCAAGGTACAATGTGTCTTGACTATGGTCGATCAGACCAATACAAGCTCAGAATGTTCTACAGGCATAAATATGAACATTTGGAGTGGAGATGTCTCTAAATTTGCACATCTCATCTATCTTCTGAGCTACTGCAGTTCTGCTTTGCTCAAAGCATAGCACCTTCTTTGGGCAGGCAAGCCATGCTGGGCAGTCCTGTGCCAGCATCTTCCATGTCACACAATCAATTCCAAAGTTCTTCAGAGAGACCTTGAGAGTGTCCTTGTATCACTTCTTCTGACCACCATGTGAGCATCTTCCTTGCAGAATAGTCTTTTAAGCTAACATATATTTGACATTTCAACAATGTAATCAGCCTATCAGAGTTGTAGTAGATTTTGAATGATTGGCAGCTTAGTTTGAGGAAGGATCTCAGTGTCATCTGGGATGTGCTATGTCAAGGTGCAGTAGTAGTTGCAGTCATCCTTATCACCATAGCTAGCATTTACATACCACCTACTATGTGTCAGGCACTTTACGAATATTGTCCCATTTGATCCTTACAACAACCTTGGGAGATAGGTTCTATAATTATCCCTAATTTGACAGTTGAGGAAACAGAGGCAAACAGGTTGGCATCACCACCACTATCATCATGCTCATCCTCATTGTAGCGGTAACAGGAGCGATAGTAATACCAATGCTTCTAGAAATCTGTAATTTCATTAGTATGGGCACTCCCTCCAACAGTATGGATCAAAACTCAGTTTATTCTAGTAGAATGTTTGCATGAGTTGCTTTGGCCAAAACGATTGACTTCCTGGTGGCAGACCTTCTGCTCTCTTAATGACAGACAGAGTACATTGCCAAGCTAATATTCAAGGCCTTTCCAGCATAGTAAGACCTGCCAAAGCTTGGTCACTGCTGGCTTAGCTTTCAATAACCCAAGGAGACCTCAATTTGATTCAGTTCAGCAAATGTTTAAGCACCTCCTGTGTTCCTGGTATTTGTGCTAAATGCCAATAACACAAAGACAAAAGTGAAACTGTCCCTGTCCTCAAGAGGTTTACATTTTAAAGGGTGAGGGGGGAACAATATGGCTATTCAAGGTGCATGAACAAGTATATCTCAAAAAAATGTGAAGAAGGGAGATAAAAATAACAACTAAGCAACTTGATGGACCAAGAAAAGTTTAATGAAAGTTGATCTGAGTTGATCGTCAAAGAAGAATAAAATTTATTAAAGGCACATAAGAAGAAAGGCTACATGCCAGGCATGTGGAACAGCTTATGCAAATGTTATTTCTCCTTCATTTTGAAGAAGAGCAATGAGGTCATGGGGTGATGTCTTGACTTGAGCATGAATTGGATTTAAGTGAGGCAGAGCTGCACAAAGTCACCGGCCTCATTCTCTTTGCTAGAGGCATCAAAGTCCAGTGGCAAGACAAAAGTCGGGACAATCGGCAATGGCCTGAGATGTAGCTGATGGCTTTGGTATCTCTGATGTCTGACCAAATCAGAGCACTCCACAATGCCTGCTTCAGCTGCCTTCAGGGCTGTGGGAACAATATGTTCTCATCCAGCCATTCCACTAGGGGACATCTTCACATGCTTGGAGTAGATCACCCTAATTGACTAAAGGCTTTGAAGTGTGTTGGTCACCCCTAGTCTGGTTTAGCCCATCTGCTGAGGCAGTTTTACTGGGGTGTGGCCACTGCACATGCTATAGCTTCTTGGAACCACAGGGGAGAGTTGGGTGAAGATGGATACCAAAGGGAGATGAACAACCCTATAAAGGATTGGCAAGCCCTCACACCAGAGGTGCTAGTCCTCTCTCAATACCCCATAAACCTCATACAATATACAGAGGTGAATTCAGGGAACTGCTAACAATGCAGTTTGGCTCGAATTTAAATTGTGAATTAGATTGTGAGTTCATTGAGGGAAGGCACTGTCTTTGACCTCGGGAGAATGAAGCAACAAGTATCCAAAGTGCTTAGCACAGAGCTTGGCACATAGTAGGTGCTTCATAACTATTTGGTGACTGACTAAATGAATGAATTTAGAGTTCATAAAAGGGAATAAGCACAAAATGAGAATGTTCATGTGAGTGGGAGCCAAACTGGGGCAAACCTTGAGTGTCAGTCTGAGAAACTGAGAGTTTATCCTATAAATAACAAGGAGTCACTGAAGATTTTTACAAGAGTATAACATGGTCAGACTTAGATCTTAGGAACACAGAAGCAGAGAGTCCATTTAAGAGAGTTTTACAATAGTACTCCAAGTGAAAACTGATCAATTTGTAGACTAAAGGGTAGATAAAGAGGGAGAACTGTTGTAGAAGCCAAGTCAATAAGGCTTGACAATTGAGTGGATACAGAGGATGAGGGAGAAGGAAAAATCAAGGATGACTCCAAAGTTGTGAACTTGGGTGAGTGGGAAGATGGCTGTGTCATCAAAGTCCAGAAGAGGAGCAGGTTTAGGTGGGGGGTGATGGGATTTTAGTTGGAAGAGGAATTCAGTGGAGAATTATTATTACAATTAACTATCATTGAGCTGTCATCCAACTTCTGAACAACTTGGAATGAAATGAAAAGAAGCCCAGGACCTTTTCGAGAAGTCGGTTCCATGTTTTTCTTATATCAATCTTAAATTTGTCTTTCTGGCAACTTCCACTCATCTCCTTTGGTTCTGCCTTCTGGGGCTAAGTAGAAGAAATCTAATACCTTTTTGACATAACCACCATTCAAATACTTGAAGGCTAGTTTCATGGGGAAGAAAGGAAAGAGAATGGTGTCATATCTGAAGGAATGACATGGTACATGATGATGATAACACTAATAATAATTAACACACATATAACTTCAAAGTTTGCAAAGTGTTTTGCATAATACCATCTCATTTAATCCTCACAACAGCCCTGACATATAGGTGCTATTACAATCCTCATTTTCCAGGTGAGGAAACTGATGTAGGCAGAGGTTAATGACCAAGGTCATAACAATAGTGAATTAGTGGAAAAATTGGGACTCAAACCTGGCTTTGCAATGCAGCAGCACATAGGTGGTACAGGGCATAGAGAGTTCAAATCTGGCCTCAGACACTAGCTATGTGACCTTGGTCAAGGTCTGGGTGATCTCTCTGGGCCTTAGATTCTTTATCTTTAAATTCTGATCTATCAACTGAAAAATATTCATCGTATTCCTGCTGGAGCACATATTCTGGGCTCAACTGTTCCAGCCCCGATTGATAGGCAGGGTGCCCAGAGAACCACTGATACTTATCCCTTCAGGACTGTGGGGGACCCCAAGGAGCTGGCAGTATTTTTTCTAGTACCTGAAGTTCATGAGCCCCTAGTGGTATGCTTCCTCATTAATTATCATTTTATATCAATTAGCCAGACAGAGTTAATTAACTTTTAGAAATAAGTATTTAATAAGATAGGGTAGTAAAAACAGTTGATGCTGTAGCCCAAACATAGACCTGGGGACTAGGAGATACAGAAGAAATATGACATGTTCCATGTCTTTGAAGTGCTTACAATCTTTTTCGTTAAACAAAATGTACAGATAAGAAACAATTAAAGAGAAAAAAGAGAAGCTTTGTGCTAGGAACCAGAGCCAAAACTAGGGCATCGTAACAGGTGTCTTGAAGCAAGAAACTAAAATTTAGGGGGACGGTACTGATAGCACTTGTGTTCCTACAACAACATAGAAATCACTGAGATTAGGACCTAGTTAATAAGAATAATTAGCTCAAATAACTCAAATGGAGTGATGCACTCCATTCCCCTGGCAGGTATTCAACATGCAATCCCTTCCCTTACCCATCCTCTCCTGTTTCACTCCCACCAGCAGCCTTGCGGAGTCTTTGCATCTCCACTGGTGAAGGCCTGTGTCTCTGATACTCTGTCTCCTCATTAACTGATTTCATTTTGAAAAGTTAATTTGAGGGTTCATTTGGGGTCGCTAACCCCAGGTGCATTTTGCGAAGCTTGTCCTGGATGCCAAAATCACTTAGATATAACTCTGTGAGGAACTAAGTGTCCACATAAAAAACAGCACCAAAATAGCATAAAATATAAGAAGTTATAGACCCATTTCCTTCTGTCGAAATTCCAGCTCACCCCACTCTCCTTGAGCTGCAGTTCTGTCATTTACACAGGTGGACGGATGGATGAATATGACAGCTCTCCCTGCTTCTCTCAGTGAAAAGGGTCTCCACAGTAGACATGCATTTGTGCTTCGTGATTTTGATTAAAAATGGGAAAGAGAAGATTCTTTGGGTCAGAGAATAAGGGTGCCTAACACCAGACTCTCTGGATCAAACCATAAATACCTCTGTTTGTTACCTTCTCTAACAAGCATCTTAAAGCATGCTGTCCCCATCACCTCAGTTCTGCTGGACAAAGCCAAATCTTCTGTTTAGCCTGGCTACACAGCATGTGGTTCAGGCTGTTGCAGAAGGGTTATTGAGCTCTGCAAACTATGGACGTCACTAGAGAGTAAACAAATACAGAAAACCCGTCAGTCACTTCTAGGTGAGTCACGGCATCAATGAGTGGCAAAGTAATTTCACCTGTCATTGCAACCAGGAAGAAGAAATATTATGCAGCAGCCCGGTTCCCTGATTCTCCTCTGATTCCCTGGTCTCCTTTTCCCATGTGATATGCTTAGCACTGCCCTTGCCTGATGTATGAGATTGAATGCATGCTTGTTGCACGGATTTCAATAAAAAAATAAACAAATCATACGCAACCACAAAGGTCTCTGTGCACAGACTCTAAATACTGACTTCCTTTACAAATAAAGAAGTCTGGGAAAGTGTGAGAACTTATTGTCAGATTCCCTCCTTCACATCCACCCCTCTCCCATGACAGTTTTCCAATATCCTAATACAGGATTGACTGTCTTAACATGAGAAATCATCCTGGTGGAAATGCAAAAAACAAACCAGATATTTTTTGTTCTGGCCCAAACCACCTCAAAATGTACTTGTCAAGAGTACACCTTAGGGATTCCCAAGTTCCTAGCAGAGTTGGGTGGTGCACAGTGGAAGAAGTGACTCCTCTGGAGGGAAAGGACCTGGGTTCAAATCCTATCCTTGATGTTTCTTACCACTGTGAACTCGGGCAAATTATGTAACTTTCCTGGGCCTCAGTTTTCTTATTTGCAAAAATAGGCAGTTGGACTGGATATCTCTGAAGTCCCACTCAGCTTTAAATCTATGATCCTTAGGAATCTCTCACACACTCAACACTCCCTTAAGAGCCTTACATTTGAAGATGAAATCCATAATTTCCTTACCTTTTAAAGAACTTACTGGAACATACAGACAGGTACATGAACCTTGTTATATCCTCTGTCCCCCTTCAGTCTGATCTGCACAATGCTCTTTTTCTTTAGCTTTCTTTATTTTTAATTTATGGAATAAAACAAACATTTTCACAACATAGTATAATTTTTAAAAGATGATTGCTCATGAAACTGCAAATCTATTATGCACAACTTCTTTTTCTTTTAAAATATGATAAAATTATGTAAATTTCATTCTTTTCCTTTTTTTCCTCCCTCCATCCTAGAATGGCTACTATTAGACACAAATATGTGTGTGTGTATATGTGTGTGTGTATGTACATATATATATATATATACACACAAAAATATAAACCATTCCATACATACTTCTGTTTATCAGTTCTTTCTTTAGATGTTGATAGGATCTTCCTTCATATGTCCTTGGTAGTTAATTTGGATATTTAAAGTTGTTCCTAAAACAGTGTTGCTGTTACTGTATACAATATTCTCTTGGCTCTGCTCATTTTACTCTTCGTGATTTTGTGCAAATCTAATCATGTTTTTCTAAGCTCATCAAGCTCATGGTTTCCTGTATGTTATTTCATCACAGTGATAGACCTCAACTTGTTCAGTCATTCCCCAATGACAGGCATCCTCACAATTTGGGGTTCTTTGTCACTACAGAGAGCTGCTTTAAATATATTAGAACATACAGGTTCTTTTCTTTTTTCCCTAATCATTTTTGGGAATATACCTTATAGTGATATTGTTGGGTGTGACCTGTACTTTGAGAGTCCTAGATTATAATGCTGAGACAGCAAGAAAACCAGAGAATGTGGAATGCTTAACCAAATGGAAAAGAAGCCTGGAGAGAGGTTGCTGAAATCAAGCCCAGTTTGGTTCTCTGGTGTGCCTAGCTCATAGGGGCTTCACAGGGTCTTAATTTCTCCCTTCAGCAAAAATTGCCTGTTTGTGATCAGCTTGTGGAATTCTCTGTTTCTTGTCTTGAACTACGATGGTACTGACCCACCTATTCCTTGAGAACAAAGAAAGACAAGAAATGGGTGATTTATAACCAGGAACAAGAAGAGTCCCAGCTTCTATGCTTAGATCTGCCACTAATTCCAGGCCTGGAACTGAGCCAGGTCAGGCTCACTTTCTGTGTCTTCTACTTCTGAATGAGAAAAGGGGTATTTCCCCAACTATCAGGGATGTGGAGAAGATGAATTTGATAAAGTCTATTAGATAAAGTTTTGACTTCCTCATACAAAGAGGTTCTATTAAAAACAAAGCAATATCATTAATAATGTTGGCTATCATAAGATCATTTCAAAGGCATTAAATAGCTGTGGTACAAAAGTGGCATGGACCAAATGCTCTTTTTTCAGTCAACAGAGCATTATTAAGTGCCTACTAGGCACTAGGGATACAAAGAAAGGCCACAGATAGTTTCTGCCCTTGAGGATATCACAATCTAATGACAAATGTTTTTGGATTCCCAATCCCTTCTTAATGTAGAATAAATCCAGATAAAGTTGTTTCAATTGGGTCATAATATCACCAGTTAAAGAGGGAGGTTCCACTTCCCCCCATACTCTGGGTGTGTTTGTGTGTGTGTGTGTGTGTGTGTGTGTGTGTGTGTGTGTGTGTGAGACTCAAGCCAATTTCTGAAGTTCCATCATGATGTAGATGTAACCTCAATTCCTAACCACCATTCCAGTGGAGACCAAGTTCTTATAGGTGGTAATAATTTGGAAAGACTGTATGAATGGATCTGGTGAAAGATTGTCTAACTGTAGTTAGGACCAGCCTAACTAAATTTAGACAGGTTCACCACTAAGTTGACTGCCGAATGATGCTTTTGGGAGGGGGGCTATAGCAAACCATTGAAGACCATCATCCAAGTCATAGGCCACCATCTGAATCACTGGAGGAAGGTCCCTGTCTCTATTGAAAACACAGATCCTTGGGGTATTGAAGAAGAGTATTTTTCAATTATCTTTACAGTAAAAAGGAATGCTGTAGAGACATCAATGGCAACATATTAATAACTCACTCTATGATCCCAGCTGAGCTTTATGGAGTAATAGATAGCATCAGAAGCCTTAGAGACCACCTAGTCTAGACCCTTCATTTTATAGATGATGAAACTGAGGAACAAAAAAGTTAAATGACTTGCCCAAGGTTACATAGGTAGTAGGTGGCAAAGCCAAAAATTAGGACTGGACGTTCACATACACACACACACACACACAATATATATTTTTATATAGTTATTATCAGTGTGTAGCTAGTCCTGAATTTTCAGTATTGTATTTGTAGAAAAAATGTCCATCTTTTCACTGATCACCTTCATTGGCAGCATCACCTGGATTGGTTGGGTTACTGATATGTCAGCTGCAGAGTCAGTGGAACCTTTGAAGGACAGAGAGAGAAATGACAACCAAGATTACTGGTTGATGGATTACTGAAGAAGCCAAGAGCAGCTCTTGCTGCTTTGGCCTTCCAATTGGTTTGAGAGTTTATGACTTTTGATGGTTTTGTTCTTCCTCCTGTATTCTGGCAGCCATCATAAGACCAAGAGTATGGTTTGAGTGAAAGCAGATGAAAGGCTGCTTCATCTCTCACCTACTAAGGCAGAGCAAAGAGGACCTTGGAAATAGCAAACCTCCTCTTCCCATGGCCAAAGGAGCAGTAATGACCCCTAAAGAGAAGCCCCACATTCTGTGACTATGATTATCCCCTGCATGATTGGGTCCCTGCTTTCCTAGAAAGAATCATGTGTGATATCTATCAGTTGCCCTCCACCTGTAGAGAGAAAATGGGAGGCATCTTTAAGCAAGTGAATGCCCCAAATGAAGTTTAGAAAATTGAAGAGGATGAAAATAGATTCTACCTTTAGATGCAGAGTTAGCCTTATAATTGGAGCTGTTAATTGTTTGAAGTATCAGGGTTTATTATACAAGTGGCTGATGCTTTGAGTTTTGCTATGCTTTTATCTAATATAAATTAAACTTTAACAAAAAAAAACTATGGTCATTAAGGCAGTGATGATCCAAAGGAAGATAGCCATGGTGGAACTGGACCCTGGAATTATGCATTTGAGAATCAGTTAGAGGATATGGAAGTGGTTAGCTTGAAGACTTAAAATCCTTGATAGTTGTCTTCAAGTATTTGGAGGACTGTCATCCTCCAAGTAAACAAGGGCAGGATTATCCTTGTTCTTCTCTGTTCCAGAAGGCAGAAATAGAAGAAAGAGATGGCAGTTGCAAAGAGGCAAATATGGGCTTCATATGAAAAAAAATAATCTGAATAACTTGAGTTGTCCAAACAACTGTCTTGGAAATTGATGGGTTTCCCTTCATGAGAGCAAAGTCTGAATGGCCACTGTCAGTCACATAGTAGGCGTAAGTATGTATAACACATTTCATTAGGGAATGCATCCTTGCATTTTTTTAAGCAAACATTTATAAGTACTTAAGCATAAAAGTTGTTGTTCAATAGTGTCTAACTCTTTTTTTTTAACTGAAAGTCATTTTATATTTAACTGAAAACAAAGCTTATCATAAAAGTACACAGAGCAAATAAATAAAATTTAAGGGTTAGCAATGTTAGTTTGCAGGTCAGGTTGGGGAAGTGGAGAGAGGATAAATTAACCAGGTCTCATTAGAAACAACAATCAGGAAAATAACAAAATTCTGTCCTAGCAGATCAATTCATAAACAGATCAGTAAACTACACAAGGCTCCAACCATTCATGATTATATTCAGTTTGAGGTAGCAATATGCTTAATTTTCAATTGACAGGTATGTACACCTCCCGGCTTCTCCCCTTTCTTCAAAGCTCCCCCTTGGCCCAAGTTTCTGCCTCCCATCATGCTTTAGTTCTTCCTTTAAGCTAGAAAATATCTATACTTCCCATCAGCCTACTTAACAATAAGGGGTTACACCTATATTCATACTCTTCAATTCTGGGATTGAAGATGGTTTTATTTATTATTAAATTGTATTTATTTTCAGTGTTCTACAATCACTACCACATAACTTAGATTTTTTTCTCTACCTCCCTCTCCTTTCCCCTTACCTCCCCCCTCCCTCCCCAAGGCAGCATACAAGTTTATATAGGTTCTACACATACATTCCCATTAAATACATTTTCACCATAGTCATGCTGCATAGGAGAACTAAAATGAATGGGAGAAATCATATAACAAACCAAAATGTAATACAAAAGAAAATGATCTGCTACATTCTGTGATTGAATTCCATAGTTCTGTCTCTGGATGTGGAAGGCATTTTGCCTTTAAAGACCATTGAAAATTATTTAAGTTCTTGCATTGCAATGAAGTTCTAAGTCTACCAGAAAAAATCCTCGCATACTGTGGTTGTTGCTGTGTATAAAGTTTTCCTGGTTCTGCTCCTTTCACTCAACATCAGTTCCTAGAAGTCTTTCCAGGCCTCTCTGAAGTCTTCCTGTTCATCAGTTCTTATAGCACAATAGTACTCCATCACATTCATATACCACAATTTATTCAGCCATTCCCCAATTGATGGGCATCCCCTTGATTTCCAGTTTTTGGCCACCACAAAGAGTGCTGCTATAAATATTTTTGTACATGTGAGACCCATTCCCATTTTTTTGATCTCTTGGGGATACAGTCCTAGAAGTGATATTTCTGGGTCAAAGGGTATGCACATTTTTGTAGGCCTTTAGACATAGTTCCAAATTTCCCTCCAGCATGATTAGATCAGCTCACAGCTCCACCAACAATGAATGTGTTCCACCTCTCCCACATCTTCTCCAACATTTATCATCTTCCTGTTTTGTCATGTTAGCCAGTCTGATAGGTGTGATGTGGTATCTCAGAGTTGTTTGATTTTGCATCTCTTTAATCAATAGTGATTTAGAGCATCTTTTTATATGACTACAGATATCTTTAATTTCTTCACCTGAAAACTGCCTGTTCATATCCTTTGACAACTTATCAATTGGGGAATGACTTGTATTCTTGTACATTTGACTCAGTTCTCCATATATTTTAGAAATGAGGCCTTTATCACAGACACTAGTTGAAAAAATTCTTTCCCAGTTTTCTGCTTTCCTCCTAATCTTGGTTGCATTGGGTTTGGTTGTGCAAAAACTTTTCAGCTTAATGCAATCAAAATTATCCATTTTGTACTTCATAATGCTTTCTATCTCTTGTTTAGTCAAAAATTCCTCCCTTCTCCATAAATCTGATAAATACACTATTCCTTGCTCCACTAATTTGTTTATAGTATCAGTCTTTATACCTATGCACCCATGTACCCAATGGGTACATTATCATGTGCCCATTTGGACTTTATTCTTGTGTATGGTTTCAGGCATTGGTCTATGCCTAGTTTCCGCCACACAGCTATCCAGTTTTCCCAGCAATTTTTGTCAAACACTGAGTTCTTATCCTAGAAGCTGGGGTCCTTGGGTTTATCAAACAGTAGATTGTTATATTCATTGTCTACTGTGTCTTGAGTACCTAACCTATTCCCCTGGTCTACCCTTCTGTTTCTTAGCCAGTACCAAGCAATTTTGGTAATTGCTGCTTTATAATACAATTTGAGATCTGGTAGAGTTAGGCTACCTTCCCTACCATTTCTTTTCATTAGTCCCCTTGATATTCTAGACCTTTTGTTCTTCCAAATGAATTTTGATATTATTTTTTTCTAGCTCTGCAAAATAATTTTCTGATAGTTTGATTGATCTGGCACTGAATAAGTAAATTGATTTAGGTAGAATTGTCATTTTTATTGTATTGACTTGGCCCACCCACGAGCAACTGATGTTTTTCCACTTACCTAGATCTGACTTTGTTTGTGCAAAAAGTATTTTGTAATTGTGTTCATATAGTCCCTGGGTTTGTTTTGGCAGGTAGACTCCCAAATATTTTATAGTGTCTACCATAGCTTTAAATGGAATTTCTCTTTCTATCTCTTGCTGTTGGACTCTGTTAGTAATATATGGAAATGCAGAAGATTTGTGTGGGTTTATTTTGTAACCTGCACCTTTACCAACGTTGTTTATTATTTCAAGTAGTTTTTTACTTGATTCTATGGGATTCGCTAAGTACATCATCATATCATCTGCAAAGGTGAAAACTTAGTTTCTTCTTTGCCTATTCTAATTCTTTCAATTTCTTTTTCTTCTCTTATTGCTACAGCTAACATTTCTAGTACCATATTGAATAACAGTGGTGATAGTGGGTATCCTTGTTTCACCCTGATCTTACTGGAAATACATCTAGCTTATCTCCATTGCATATAATTCTGGCTGAAGGGTTTTTTTTTTATACTGCTTATTATTTTATGGAAAGTTCCATTTATTCCTATGCTCTCTAGTGTTTTTAATAGGAATGGGTGTTGTGTTTTGTCAAAAGCTTTTTCTGCATCTATTGAGATAATCATGTGGTTTTTGTTAGGTTTGTTGTTCATATGATCAATAATACTAATAGTTTTCCTAATATTGAACCAGCTCTGCATTCCTGGTATGAATCCTATCTGATCATAATGTAGTATTCTCATGATAAATTGCTATATTCTTTTTGCTAAAATCATTTAAAATTTTCTCATCTATATTCATTAGAGAAATTGGTCTATAATTTTCTTACTCTGTTTTGGCTCTTCCTGGTTTAGGTATCAAAACCATATTTTTATCATAAAAAGAATTTGGGAGGACTCCTTCTTCCCCAATTTTCCCAAATAGTCTTTAAATGATTGACAGAATGCACTTGTAAACCATCTGACCCTGGAGAATTTTTCCTAGGGAATTCATTGATGGCTTGTTCAATTTCTTTTTCTGAGATGGGATTATTTAAGTATTCAACTTCCTCTTCTGTTAATCTGGGCAATTTATATTTTTTAAAATAATCATCCATCTCATTTAGATTGTCAAATGTATGTGCACAAAGTTGGGCAAAGTAATTTCTAATTATTGTTTTAATTTCCTCCTCATTGGAGGTGAGTTCACCCCTTTCGTTTTTGATATTGGTAATTTGATTTTCTTCTTTCTTTTTTTTAATCAAATTGACCAAAGGTTTATCAATTTTATTGGTGTTTTCATAAAACCAACTCTTAGTTTTATTTATTATTTCAATAGTTTTCTTAATTTCAATTTTATTAATCTCTCCTTTGATTTTCAGTATTTCTAATTTGGTATGTGTCCAACTCTTTAGGACTCCATTTGGGGTTTTCTTGGGAAAGATACTGGAGGTTTGCTATTTCCTTCTCCAAAACATTTTGCAGGTGAGGAACCTGAGGTAAACAATGTTAAGTAACTTGACCAGGGTCATACAACTAGTAAGATGAGTCTTCCTGACTGAAGGCCTAGCATTTAATCCACTACACCACTTAGCTGGCTCAAGCAGAAAAGACTTGATTTTTATTCATCAATGAGCAAAAAATTAAAAATTTTAAAGTTGACATCAAAGTTTTATTTTAAAAATACAAACTTTAAAAATGTGACATAAAATGCCAAATTTTTGCTGTAGTGGGAATCAGGTGCATACAAAGATAGTTAATTTTCGTCTCTTTTTAACCTTACACAGATTGACCAAAATAGATTATAAGATTTCTTCATCTTTTTGTCCTAGAGAATGAGACATCACATACCAGGTGTTGAAGATATAAATTCCTCAATCCCATCTTTGCAATTAACTGATGAGGCCACTTGTTCAAGGTATAGTCATGAGTGAATCAAGACGCTATTGATGCATTGCACATCTTTGTTTTCTTTTTACATGTGCTATCTTCAAAAAAGCTATTTTCATGAACAGCTTATAAGAAATAAGATTGCATTGAATAGATTTGTAAAAGGCCTGGCAAGTAGCAGATAGATCTACTTCCTTTCACCAATCAAGTCAAAGTGGTGGTGTTTGTAATGCCACAAATCTGTCATAGCATTAAATACAAGCAAACTTCAATTTCCAAATCCTAGAATCATTGATCTAGAGCTTGAAGGGACTTTGGAAACCATCCTTCTCATTTTATGAATGAGGACCTGAGGCTCAGGTTAATAAAAATAGTGTTTATATAGCACTTCTGGATTTTTAGTGTGGACAAAGCAAGTTGTTCCAATAATCTCTTAGAAAGCTTGGGAAATGATAAAATTATTTCATTTTACAGCAGTCACTGCTTTCTCCTGTATGTTCATCTTATGTTTGACAGTGACTTCCAAGTCACTGCTCTCCCATTTCTGGCAGCTAGACAGAGCTCTAGAGATGGAGTCTTGCAAAATCTTCACCATTGTTGCATATCACTAAGGATTACTTTCCATGAAAGAATAAGAAAGCCTGACAACCCACCCAAAAACAAACAATTCTGTTGTTTACTTGAAGCGTGTGCAACTGCTAAGCTGAGGATCAAATAAGGAGGGCAACATACACCAAACGTTTCATCCTTTCTTTACGTTCCTGTACTACTAGACGTAGTAGATGTGCTTTCAAAACAGATATCACTGATGACCAGTTTTAAGAATGCCAACTGATCAAAAAAAGATGGAGCAGTAAGAATTCATAGCTTTTGGACAGACACAAAGTACTCAACACCTTTGTGTTTTTCATTTTCAAAATATGGTATCACAAGACATCTGCATGTGATGTCCACAGTCAGGAGAGCCATTAGCGATTATGGAGAGCATTTGTAGAAGATAAAATTTTTCATTGTAAAACATTGAGCACAGCCACAATTAAATCCTTATGTAGGTGATTATTAAAATAGGTAGCATTTCAAGGAGATGTTCACAGGATCCTCAAGCTAGAGCTGCAAGAGACCTCAGAGTGTTTCTCGTTATGTTATCATAGTTTTAGAGCATATTGACAAGAATTAGAACTAAACCTTTCTCAAGACCATCCCCATTTTCATTTCAATCCCTGAATGTTCTCTCAATTTTCACTAAATATGGAACAATGGCAATCAGTGGTACCATTATGCTTGTTAGGACATTCATCTTCAGACACATTAGCTGGTTTGTCCTCATCCAATGAAACATCAATCAATCAATCCATAGTCATTTATTAAGTGCCTACCATAGCTAAGGCACTGTACTAGTGTGCTGGACATGGGATATAAATGGATGAAAGTCCCTACTCTCAGGAAACTTATGTTCTAATACATTTCTTTTCATTCAAACTTGACCATGGAGAACTGGTCAGCCCACAAGATCTGGATAGTTAGTGGTTTTTAAAACATTCATTAGCCCCATGCCAGTTTCTGAATCCTTTCTCAATAATAGATCAAGTTCAATGTACTCTTTGATACATCACTAGAGAAAAAAGTAAAAGTGGGGGCGGAGCCAAGATGGCAGAGTAGAAAGACGCACATACACATAGCTCTGAACCCACAACACATACAACGGCTACAAGGAAGTAACTCATGGCGAATTCTGCACCCAGAGGCCATGGAACATTGGAGCGAGAGAGATTTCTGTTCCGGAGAGACCTGCAAACCTCTCGCGGGGGGTCCTTCGCGCTGAGGACTGGGCGCCAGGACTGGGAGCTGAGTGCAGCCCTGCCGCGGCCACCGAGAGATACAGATCCGAGCAGGCTTCAGGGACAGGATCACCAGCGGCCGCACAAGTACCTTCACCCACAGGTGACGGGGTCGGTGAGAGAGTCTCTTTGGCGGGTTGAGAGGGGAGTGGGGTGCCCCCATAACTCAGCCCCCCCCCCCCGCCCGAGGTAGAAGCTGAGAGGCGGCTACAGACCGGGGCTCCCCAAGCGGGTGGGAGCCTGAATCCATTGTGGAAGGTCTGTGCATAAACCCCCTGAGGGAACTGAGCCTGAGAGGAGGCCCTGCCCCGACCTCAGCACCGAAACTTAATCTCATACTGAATAGCAGCCCTGCCCCCGCCAAAAGCCCTAAGGCTGGAAGCAGCATTTGAATCTCAGACCCCAAACGCTGGCTGGGAGGATCAGGAGGTGAGGTGAGTGTGAAGAGAATATTCAGAGGTCAAGTCACTGGCTGGGAAAATGCCCAGAAAAGGGAAAAGAAATAAGACTATAGAAGGTTACTTTCTTGGAGAACATACATTTCCTCCCTTCCTTTCTGATGAGGAAGAACAATGCTTACCATCAGGCAAAGACACAGAAATCAAGGCTTCTGTGTCCCAGCCCACCCAATGGGCTCAGGCCATGGAAGAGCTCAAAAAGAATTTTGAAAATCAAGTTAGAGAGGTGGAGGAAAAACTGGGAAGAGAAATGAGAGAGATGAAAGAAAAGCATGAAAAGCAGATCAGCTCCCTGCTAAAGGAGACCCAAAAAAATGTTGAAGAAATTAACATCTTGAAAACTAGCCTAACTCAATTGGCAAAAGAGGTTCAAAAAGCCAATGAGGAGAAGAATGCTTTCAAAAGCAGAATTAGCCAAATGGAAGAGGAAATTCAAAAGCTCATGGAAGAAAATAGTTCTTTCAAAATTAAAATGGCACAGATGGAGGCTAATGACTTTATGAGAAAGCAAGATATCACAGAACAAAGAGAGAAGAATGGAAAAATGGAAGATAATGTGAAATATCTCATTGGAAAAACAACAGACCTGGAAAATAGATCCAGGAGAGACAATTTAAAAATTATGGGACTACCTGAAAGCCATGATCAAAAGAAGAGCCTAGACATCATCTTTCATGAAATTATCAAGGAAAACTGCCCTGAGATTCTAGAACCAGAGAGCAAAATAAATATTCAAGGAATCCACAGAACACCACCTGAAAGAGATCCAAAAAGAGAAACTCCTAGGAACATTGTGGCCAAATTCCAGAGTTCCCAGGTCAAGGAGAAAATATTGCAAGCAGCTAGAAAGAAACAATTCAAGTATTGTGGAAATACAATCAGGATAACACAAGATCTAGCAGCCTCTACATTAAGGAATCGAAGGGCATGGAATAGGATATTCCAGAAGTCAAAGGAACTAGGACTAAAACCAAGAATCACCTACCCAGCAAAACTGAGTATAATACTTCAGGGGAAAAATTGGTCTTTCAATGAAATAGAGGATTTTCAAATTTTCTTGATGAAAAGACCAGAGCTGAAAAGAAAATTTGACTTTCAAACACAAGAATGAAGAGAAGCATGAAAAGGTGAACAGCAAAGAGAAGTCATAAGGGACTTACTAAAGCTGAACTATTTACATTCCTACATGGAAAGACAATATTTGTAACTCTTGAAACATTTCAGTATCTGGGTACTGGGTGGGATTACACACACACAGATGCACACACGCACACATACATAGAGACAGAGTGCACAGAGTGAATTGAAGAGGATGGGAGCATATCTTAAAAAAAAAAATGAAATCAAGCAGTGAGAGAGAAATATTGGGAGGAGAAAGGGAGAAATTGAATGGGGCAAATTATCTCTCATAAAAGAGGCAAGCAAAAGACTCATTAGTGGAGCGATAAAGAGGGGAGGTGAGAGAAAAAAGTAAAAGTAATACGGCAGGATGATACACAAAGCAAAATGTTGCATCCTTTGATGGACAATATTCTAACCCCTCCACTTTTCCTACTAATCTGACTGAAAATGTCTTTGTTTATTCCCTAGTTTGCTTTTAGGAAACATTCTCTATCTAGGCTGGTAAAGTCCATTGGATAATCAAGACTGATATTCGAATCTACTTTTTGGAATATCACAGAACCAGGTCCTGTGATGGAATGAATGTTGAATGATTTTGTCTAGGAGCCACACTGACCTGAATGAAGAGATAAAGGTTATTCTGTTCATCATTACTCAGTTTAGTGCATGCCCTGGAAGTGGCAGCAGCATTATCTTCATGTAATTTTTCAACCAAAGAGTTTGAGTGATGTGCACTGCTATCACCACATTCATTAAAATTCAGTTTGTCTGCTCCTTTTATTGTCTTAACATTGAACTGATCCATATTTCAAAATTAAAAGAGGATACTACGTGATCAAAATAAAATGTAAAACTCTGCTTTTGGTGTGCTATTTCAAGAGAGTATATGAAGGATGGAGAAAGGGAGGGAAGGAAAGGGATTGAGCATTTATATGGCATCTACTCTGTCAGACACTTTGCTAAGTGTTTTACAAATAATGTCTCATGTGATTCTCATACTGACCCTGGAAGGTGCTATTATTATCCTCATTTTACAGTTGCAGAAACCGAGGTAGACAGAAGTTAAGTAACTTGTAAGTGTCTGATGCCAAATTTGAACTCAGGTCTTCTTGACTCCATGCTTAGCACTCTATCCACTGTGCCACCTAGTTTCTGTGACAAATATTTTGTAATACAATATAGTATAGATAAGTCAAAGAATTTTCTAGAATAATAGAAGAGAAGAGGATGACTAAGTGCCACCATAGGAGGTGGAATGAATGCTGTGAGTAAATGACAGCTTTCTATACTTTTCTATGACATCTATGTTACATAATATAGTACTTATTGCATAATAGAATAATCCATACTAAAAGAATGTATCATGCAATTAAATTAAAGCACAAATTCCTTGGTTTTTTTGATATATTAGCACATGCCTGGTCATACCTGGCATGCCAGATAGACACAGTCTTGGTTGTAGAGAGGATTTTTACTCAGGCCTGGGTTAGACTAGATTACCTCTGAGGCACATTTTTTTTCCAAGAGATTCTGTAATTCTTTGATCTTCCTAGAAATAATTCTCTTTTCCTTTCGCATAATTTCCTTAGGATATTTCTAAGATGTACGATATTGAATCAAAGCCTATAACCAGTTTTATGGTTCTTATTACTCCGCTACCTGATCAACACAATTTGCACTATCACCAACAATGCACAAGATCACCTTGTTTTCACTTACCTCTGCCATTAAGACCTATATGATCTTTTATTTTTAGCGAATCTTACAGATAACTTCTCTTTTTATGTCACCAACACATCCCAGTGATATCTCTCTTACCTCCTCCTCCCAGAGAGCATTTCCTATGACAAAGAATTTTTTTTTAAAGTGGCCTCATTCGGGCATATGCCTAGCAGTGGAATCTCTGGCCAAAGGATTTGGATGTTTCAATCACTTTATTTATATAAATATAATTCCAAACTGCTTCCCAGAATAATTGGACCAATTCACAGCTTCACCAACGCTACATCACCGCACCTGTCTTTCCACAGTCTCTCCAGCATATTACCATATGTTGTTTGTTCACATCCTTTAACAATTTATCCATTGGGGATTAGCTTCTAGCCTTGTATATTTGTTTTAGCTCCCTATAGTTTGCATCAGTGTGACTGTCTACAATCCTGTCAACATTGACTATTTTTATCTTGTGAAATGGAACCACAGAGGTGTTTCGAATTGCTTTCTCTTAGTATTAGTGATTTGAAGCATCCTTTTATTTTATGGTTAATAGTTTGAAATTCCTCTTTTGAGAATTGTTTATTCATATCCTTTGACTCTTCTCTCACTGAGAATGATTTTTGACCTGGACAGCTAGGTCCCAATGAGTTCCAATGACGAAGCCTACTAGTGAAGTAGTCACATGGAGTAGAATTTACACTATTCAGAATTATAATTTTGGGAAATATGGTCATTGGTCCCAGCTCATTTTTGAATATTTGAATAGTGTGACAACTTCATGGGATTCATTATTTAAACTGTGTTTGCTGTTTGTCCTTCATTCTCAAAGAGGACCATGACATCAGGAAGATGATGCTATGGCATACAAGTGAAATTAGATTTAAGTGAGAGAGGGCTGAAGCCACCAGCCTCCCTTTCTCCTCCCTAGCCATCTGGGTCCAATGGCCAGATATGGATCAGGATAAATAAGAAGGCTCAGGATGCAGTGGGGGACCTTGATTTTTTTTTCAAGTTTAAGTCTTTAACAGGTCTCAGTTTGACTGAAACAGGGTCCATTCAGTAATTAAAGCTTAATAAAAATGAGGCTAAAAATGGCCTCTTTAAAAAAAAATAGATCTGGGAGGGAAAGATCCTCAGGGTTTCTGGTGGAAACAGAAACAATTGTTATTTACATTCATTCTGAGCCAATTAGGGTCCAAACAGTGACCAAGTAAGGCTTGGTGTAGGACCAAACTGATCTGGAGTTAAGGCTGACCTTTAAGAGGAAAAAAACAAAAACAAGAAAGAAAAGGTTTCAGAGATTAAAATTTATATTTCCTTTGAGCAAAGCACCCACAGGTAGGGGCGTGATGTTCTATGTGGAGAGAGAGGAAGGAAGGAAGGAAGGAAGGAAGGAAGGAAGGAAGGAAGGAAGGAAGGAAGGAAGGAAGGAAGGAAGGAAGGAAGGAAAATTTTTATTCAAACCAGGAACCGGCTATATATTTTTCTTTTACTTGCCTAAATATCTTGAATATCAGACCCTCATCTGTGATATTTGACACAAAGATTTCTTCCCCATTCAACCACTTCCCTTCTTATGCTACCTGCATTAATTTTGTTCATGAACAAATACATTTCATGTCAAAGAAATTATCTATTTTTATCTTTCATAATCAATCACTGCTAGCCCTTATTTGATGAAGAATTCACCTTCTAGTTACAGCTGTGAAAGGTACCTAATGTGGTTGTCTTCTCTTTTTTAATGGCTGGATCTTTAAGATTCAGGCCATATACCCATTTTTGAGCTTAGTGTATCAAATGCTTTTTCATTTCTTCATTTCATTTCAGTCATTCTTCCACATCATAGAAGACATTAGTCTAAAATTTATTTTTGTCCAGTTGCTTTCCAGTTTTCAGCAATTCTTGGCAAATAAGGAATTCTCATACACTACTTTTTAAAAATATTATTGCTGTCTTTTGTTTTTTATCATCTCTTATTTTTTTAATAGTTCTTTGCCCTCTCCTTTGCTGAACAAGTAATTTCTTATAACAAAGTACTTTAAAAAAAAAAAAAAAGATAGTTCATTAAAACTAATCAACGTATCAACAGACTTTGAAAGAAGCTACCTTGTTCCACACTTACAGTCCACCACCTCTACAAACAAAAAACAGAGGTGCATTTTATCACTATTTCTCTGAGGCCCAACTTGGTCAATATAATTGCACAGAGTTCAACTATCTTTGGTTCTTTCTATTAATATTGTTGTAGCATTTGTGCATATTACTTTCCTGGTTCTACTTACTTTCCTCTGCAGGAGTTCATACAAATTTCCCCAGGCTTCTCTAAAGTCTATATAGTCATCATTTGTCATGTACATTACATTCATGTACCTCAATTTGTTTAGCCATTCCCCTTTCCATAGACATCTAGAATCCCATTTTTTCTTGAAGGTGGATCAACCTAGAACAAAACTCAAGAACATCCTAAGGGACCAGGCTCTTACAAATCCTGGTTTCTTCATATCAGTGGCAGGAAACCCACCAACAGACATGTTTCTAGAAAATTCTGCTGTGAATTGAACTTCGGCAAATGCTAAGTTCATTGACCTCTTATAATTTCAAATATGTTTTATCTTCATTTCTGATCTATTTCCTTAGTGTTTTCTAATCTGTTAGCTATAAATTTCTCAGGCTCTCAGACTCTGCCAAATAATGATAATTTAAAATGATAGAACTTTATAAAATGAAGAATCTTTTTATAGTGTGAATAATCACTCCTATCACACTTTTCTGTTTGGTAAATTCCAATCAGCTCTCTCTCTCTCTATCTCTCTCTCTCTCTCTCTCTCTCTCTCTCTCTCTCTCTTTCTCTGTCTCTCTCTTTCTCTGTCTGTCTCTCTGTCTCTGTCTCTCTTCCCCTCTGTCTCTCTGTCTCTGTCTTGCTCTGTTTGTCTCTCTCTTTCTCTCTTCCTGTCTGTGTCTCTCTGTGTCTCTCTTTTTCTGTCTGGGTTTAAAGTAGGAATAACATTCCAAGAATACATTTTGACCATTCACAATTCAACATTTCAATCTCTTCTTCCCAGTTGAGGCTTTTTACTCCCTTGCCTCCCTCATCATCAGCTAGTATTATGATGTCCCAAAATCACAGACTTTCAGAGCTAGAAGGATCTTAGGAGTGATCCAGTCCAACCCTCTCATTTTGTAAATTCCAACGATTCTGAGGTGACTTGGCTCAAACGAAGTGGCAGAAACAAAGCTAGACTCCATTCTCTAATGGAGAGTTTTCCCATCCAGTGTTATTTTCATTACATGATATTGTCTCCCCTTCCTCTGCCGCTTACTAGCCATGTGGCCTTGGGCAAGTCTCTTCATTTCTCTGGGTCTCCATATCCTCATCTATAAACTGAAGAGCTCTGGCTCTAAGTCTACAGAGTTACGATATCATCTCACTCTGCCAGACCTCAAGGCAAACCACCTCTTCCTTCCTTCCTTCCACATGATTCTCTGCAGCCAGGCTACCTTCTCTGAACTGAGAGATAATCATAGGCTGTTCTCATGACCGGAAATCAAATCAATGTCCCCACAAAAGGAAGTCCTTCAAGATACAAACAGCCTTCTCCTTAATCTCGTAAATCACCACATTTTCCCAGGGGAGGCCAGATGCTGCTTCCTCTCCCTTGTAGAAACATCAGTTAAAACCTCCAGGAGAATTGTGACCTCATGATTTTCCCTTTGGTTTCCCAACCTTGTGTTTTTAAAGGGATGAGGGGGAGGGGGGGAAGGGGGGGAGGAGGAGTGGAGGGACAGGGAGGAAGGGTTGGGAAGTCACCCTGTGCTAGCTTCAGCCTTTCTCTGGGATTTCTCCTAACATTAATAGGCTCTGTGTGATATAGAATTTATCGGGAGGCTTAAAGTGGGATTATGGACAGGTCTGCCAAGGCTCAGACAGGACTCAGCAGGCCCAGAAATGTCACAAGTAGAAATGAAAGGGGGTGAGGGGAAAGCACTAGGATGGAAGAGAGAAGACGAGGGACTAGAAAGGAGAGGAAGGATGAAAAATGGAGGCTAGTTTCTTTCAGTGAGAGGAGGGGAAACCGATGAAACGCTGAGATAAGTGTTTGGACAAAGAAGTAGAAATCTCAAAACTAATACATAAGAAGCAAGATTCAGAGCAGTCTATCTGCTAGCACTGGCCAGTCGAGGAGTTGAGAATGATTGGCCCCCAAGATCCTAGCTTGGACATGGGTATAATAAAAATTGCTGACATTGCTTAGGCTTCTTATCCACCTTCAGGTGCTAAGGCTGTGATCTTGAGCAAGTCACTTTAAACAGAGCCTTAATTAGGGTGAGATGATCTGGATTTTGTTCCAGGATTCAGTAGGATTTCCAACCCTTCAGCAAGTGTAGAAACAACTGAATTTAGCCTTTAGTTATCAAGGACAAGCAGCTGGCCTGCTTTCTCCTTCTGGGTGAGCACTTCCACAGCCTACCTCACCCCTCTCTCCATCTACCCAGTGTGCCAGATGGAGAGATATTCCTAAGAATGTCCCCTTTATTGCCTCCACTACCACAGGGTGGTATTCTGGGCCCCCTTTCAGTGAACTGTCCCATGGAACCAAATACACTAGTTTTACGGTTTACAAAGCATTTTACATACGTTATCTCCCTCAAACACCACAAAATAACCTTAGTGGAGTAGATAGAGTGCTGGATCTGGAATCAGGAAGACTTGAGTTCAAAATCAGGCTCAAATACTTACTAGCTGTGTGACCTTGGATAAGTCACTTAACCTGTTTGCCTCAGTTTCTTCTACTGTAATATGAGGATCATAATAGCACCTACTTATCAGGGCTGATGTGAGGATCAAATAAAATAATATCTATAAAACAGCACTTAGCCCACTTAGCCCTGGCACATAGTACGTACTGTATAAATGCTTATTGACTCCCCTCTTTTCCCCAGTCCCTACTTAC
The DNA here is from genome assembly GCF_028372415.1 of Notamacropus eugenii. Taxonomy (NCBI): domain Eukaryota; kingdom Metazoa; phylum Chordata; class Mammalia; order Diprotodontia; family Macropodidae; genus Notamacropus; species Notamacropus eugenii. The sequence continues at coordinate 465,850,924 of NC_092873.1, read as the reverse complement.
AGATAAAACTGAGGAAAGAAATAAACATATATTAAGTGTCTATTATGTGCTAAACGCTTTACAAATATCTCATTTTATCCTCACCACAACCCTGGGAAGTAGGTGCTATTATTATCTCCGTTTTACATTTGAATCAACAGAGGCAGACCAAGGGTATCTTGCCCAGGATAGTACAACTAGTAAATAAGTATCTGAGGTTGAATTTGAACTCAGGTCCTCCTGATTCTAGGTCCAACATTCCATCCCTCCATCCACTGCACCACCTACCTGCTTACTCATTAGCCCTAAGACTTGTTCTGCCTGACCTCGAAAGGCAGGGCTAAGAGCAGTGGGTGAATGCTCACTGCTCGGGATTATTGTAGAGGAAATGACCATGCAGGCCTTGGTTGGACTAGAAGGGAAGATGGTGGTGTTATTAAAAGAAATAGAGAAGTCAGGGGAGGAAACCAGTTGAAGAGAAAGGGAGAGGGAGTAAGGATGGAACTGACTTTTTTCTCTGTTGGCGTTGTCTTCCCAAAGAGACCAAGTTCATTGTCAGAGTGATCTGGGTAAATGGAAAGATGTAAATTTCATCTTTTCAGGTTTTCTCTCATCCCCTCACGGAGAGTTGATCCTCAGTCTCAGTTGTATGAGTCACAAAGCTCATTAGAGAATTAAAAATAGGGAGCGGAGAGGGAGCCACAGAGTCTACCTCAACCGAATTCATGTGGCTTTGGCCATTAAGTATATCGGACAAAGAGAGAAGAAAGAGAGGCATGGTACGGAAAGGGGGAAAATCCTCGGAAACAAAAAACACAGGGGCTTTTATGTGTATTGAAGACTTTCTCTTTTTCTAAGGCCAGTTTGAGCAGCCAGAGAAGAAACGAGAATGTGTTTGCCAGCAGATACAGAAATGAAACTAGGGCAACTGCAATCAATTCAATTCAGTCAACGTGGGCATCTTCTGGAATATGAAAATCATTCCCATTTTAGCCCTTCCAGTTCGAAACCTAGCAGCAAAGCTGTTAAACTAGCATCGGTAGGTTGAGAGGCCATTGCCTCTATCCCAAGGCGTGGCAGTAGTGTATAGCATATAAAACCCCAGCTAATTGAAGTATTTAGGACCATGACCTACTCCCTAAGAAAGAAGAGGTGAAGGAGAGCCAATGGCTTCAGAACTAGAAGGGCCCTTAGAATTAACTGGTTCGATATCCGCATTTTATAAAGGAGGAAACTGAGAGCCAGAGAGGTTGAGGGATTTGACCAAAGTGATGTAGTGGAAAGTGTCATAGATAGGATACAACCCCAAAGCCCTCTGTTTTGAGAAGGTCCTCTGGAATACAGGAGTCCCTCCTGGGAGGACATAGGTTCCCCCTCTTGACCTTTGCTTTCTTTTTTGGGGGCGTGGGGGGAGTCAATCAGTTAAGTGACTTGCTCAGGATCATACAACTAGTAAGTATCAAGTTTCTAAATTCAGATTTGAATTCAGGTCTCCCTGACTCCAGGGCTGGTTCTCTACCCACTGCACTACCTAGCAGCCCCTGCACCCTTGCTTTCTACAACTGGGTTCAGAGTATCGGTCCCCCTACCCTCTCCCAGTGTCGATGTGGCTGTCAATAGGTTAAGTCCTTGTTCAGGTACCGAGGTTACATCTAAGGAAAGGCCCATGGGCAAGCCAGAGACATCAGGGAAAATAACCCCTTAATGAGTTCAGGTGCTGAGAATAATATGTAAAATAATAGAAATCAATTCAAAGCAAAATTTTATTAGAAGAAAGGTGGAAGAGGAGAGAAAAAAAGGGAACCTGACGTAAAAACACGCACACACACTAACAAGGTATAACTCACATAAGGCCTGCGCTGCATTGGGCAGCACAAAGAAATGGGTCCATTCAGCACAATGGGGATGCTCCAGCTGGAAGGCATGCTTCTAATGGAAGGGAGGGGGTACTCCAAAGCACTCTTCTGGGAGTAAGGTTCTTATAACTATGATTTTGGATGGCCTCCCTGGAGCTGGTCAAATTGTCAGAGCAAAAATATTACTTTGTGGGATTTGTTATCAGAGATAAAAACAATTTGGTGCTAGACAAAATACTACCTAGGAAACACAGCTATACCAACCTTCAAAAAAAGGTTATTGTCAATATTTTTCCATGAATATGTTCTATAAGCTTACAGCCTCCCTTAAGGGAAAACTCTCATGGTGTCTCTACCAGGCCCAGTCTTATAGTACTCTTACTCCACACTGCCTCTCAGGGACTATGTCAGGGAGCATCCCAATTTCAGGGAGCTTGTGGGCCTCTGTCCCCTCTCTTTAGGTAGGTTTTCAGCAGTACTCTGCAGCAGTGGAGATGCTTTTGACCATAACATAAAGGAGAAGCAATGTGGCATAGTGGAAATAGAACTGGTTTCAAAAAGGAGAAGATAAGTTCAAATTCCGCTTCAGACACTTAGCTGTTTTAACTGAGCAGGTTGCTGCCTCAGTTTCCTTATCTGTAAAATGAGGAAAATAATAGATTGACAAAACCAAAAGAAAAAAAATTGAATGAATAATTTAAACTAGGAGGTTAGGTGTTGTTGTTGTTGGGTTTTTTGCGGGGGGGGGGGGAAGATTTAAATAGATAAACTATTAACTAAATTGATTTTTTTTAAAGAAAAGGAAAATCAAACTGCCAGTATTAAAAATGGAAAGGATGAACTCACAACAAATGAAGAAGAAATAAAGAAAAATATTAAACTATTTTACTCAGTTATATTCCAATAATATTGATGATCTAAAAGAAATGAATTAAAGTTCACAAAAATATAAAGTGCTCAGATTAATAGAACAAGAATTAGACAAGTCAAATAATCCAAGCTCAGAAAAAGAAACAGAACAAATCATAAAAAAGCTCCCACAGAAAAATCTCATGGACCAGGTACTTTTCCCAAGCAAATTCTGTCCACTATCTAAAGAACAATTGATTCCAATATTCAGTTAGGGAGTAGCTGAACAAATTGTGGCATATGAATGTTATAGAATAATGTCAGACTGTGAGAAAGAAGCTTGGTAAGACTTATCTGAACTGATGCAGAATGAAGTTAGCAGATCCAGGAGAACAACTTATATAATAACAGCAAACAACTTTGAATGACGTAAGAACTCCCATCAACACAATCAACAACCAACCACGACTCCAGAGAGTCTGAGTCCTGCTCTCCACCTGACAGAGAGGTGATAAACTCAGGGAAAACATTGTGATGGATTTTTTGACATGGCTAATGTGGGTTTTGGTTTGCTTGACTATACAGACTTGTTACAAAACTTTCATTTTCTTTTTCCTTTTTCCAATGGTGGGGGGAGTGGGAGAAAAAATAGATTTTTGTTAATTTTTTATAATTAATATGACTAAGAAAAGTTGCCTAGATCCTCAATACCTTAGTAGCCTCCACTGAGGAAATGGGAATACCACCACCTTCACTGTTTATCTTCTAGGGTTGTTGGGGGTTTTATTATTAATCGAGAGAATGAAGATGAAGAAGTAGAGGACATGTGGAAAGAAAGTGTACACAACAGTATCCAGCACTTTCTAGAGTTAGGGAAGGATTATTACTAGGAGGGAAAGGAGGTGGAGGGTAGAGACATCTATTGTATTTGACCCTTGGGAGGTGGCTGTTGCTGTTACTTCTTTCTTGAAGAGGACCATGACATCAGGAAGATGGTGCCATGGCTTGAAAGTGAATTGGATTTTAGTGAGGGAGGACTATGCAAGGTCACCACCCTCACTTTCTCCTCCTGAGCCTTCTGGGTCCAGTGGCAATATATAGATCAGGATGATTAGAAATGGCCGCAGCACTTGGGAGTTCATTGACTTTGGACTCACTAGAATACATAGAAATCCAGCCATGAGATATGGAGGAGATAGTGGGTGATGTGGAATTGGGGACATTGGGTCTAGACAGTTTATTCCAGAAGTATGGCAATAAAGGGGAAAAGAGAGGTGGAGGATAACTGCTGGAAAAGGGAATAGGGGTCAAGATAGGTAAGTTTGATTTTTTTTTTTTTTGTATTGTAAAGACATGAGCATGTCTGAGATTCTTCTTCATCATTTGCCAAATTAAAAGCCTCATTTCCCTGCTCTCCTATTCCCATCTCTATCATATGCCTACCCTCTATAGATCATAGTATCATAGCTGCTACACTGCACCACCCTCCCCTTTCATGGTTCGCTCTGGAATACCATTCTATTTTTAACAAACTTCCCTTCCTCCTTGACTTCTACCTCTCATACGCCTTCTTACAGTCATCAAAGACCCAAGAGATTCTATATCCATGACCACACCTTCTGGTACTAGGAACGTATTAGGACTATCCTGAGCAGTAATAGAAGTCTTAGTTCTGCTTGGCTGTGCAGTTATTGTGATATTATAGTAACTGGCATTTATGTGGCATTCTGAGGCTTATAAAGTATTGTATATACTGTATCTCATTTGAGTTATACAACAATCTTGTGAGGAAAGACTATAGGTGTTATTACTCCTGTTTTACAGATGAGGAAACTGAGGCTCAGAGGCATGAGTAACTTACCTATGGTCAGATAGCTAGTGATTCAAAGAGATGAGAATTGAACCCAAGTTTCTTCTGACTCCCTGTCCTGCATATGTCAGGGGATTTAAAAAAAAGCCTTCTCATGGGCTTTCATGTCAATGAGAAACATAAAAGGGTCAGTCATTTATGTCTATATTTAGGGGATGTTTATCAAATTTGTGGTATAAATAAGGCTCTTATTGCATATATCATGCCTCAGACCCAAGTGTAGGAACCAATAATATGTGTGTGTATATCTCTACCCCAAATTGGATGTAGTCATAGAGGTGATAGTGTTCACATGCACCTAGATATATTGTCCCCTGATACATCAGTGTTAGAATTCTACTACATCTGCTCAGAATCTTTCTTGCTTTTTCTTTCTCTAATATATTTGTGTGCACACACAGAGGACAATTAAACTTCTGTCTTTAAATAGTGCACAGCTATTCACAAATTCAAGTTTTGTTTGTTAGTCATCCATCCTGCCCTTGTGAAGAATAATCATTCATTAGCTTGAATCATTTATGGGGCTTAAACAACTGGTGTTCCCTGAAAGCCTTGAGTGATGCTCAGTGCTTGCAAAGAAAAGCAAGAGATGTGTAACAGCAAACTTTGGGAAAGTCCAGCATTTTATTTCTTACGAATGGGCATCAATGATGATGTTTGTTTGCTTGTTTTTCAAGGGAGATATCAGCTAAATGATTAGAGAGGAGGTTCAGGGTATAAATATGTCTCACATCAATGACTTTGCTGATAACTATCCCCTGTTCCTATATATCAGTCCATATTCTTTGGTAATACATAAACATTTTTATAGGTATAGGACTGTGATTTTTTTTGATAAAAGGAATTCCCAGGTGATGTGACTCAGTCTATCAATACAGGTTGACCCCTTCTCAAGAGTTGCCTAGGGCATAGAGAAGTTAAGAGACTTACTGAGGAGAAGTCCATGGCAAAGGTGGTCTTCCAAGGTGGTCTTTCAAGGCTCATCTATCCACTCTACCATTGATATCTCCTAGCATATCATGGTATACTATCTCTACCTCCTGCACCATGATGTCTCATGTATAATATATATTGCTATGTGACCTAAATTTATATAGTATTTTGTAGCTAAGGAAAGGAGGCTCCTCCCTCTCCCACGAGGATTAAGTGGCTTGCCCAGATCACCCAGACACAGCTGGGATAAACCATGACCTAAATTTACATAATATTTTCCAGTTTGCACAGGACTTTATCTTACTTTAATCCTCACAAAAACCCTATAGGGTAGCCAGATAGGTGGCATTATTTCCATTTTAAAGATGAAGAAACCAAGGCTCAGATAAGGCACAGGATTTGCGGAAGATTATATGGTTAGTGAGTAGCAGGGTAAGGGCTGGGTCATCCAATGCTTTGTCTACTATACTATGTATAGACATATATGTATTATTAGCTGTGGTTTACAAACATCCTTTCAACAAGCCATGTTGTTTTCCTGGTCAGCTGATGGTGGTTATTTGTAATTTTTGTTTAAATCTCAGAGAGTCCTTGTGGAATGGATCTGGATCTGATATTTTGGGTACAACTTTATAGGTCTTGTTTATTGCAAAGGTTTTATTGTTGGTCTTGGTGCTGCTATCTATACTTTCATCCATTGTAAGTAAAAAGAAGAGAAAAGACTAAGATGGATAAAGAAATCCTGTTGGAAAGGGTCAAAAAGAGCCTGAGGTGAAGCTTCCTGCAGCTCTCCCGTTCAATTTTTTCCTCCTCTCCTGGAAACCAATGCTGGAAGCCAACAAAGGCCAGAGGTCACTTGTGTCAAGGTTTTGTATGGTTCCTTCAAAATCTGAGAATGCCAAATTCCATTTTGAACTCTAGGGAGGATTAACTTTGCCAGCCTTGGATTCTTTAGGATCTCTGAATTCAGTGTGCTACAAAATTATGCCCTCCTGTTGGTCCAACTCTCTAATCTTCATCATCTGGTCTCTCCCATCATTTGAGATGCAAGTTTCATTCCCACAAGGCCTCAAAGGATGGATGAAGGCTATGGAATGAAAGGGTGGGGGCGGGGCATAGGGAATGGGGAGGAGAGGATGTTAAATAAGGATAAGGCCAAAAAAAGATCTTTATGCTTGAGGCAAAGGGTGAGGTGCAGACCAGGGCTTGAGAGTGAGCTCTGCTCACCTCCAGGGCTAATAATTCATTATTTGCTATAGCACAATATGCTTCATTATTTTGGTGCATCTATAATCTCACCAATGTGAGCTCTGTGGTGTGGCACAATGAATGCTGGATTTGACATCACAGGATTTATGTTCAAATTCCAGCTCACTGTGTAGTCTGGATAAACCACTTACTCCTTGGAGGGAGGGAGGAACCTCCTTTCCATAGCTACAAAATAAGAAATGGAAGGACCACTCAGGTTGCTTTTAAGATAGAAATCTACATTCCTATGTTCTGTCCTATGGTGCAGATGACCACCTATCCATACTTCATAATTCTGTGTGATTTTTGGTTGCATCCCTCGGTGAATATTCCATAGAGAATCTATCCATCAAACCCAGGAGAGGGGCTATTTCATTTTGGTCTTCCTATCCCCAGCACCTAACACAGCACCTGGCAATAGTAGGGGCTTAATAACTGCTTGGGAAATTAAATGGAATTGAATTTTCTCTTTCCATGTTTAATATATCACCACCCATCTCCTTTTCTCACCAGCAAGATAAGCTTTCAAATGAATAAAATGCTCCAGCACATGGATAGAATCAGGAATGAGAGAGCTGGATGTTAAATTTTCGTGTAAGCATTTACCCCTTGGAAATCCCCAAATGCTACAAATCTAGGCTTAATTTATTTTTTTGATGATTGTCTAAGCTAAAGAAAGTGATGGACAAAATGTTATTGCAAATTCAATTTTAAAGTTTAAAGATGGAAACAGGGATTGTTTTTGTTTGTCTTAGAGAGCCAGTTATTAAACTTCTATCAGCACACCCTTGGATATAATGTTCACTATTTATTTTGCTTCAAAGCACTAGAAATATGGACTTAGAAAGCCACTGGTAGCTAACTCCTAAATACTCTCTGAGGTCCCATTTCTCATTTCCTCTAGTGAATCTATGATGATTTGGCTGGAGTTTATGGGACACAGAGAACCAGGCAAAGAAGGAGCTTAACAAGAAGAAATAAATTGTAGGGGTTTCTTTATTAGAAATGTAAACTGCTGCTGGTACCATGTAAGGTGGCTACATACCTACCTAGAAACTCCAGGGAGGTCCAGGCTGTTACCTAGATTCAGTTCTGAGTCAAGGCCTGCTCCTTTTAGCAAGGCTAACCTCATGCCTTCTGTGCTTCTCATCTCCAGGTCTTTCTTCCCAGTGGCAAGATCTGGTCAATCCCACAATTCCAGAACCTGACTCACTATAACACTGTACTGCAGGATTTGTTGTATGGGCTCTTCTCTGTCTTTCTCAGAAAAAAAAATAAGTGTCTTCTTTCTCATTGAGGCAGAGGTTCATATTCTATCCTTATCTACTTACCACACACCCAAGAAATCTTCCCCTCCTTTGACTGATGGAGAAGTCAATAGTGAGTTGCTCCCAGATGTGTAAGAAAAATGGCTCAGGACCTCCTGTACTGGGCCTGGTGGGAAAAAGAATTGTGACCATAACCTTAAAAAACCTTACATTGGCGGGTGCCTCTGCACAGCTGTGCCTGAGCACAGTGATTAAGCACAAAGCCAGAGGCTCGTGTTCCAGATGCCCATGGCTGGAGGAACGCCACTGTTGCTGTCTCAGAACATAGCCTGCCCCTGAAGCTCTGCTTGGGCTGCATTCAGAAGGCGAGGTAATCAGCAGGGCACAATTTATTGCCCCAAATTGCTGCCAAATCTTTCCCCCTCTCTTGTCTTTTTCTGCTTCCTTATCTGACTCGAGTTTAAATTCGTTCTCCTCATTCATAAGCCCCTGCCAAGAGAGTTTTCCATCTTTTGTTCCCAATTTTTCTATAGGCCATGTGATGTAATGGAAAGCACACTAGCCTTGGAATCAAAAGACATGGGTTCAGTTCTCTACTTCATTATTTACTAGCTACGAGACATTGTGCAAGTCATTTCTTGGAGCCTTGATTTTTTTAGAAAGTTAATAATTCAGAGAGGGTATGATATAGTAGATAAGGCAGTGGAATTAGAGCTGGGAAGGCCTGAGTTCAAATCCAATTTTGGAAACCCTGGACAAATTACTTAACCTCTCTATGCCTAAGGCAACTCTCCAGATTTTACATCAAGAAATGAAATTGCTTCTTCTTGGTAGAGAATTTTATAGCACTTATGAAACACTGCAAGATTTATAAAGCATTTTCATAGTTCTCAAAAACCTAGAATCGCTTTCATGATCTGAGGATGTGAGGTAAGTCTTTACCATTCCCTTTCTACAGATGGAGAAACTGAAACAGAGAGATCACAGGTTTCCAGCTGAAAGAGATCAATTATTTCAAGTCCCCTCTTTCTATAGATGAGGAAACTGAGGCACAGGGAACTTGGGTGACTCATCCATTTCAGTTTTTATTCTCCTTAACCTTTCTGTAGCATTTGCCATTATGGTAACATCCTTTCTGAAATTCTCTCCCTCCTTGGTTTCTGCAGTCCCATTCTCTGCTGGTCCCCATCATTCTTCTAACTTATTCTCCTTTTCCAGTTCTTTGTCCTCCAACATCAACTCCCTAAACCATTGCCATAGTTTCATGATGGGTGACACGAACTATGAGATCACATGGCTAGTAAGTGTTGGAGTTGAATTTCCAACTCAGATCTCCTGATGTGAAGTTTAGAGAGCTTTCCACTATGCCCCACTGCCTGTAACTGACCTCCAAGGTCCCCTTCATCTTCCACATCATGAGCTGGTGGTGGTAGTGGTGGCGGTTGTGTTTGTCCTTGGTTCTCAGAGAGAACCATGACATCAGAGAGATGATGACATGACTTGCAATTGACTTTGATTTAAGTGAGGGAGGGCTGTGCAAGGTCACCAGCCTCACTTTCTCCTCCAGAGCCATTTAGTTCCAGTGCGAGTATGGGAGTTACAAAATTACTTCCTGAGGAGAGATAGAGGATGACCATCTAGATCATCTAGAACCTCAAAGGTCCTCCAAAAGAAGGTACAAGTATCTCTTGGCCAGGGCATTTACTGTCAGAATAAGGGTGCCATACAAACCACGAACATACCTACCCTTACCAATTCAACAATAAAGTATCTGAAAAAAAGGGATTGGTTCTACAAAAAAAATACCAATCAATTAACAAACAATAAGCATTTATTAAGCGCCTACAGTGTACCAGTCCTTGCAATTCAAAGAAGGAAATTATTCTTGTTCTCAAGGAGCTTATAGTCTAATTCTTTTTTCCTTCCTTCCTTCCTTCTTTCCTTCCTTCCTTCCTTCCTTCCTTCCTTCCTTCCTTCCTTCCTTCTTTCCTTCCTTTCTTTCTTTCTTGTCTTCCCTAAAACCTTAGATCTAGTGTACTCTGAAGTCCCTAGATTGAACAATGGGTCCCTACCCAAGCTCCACTTGATGGCTGTTTTTGGAGCCTCCTGGCTTAGAGTAAATGTCAATAGTAACAGTTTCTCTTCCAAACAATAACCCTGAGACTCTTGCCCCTCCCAGCATGATTTATTTACTTATTTTTTTCTTTTCTATTTAAAGGGGCCATCCCCTTGACTATGTTTTAAAGAGGCCTATTCACTGAATGGGCATTATATCACTTTAAGTGAGTACCTGAAAAGACCTTAGCCTAAAAGGCCAAGCTCTCCCATTGCATCCTGAGCCATCTCCAGTCATCCTGATGAATATCTGGTCACTGGATCCAGATGGCTCAGGAGGAGAAAGTGGGGCTGGTGACCTTGCACAGCATTCCCTTACTCAAAACAAAGTCAAGTACAAGTCATGTCATCATTTCTCTGATGCCATGGTCCTCTTCAAAAAGGAAGGATGAACACAATTCTAATAAGAGAGACAGCATATGCAAACATAGTACAGACTGTATACAAATATGTGCAAATATAAATATGTATAGATATAAATACGTACAGAGTAAATTCAAATAAATACAAAGCAGCTCAATACAAGGAAGCCTGTGAGGGAGGGCTCTAGTCCTTTCAGAAAAAGCTTCATGGAAGAGATGGACCTCAGTCTGTATACTGAAGGACAGAGATGAAGAGGGAAACCATCCCAGACGTGGAGGATATAATCCAAAGACACAGAGATAGAAGATGGAGTGTCTTACGTGAGAAGCAGAAACCATGCCAGTTTGACTGGATCATCAAGTACAAAATGGAGACTAATGCATGGGTATCTAAAGCATATCAATACTTTTGTACCTGGGTATGGACCACAGAACATCAATCTGGAGCTAAAAGGGACATTAATGGTTAGCTAGTCCCACCTCCTCATTTGACAAACTGAGTCCCAGAGAACATAGGTGACTTTCCTGAGGTCACAAAGGCAGTAAATGGCAGAAATGGAGTCAGGTTCTGACTCCAAATCCAGCATGTAATCCTAATGAAGAGAAAGCTGCCTATGAGCATTCTCTTCACTAGGATTACATGGTTACTGTGATATGGACCAACAAGCCAGGCTGCACAAACTGAGTAAGAGAGAAGGGATATAACCCATCAATCCAGCATGACAAGAGACTCCCTATGCATCAGAGCTATAACAAGGGTGCTGTAACTGGAGCCTTGTCCTAGGGTGCTGAAATTTCAAGGTCTTCAGAGCATACTACTTCCCCCTAGTGGTTGCATTGAAGGTCAATTTCCACATTCCCATCCCCACCCATCCCACTCCCCATGCCCCAGGAGTAAAAATTCCTAGTTACCTCTCTTTTGTGGATTGGGAGTTTCCCAGACTCAAGGTGATATCTGTGTAAGTGCAAAGATAAGAGACCCCTAATAATCCACATTTTTTTTTTACTTAACCAGTTTATTTCCCACTCTCTCCCCCTTCAAGATCTCTAAGCATGGCTTCTGTGCCTGCCTGCTTCCCAAACACTCTCCCCCACACTGTTGGACAAGCTCCTATCACTCACATTAGCCAGTTGCTTTCTTTTCCTCAAAAATAGATCCTGCCATTCCTAGGTTGCTGCTGGGGTGTCTTCCAGGATGTTGACATCATGCTAGTGCAGAGACAAGAACAGCAGGGTCCTCTGCAGCCTTGCAGAAGGTTTGGCATTCACTGGCATGAGAAGCCTGCTGTCGTGAGTTCTCCAAGCACTTTCCAGATGGCTCTGGATGTCAGGTGCATTTGGAAAGAAATTGAAACACGTAGAGGCTAAATAACCTACCCAAGGTTAATAGTCAAAGTGTAGAAAGAACTCCCTTAAGGATCAGTAGGCACTAAGCTAGAGGTTCTCATCCTTTTTGTGTGTTATAGACTCCTTGGCAGTCTGATGACCCCTTTCTTAAATGAATAAAATAAACCACATAGGTTCTCAAAGGAAGCCAATTACAGGGAAATGCAGTTTTCTATCTATTTCTATATCCATCTATCAATATTAGTTCAAGGACCCCAAGTTAACCCCCACTTTATGCGATGGTGTCTTCCAGTCTTACTAAGTATATGGAACAGTGTCATGCCTAGGGTATCCCACTATATCCAATACCCTGAGCCTTGCCAATATATTAAATAGTCAACATATTGACTAATAGTCAATATATTAAAAGTTAACCTGGAATTTGGGCCGCATTGACAGCTTCCAGTAGATAATTAAAGGAAAAGTTTCCCCTTTTCTCTGTGCTTGAATTGTCTGTGTACCACTGTCCAGCAAGAGAAAGAACCAAACAGTTTTCTGGCCCTCTCTTTGCCATACATCACCTCATTCTGTCAATTTTTATGAGTTAATAAAACATCTACAAGGACTTAACTGGATCCAACAAAATTGAGATCAGCCAGTGCTCAGGTCCCACTCAATTAACTTGTGCTCCTGAGGGTGTGGAGGCAGGGAGCAAAGGGGCAGGAAGACTGTTAATTACATTCAATCAGGCCAGCTGTGGCATACATTTCTTGCCAGAGCACTCTCTCTGAGTCCGTGAGGTGACCCAGGCTGTTGTAGAGTGGGTTTGCAGAGGGCCTTGCAAAGGAGAGCAGCATTCTGCCCCAACAGGACTTCCTCAGTGGAAATGAAATTCAAGAAGATGCCTTACTTACCATCTGCTTCCCCCTAAAGACCTTGGCACCTTTCCCTCTGAGCGGCAGCTGAAACTTTCCGTAGGTGATGTCTCCCCTGTTAGAATATAAACTTCCTGAGAGCAGGGACTGTCACTTCCATCTGTAGCCCCAGTACTTTGCCCAGTGTTCAGTGCCATAATATGTATGTATGTGTATCTGTATGTATATATGTATATACACATGTATATACATGTGTATGTATACATACTTATATGTGCACAGTGCTTAATAAAAGGGGGCCATCTCCAGTCAACCTGACCTCTGTCTTGCCACTGGACCCAGATGACTCTGGAGGAGAGAGATGACTTTGCACAGCCCTCCCTCACTTAAATCCAATTCACTTGCAAGTCAAGAAGACATCACCTCCCTGATATTATGGTCCTCTTGGAGAATGAAGGACAAACAAGAAGCTTAATAAAAGCTTTTTCATTCATTCATTCATTTGGGGAAATAAGAGATGCTGACTCCCAGGACATTCATTCAGTGTGCTTCTTTTAACTTTTCCCAGGGCTCTCTCAGCATGCAGATAGGTAGCTGTGCTCTCCTATCCCAGCTCCTGCTGATATTACATTAGGTGTGAAGCCTGCCCATAACAGAGATAATAGTTTTAAAGCTAGAAGGAACCTCAGAGAACATTTAGTCCAATCCACTCCCTTCATTTTTACGGATGAAGAAACCAAGCCCCATTTATGTTAAGTGACTTGCTCAAGGTCACAAGGTAGTCATCATGAGAGATGAGATTTGGACCCACCTTGTCTGATGCCAGAAGTAATACACTTTCCACTGTACCATGATGCCCTCTAAAGCTGACAAGTCTCTCCCATGCTCCCCTTCAATTCCATGATTATCTTAACACTCTCTGGTTCCAAAAGGTGTCAGTCTGCCTGACATGATATTAAGTCCTTAGCAGAGGCAGAATAGGCAATGGCCTACATGGTACAATTTTTTTAAGGCTTCTGGAAAGGTCTCTCTGGCTTATTCATTCCCTTAATTCTCTCACATGCTTTTTGGTGCCTGAAACTTCAAAGTCCTTCCTTCTTTCATCTTCTGGGTTTGATCTCTGCTTAAAATGCATATCTAGGAAACTGAAGTGGAAAAAGTCCTAGATTAGTTTTGTTTCCCACCCTGCCACTGACTAGAAGCATGACCTTATACCGTTCATTTACTTCTCTTAGACTCAGTTTCTCTTTCTATAAAAAGAAGGATCACAGGACTTAAAGTTGAAAAAATACTCTAGAGATCATTGAGTCTGCCCTCCCCTTACTCTACAGATGAGGAAACTGAGGTCTAGAAACTTGTCTTTAGAGCAGCAAGGAGTATAGTGGATAGTCCTCAATTTGGAGTCAGAAAGACCTGGATTTGATTCCTGCATCCCAGACTTGAATTAGTTGCTCAACCCTGTGTAAATCATTTACTGTCTTAATAAACATTTATTAGATGTCTACTATGTGCCAAGTACTGTGCTAAGTCTAGGGAGACAAAGTCAAGAAAACAGTCCCTGCTCTCAAGAAGACCACACTCCAACAGGGCTGATAACATGCAAATGACTCTGTACAAACAAACTATATACAGGATACATTAGAAATTATCAACAGAAGGAAGGCACTAGAATTATGGGGAATTGGGAAAGGTTGACTGAACAAGGTGGGATTTCAGCTGGGACCTGAAGGAAGCCGGAGAAACCAAGAGCAGAGATGAGGAGGAAGAGTATTCCAGGCATGAGAGATGGTCAGAGACAAATGCCCAGAACCAAGGGAGTGTCTTGCTCATGGAACAGAAGAAAGGTCAACGTCACTGGGTTTCAGAGTATGTTGTCAGGGGGTAGGAGAGGAAAAGGAAGAGTACTGGAAAGGAGGAGGATGTTCTAAAGGATTTTGAAAACCTAACTTTGATATTTGATCCTAGAGCTCATAGGGAACCACTGACATTTATTGAGTAGAGGGATGTCTCAGTTTCTCCATCTATAAAGTGGGAATAATAATTCCTGAAACATATACTACTTTTCAGGCTTATGCTTGAGTTTCGTGTAAAATAATATGCTTTGCATATAGTCAGGATTTGACTCTGGGTTCTCCTGAATCCAAAGCACCCTTTCCATTGCACTATGATCTATAGAAATTGGACTAGAAGACTTTTTTAAAACCTCTGTCTGATCAGACATTATGATTTATGCCTTAGTGTCAATGAACTTCTGAACTTCCATCATATCCTCATAGATTTAGAGATGGAAGGGACCTTAGAGGTCATTAAATGCAACCTACTCATTTTACAATTGAAGTTAATAGTAGAGGGAAGGGACTAGTATTGGGGGTGGGGGAGGAGATCTGGCAAGGTTTCTTGTAGAAGGTGGGATAGCTCAGAAGCCAGAAGACCTGAGTTAAAAATCTCATCTCTGAGTTAAACCTCATCTCTGACATGGTCTGTGTAATGTTGAGCATGTCACTCAACTTCCCCAGGCCTCAGTTTCCTTATTTGTAAAATGAGAAGGTTGGATTCTGTGGCTTCTGAGGTCATTTCTAGCTGTAGATCTATGTGTCTATGAGATTTCTGCATCTTCAAACTACTGTCTAGGGCATTTTTGTGTTAATTGGAGGAAGAGATGAGACAGAGGATGCTTCTGACATCCTCCCAGTAATCTTATGTCCTTGTTACAGCCAAGCTGATCTATCAATCAGGCAGGAAGCCAGTCAGTACAGGATGTTTGATGATGCTGTGGCAAATCTAAAATTGTATCATAAGGGTACTCCCCATAATGATGTTGATCATAACTCTGCTAGACTTTCTCAACCTGAATAATTCTTCTCCATGTATTTCCCTAAATCCTCATTAGAGGTTCCACCCAACACACTGGAAGCTTTCTCTGTTCTTTTAATTTTTTTTTTTTGAGGCAATCAGGATTAAGAGGTTCGCCCAGGGTTACACAGCTCTGATATTTTTAATATTCCAGGGGTACCAAGATAGCATCAGATTTTCTGTCCATCTGTTATCTCTCACAGTCATAACATGAACAACCGCCTTCCTTTTCCAGTCCTACAGATCTTCAGCAGTGTCTTTTTGTGAACTCCTCACTCACGGATCATTGGTAATATGCTATACAGCTCCTTAGACTCACCAGATTGCTGTTTACATTGCTTGTAAATTTGAATCCTCTGCAGTCATGGTGTTCAGTGATTTACAGCCACAAGACGTCTTTGAAAGAATACTCATGTGAAAGAGAGTAGGGAATAGATAGCGAGTCATCAAAAATACTGAAGTAATGAAAACTGTGAAAATGTAATGTCCCAAATGTCTCAAAACTTAATCTCTTCCGATTTAATTCTGGTCTCAGTCCACTGCCCCTCGGCAGAAGTAAACAACCAATAAAACTATTGCTGTCCAGCTTGATTCATAGCTTGACCAGTCAGTGACCTTGATAGGAAACAGGAAGAGGGACTGGTCTTCCCCCAGATTTTTATGTCTCTATTTACCATTCCTAGGTTCCTATTAGTACAAAATCCTAGATGTTTCAGTGGAGAGGGCTCTGGTCCTGCAAATCAGAAAAACCTGAGTAGGAACCCTGCTTCAGACATTTCCTAGCTGTGTGATTCTGGGTAAGACACAACCTCTCTGCCTCAGTTTCATCTTTAAAATGGAAATAATAAAAGCCTCTTTCTCCCAGGGTTGCTAAAAGGACTAAAACTAAAAGTGTATGTAAAACTCTTACAAGCCTTTAAGATTTATATGAACTTTAGCTATTAGTGTTACTACTACTACTACTACTACTACTACTACTACTATTACTACTATTACTACTATTATCATCTAGGAGAGGTCTTCCAGTCCTTTCCATTAACAGAGTTTAGCAAAGAGACAAGTTAACACCTTGAGGAAATAAGGTCACTTTCCTTGGGGTAGGGAGCATAGCAACAGCCTTCTTTGGGTGATGCTCAATGAGATAGAGAAGGAGGAGGCAGGTCTAGGGTGATGCCTGGAGTGGGAGGGGCAAGTGAAAGGGAAAGGAATGAGCAGTTGTTGAAGTTTGATTCACTAAACATTGATTTACTATTTTACATGAAACACTGTGCTAGGCACTGAAGTACCAAGATGAAAAATAATAGCTCCTAACCTCAGAAAGGTTACAATCAAATGGGATGTTATTCAGTAGTTTTTTAGTTATGTCTGAGTCTTCATGACCTGATTCAGAGTTTTCTTGGTAAAGATACTGGAGTGATTTGCCATTTCCTTCTCCAGTTCATTTTACAGATGAGGAAACTGAGGCAAACAAGATTAAATGACTAGCCTAGAGTCACACAGCTAGTAAGTGCCTGAGACTGAATTTGAACTCAAAAAGTCTTCCTGACTCCAGGCTCAGCATTCTATCCACTGTACCACAAGCTACCCTAAACATGTGATATGATAACACAAATAAGTATGATACAAGATAGAATGTGACAGACAGGAGCAAAGGAGAAAGCCAGACATAGTTGTGTATCATCAGGGATAGATATGAGGCACCCCTTTGGATAAGCATTACCCAAATGAAAAGCCATTGGTAACGCTCAGCAAATGAGATATTTACATCCCTGACCCATGCTCTATGTATGCCTATAGATCCAGACAAAGTACTGTAGAAATATTTGAGATGCTATCACTTCTATGTCATCCAGTCATCAATCCCAGTTGTCTTCCTGCCATGTGGCTGTTTCTACAGCCTCTGGACCATGCAACATGCAGATACCATGCTCTGGAGGATTTATCTACTAAGTTTTGCAGTTGGGACTAAACTCTCCTGATTGGTAAATAAGTTAGTACAAACATACCTACTCATTGCAGCTAGTCAATTCCAAATTATATTTTACTTTTCATTCCATCTATCTTCTTATCACCCACCGTTTGACTGCCACACTGCTCTTACTCCCTCACAATCTCTTATTCTTGGAACCACAATTACATCAGTGCGGTCATTGCTTCTGTAAAAAGTATGTTGATAGACTTCTCTATGGTTCCATTCACCAGCCCAAAGATTTCACAGAATAAAACACCCTTTCCCCTGCCACCACTTTCCTATATAGCTATCTCCTTTTATTAGATATAAGCTCCTTGAGGTCAGGGACTGTCCCACTTTTCTGTTTGTATACCCATAAAGTAAGCACTTAATAAATGTTTTTCATCCGTTCATTCTCTTTCGTCTAGCATGACCAGGGAAGGCTTGTTGGGGTAGGTAGCATCTGAACTGAGTCTTGACACTAGGATTTCAAGATGCAGAGATTTTGTTTTTAAGTTTCTCCATACTTTATACAAAAGAAGACTTGTATTGAAATCAAAAACCAAAAAGAAAATATCTATTTGGAAACAAGTCACATTTACAGAATGCTGATCAATGAAATAAATTATTTTGCAAATAACATAAAGAAAAATAATTGCCACATTTAATTATAGTTCTTTGAAGAAAATGGACTTTCTTCAGAAGTCCATCCTATCATCTCAGGAAAAATATAGGGTTTCAAGAGGATGAGGCAGCCTGTTGGATGGTATAGAGGTTAGAGAACGGACAGTGACCAAGGAACAGCTTTGTGGTACAATTTGGCTAAAACATAGAAGCATGAAGGGGAGGGATATAAAATCAGACTGGAAAGGAAGATTGGAGCCTGCTTTTTAAGAGACTGAAATGCCAAGTTCAAGCAGCTTATATTATGTCTTAGAGTCCATAGGGAGACACTGAAGATTGTGAGGCATAGAAGTGACACATTCAGACCTATGCTTCAGGGAGGTAATTTCTGTATTTATTTGAAGGCAAAATTGGAGAGGGGAGATTATGGAAGAAAGAGGGCTATTACAATACTCTATGGGACAGGTGATAAGATTTTGGCAATGTAAGTGGAACTAAGATAAGAGTCAGAGATATTGCAGAGGGATAATTAAGTGGTACAATGAAAAGAGTGCCAGACCTGGAGTCAGGAAGACTCATCTTCCCAAGTTCAAATCTGATCTCAGATACTTACTACTGTGTGACCCTTAACCCTGTTTGCTTTGATTTCCTCATCCGTCAAATGAGCTGGAGAAAGAAATGGCAAAGCACTCTAGTATCTTTGTCAAGAAAACCCCAACTGGAATCATGAAGAGTTGGAAATGGCTAAAACAACTGAATAACAAAATAATTCAGAGGAAGGAAGAAGTAAAAAAAAATGATGAGATTTCAAACCAAGATGATTGTTGGGACCATGATACTGCCATCAACAGAAGTAGAGAAGTTAGGAGGGAGGACAAAGTTAGGGGGGAACTGGTGAGATCTGTTGGGGATATGCTGAATTGGAGGCACTAGTGGACATCCAAGTAGAGATGTGTAGCAGATAACTGGAGCTTGGGGAAGTAATTAAAGCTGGATATAAGATGTGTGAGTCATCTGCTCAGAGGTGATCATTGAAACTATGGATGAAATTGTCAAGGGAAAGGGTATGAAAAGAGCGGGGGAAAGGACAGAGGAATTCTAAAGAGCATTCACATATAGGGACTGTGTAGGGATACTGTGGTTGGACTCTGCTCCTTCTCCTGCCCCATCTACCCCCACATTCTATGGAGCAGACTCCAAAAGGTTAATGCCAGTGCCCTGGCACATGTCATGAATTACATTGCTGTTTCAAGCCATCTCCACTCATCCTGATCAATATCTGGGCACTGGACCCAGATGGCTCTGTAGGAGAAAGTGAGGCTGGTGACTTTGCACAGCCCTCCCTCGTTCAAATCAAAGTCAATTGCAAGTCATGTCATTGCCTTCCTGATGTCATGGTCCTTTTTGAGAACAAAGGACAAACCACACCACACACAACCACAACATTGACATTTATCAGGTCAACAAACATTTATTAAGAGCTTACTTTGTGCCAGGCACTATTCCAAGTTGTGATTCTCAGCACTACTTTCCAGGATGAGGCTCAGTCAGGTCCCCTTAGTTCCCAGTATAATGTTAGGTCCACTGCTATTGGGAAATGGTTCCACCATTATGTTTTCAGAAGATGTACATTGGGGGCTGATCAGATCAGAGAGGTGAGCTGACCAGACAAAGTAGTGGCTGCTGCCCTCTGGTGGTAGACAAGAGTTATGGTGAATGAGTTAATCAAAGTGCTGAAGTACTAATTGAACAATCAAAAAAAATTCTTAATTGAATCCCCTACCATGTGCACTGTGCTAGGTCCTTGCCTGGGAGGTGGGGAGAAGCATACAAAACTTAAAGTTATAGTGCTTTCCCTCAACTAACTTACACTCTATTGGGAGACCGATATGTGTGCCAGGCATTGTATCACTGTAGCACTAAGGCAGTCAAAGTGGTTGAGAGAAAACATTGAATTGAAAATCAGAAGACCTAAGTTCAAATCTCATCTCTGATACTTTCTATCTGGGTAACTTCAACAAAATTGCTCCTTATCTCTGAACCTCAGTTGCCTTATTTATAAAATGAGGGCAATGCACCAAGTCATCCCTGAAATCTCTTCCAGCTCAATGTTCTATGGTACAAATGAATGGGACATGGAAATGATGCAGGAGCTCATAAGAGGGAGGGACCGTTTGGGGACTGAGACAGTCAAAAGACCTTCACTGAGGACAGCAAATTTGAGCTGAAGCTTGAAGGATGAGAAGGATTTGGACAGGTAAAGAGAATGAAGGGAGTAATGACTTTCCCCTGTCCCCCTCCCAGATTTCACATAGCACTTTGTTTATACCTGTAGAGTTTATCATGTAATAATGTATATAATAGGAACCTTTCTTTGTGTTTTATTCCTCTACTAGACGATAAAGTCTAAGAGGACAGGGATAGTGTCTTATCTAAGCTTTGCATCACCTCCAGTATCTAATGCTGTACACTCTGTAGGTACTAATGTGTGTGTTCATCCTTCATTGCCAAAGAAGACCATGCCATCAGAGAAATGATGACATGACTTGAACTTGACTTTGTTTTGAGTGAGGGAGGGCTGTGCAGGTCACCAGCCTCACTTCTCCTCCAGAGATATCTGAATCCAGTGACCAGATACTCATCAGGATGACTGGAGATGACCCAGGATGAGGCAATTGGGGTTAAGTGACTTGCCCAAGGCCACACAACTAGTGAGTGTCAAGAGTCAAAGGTGAGATTTAAACTCAGGTCCTCCTGAGTCCTGCACTGGTGCTCTGTACCACCTAGGTACTAATACATGTGTTTTCAATGAATGAAGGCATCCAGCAAGGACATAACCAAAGGTAGGAATGAACAAGGCATCAAGCAAAATGTAAATGCTTATTGAGCTCACACTATGTGCTAGGTACTTTGAGATCTATAAAGTAGCATAGGTGCAGTTCTTACCCAAAAAAAGCCCTCAAAGGCATGGTTGAGTGACATTAAGTAGATTCTTCTAGTTAATTGCATAGTGTACATTTGTACCAAGATTCTGAGGAGGGTATTAATCGTTTGAAGGTGAATTGGGCCAGATTACGGAGGGTGTTGAAGGTCAAGCCAAGAAGTGTGGAAGTTATCTCAAAGGCCATGACAAAAGCAGTATTTTAGGAAGATTGACTTAGGACTGGCAACAGGGAACAGAATAGATCACATGGAGGAAGAGGACAAAGTAGAGAGACCAGTTACCCAGGTAGGAGATGATAGAAGCCTCAACTAGTTTGATGATGATGACAGTGGAAATGGAAAGATGAATCAATAAATATTTATTAAGTGCCTATAATATGCCAGTCACTGTGCTAAGAGACAAAAGACAAGGTGAATGGCTGGATAAGTTGTGATATGTAGTCTGGTATCTAGGGCCAGCCAAAAGACACAAGGGTCTAGTTGGTACACAGCCAGTCACGAATTAACGGGCCCCAGGGGTGAGAGCTCCAGATATGAATTAACCTCCCCAGAGCCTGGGAGTTGAGGGCTACAGAGCAGGCAGTGAAAGAGTAAGGCTCAAGGAGAATTGGAATGCGGAGGATCAAAGACATTCTGCCTCATCCTCCCTACCCTCAGCTTCAAGCCCTTAGGAAAGTATATCCTACTTGGAATGTGCTTAGTTGGCAAGCCTGAGAATGTTGATCTTGAGTTATGACCTAAAACTGCCTTCTAAGCAAACTCCAGCATTTATGGTTCTCTCTCTTGTCTTGGTTGGCCTGGATTCAAAGCAGTAACAGAATAGGCTATAACTCCATAGGACTCTCAACCTCCTCTGAGCCATCCCACTCTGCACCCAGAAACTGCAAAATGTATTGTAATGGGCCTGAATGCTGAGATTCCCCCTCTCCCAAGGCATACTAGCAGAGTATGCCTCCTTAAGGCATGCTTTTCTGAGTTCTTCATATTCATTGGTTTTTTGTTTTGTTTTGTTTTGTTTTTACAAAGAAATGACATTCCATTATTTGTGTAACAAAATTTGTTCAACTATTCCCCAACTGATGGGTATTTATGTTGTTTCCGGTTCTTTGCTATCACAGAGAGTGCTACTATGTATATTTTATTGTACATAGGGCCCATGTTTCTAACTTGAACCTCCATAGTATATATGTCTAGCATTGGGACATCTAGATTAACAGTTATAGATACCTTAGTCACTTTTTTAAAAAGTATAAGAAGCATTAACTTTAGTAAATGTTGCCTCCCTATATGTAAAGGATAGGGAAAGAAGCTGGGATATGAGCTTGGGGACCTGGACTTCTTTGGGTCAGTTGACCATGAAGGATTTCTACAAATCCACATGAGTCACAGGATCCTAGAGGGGGCACCAACAACTGAACTATGTGATGGGAGTTCATATACCTTCCTGATTTGGGATGGAAAGAGTGCTGATCACAGCCAGTAATCTCAAGATGTCTCTTATTTGGAAAGTCTAGGCAGAATATGGAAGCAGGATTGTTGAGGTTGGATTCAGGAGAGCGGTTTGAGTGTGAAAAAATTCACTTAGATGACCTTGTCTTAGCTATTGATTATGAGTCCAGGATGGACCCCAAGAAGGTTGGGGTGCTACCTGAAATGATGAGGAATAGATGTGTGAGTCCTAGTGTCCTGAAAGATTTCACTTGAGCAGTCTCCATGTTTAAGAAAGGCATTTATTGGGGTGATACACCCAAGTAGACATGCTCCCCATGAGGTAGAGCGCCAGTGGGCTCTATTCCACATGGGGGGCAGAGCATAGGCCACACTCCCTGCTCCCCTAAGGGAACAGAGCAGCCCCTGCTTCCCACAGAGGTCAAAGTCAGGTAGCCAGTTTAAAGGTATGGTTTAAATACAATTTTATGAAATGGGGGACAAGAAAATGGCAGGAGCAAGCCTGGCTCCAAATGTCTGGGATATCAGGTAGTCAGGAGATGCCTTTATTATAGAGACAAGCAAAGAGAACAGGAAAGGGGAGGAGAAGAATTGTTCTGGAATTGGGGATGCTTTGCAAAATTAGACAGGTTAAGTCCACAGTGGGGAGACTTGGATGCATGGTCTTCTTTGATCATTTTTATGACTGGTCACATCCTGCATCTTATCCCATATCTCACTTCCTGCATCCTGCTTGCTCCATCTGCCTTGGGCACTCCTTTCTACCTCATTAGAAATGATGAGTTAGGAGAATAGTTGTTGATACCAGTCCAGAATCAGAAGACCTAGGAAACTTCTGAGCTCCCAGTCAAACAAAAGCCAAAGGAGGGAGCCAAGACAAAAACTCAGGAAAATAAGATGACCGAAAGAGCAAAAGGAAGAGAAATATTGCTCACCTGTATGGGTGCTAGTCACTTATCCCCAAAGTCTTAGTGCCATGATGCTGGCATGGCCCTTTGAAAGGGGTGACATGGGGGCAACTATGTGGCACACTGGATAGAGCACTGACCCTGAAGTCAGGAGGAGCTGAATTCAAATTTACTAGCTATGTAACCCTGGGCAAGTCGCTCAACCCCAGTTGCCAGAGGGAGAGACAGAGAGACAGAGAGAGAGAGTGAGAGACAGAGAGAGAGAGAGAGAGAGAGAGAGAGAGAGAGAGAGGAGAGAATAAAAGGGTGGTATGTGTGTTGAGCACACTTAGGTGGCTAGGTGGTTAGAGTGCTGCTTTCGGAGTCCTAAAGATTTAAATTCATATACCTCAGTGAGACTCTGACGGTATGACCCTGGTCAAATCACTCAAAAGAAATTAAGTGAAAAATGGGGATAACAAAGAGGGTGCCTACTCCAAAGCATTGTTATAAGGATGAAATGAGAGGATATTTTTAAAGTATTTTACAAACCTTAAAGTGCTACCTAAAGGGTAGCTTTTATTCTTATTATCCCCATCAAACTCAGAACCCAACTGGCCTTCTCTCTCTGTTTCTTACATGTGACACCCCATTTCCCTTTCCTGTGCCTTTGTTTACCATCTCTTCTCCTGAAATGTCCTTCCTCCTCCCCTTCACCTCACCCTTCTCTTCTTCAAGACACAGCTGAAGCGCTGCCTTCTACATGTAGTCTTTCCAGATTTCTTCCCCCCTCCCCAGCTGCTAGGGCACTCCCTCCCAAATTACCTTATACAGAGTGTCCTGAAAGTCTTAGTGTATTTTAAAGCTTATTAAAGATTAAATTTTATCAAAATTTTTAAGCATATTAAATCTCTAGTAAGCATTAAAATGCACAGAGATCTTGGGGATATACTGTACTTCACTACTTTGTATTTATTTCCATTCTCTTTTTTGATTCTGCATATATTCATATATATACTGCTTGTCTCCCTGTTAGAATCTCTGCTCTTTGAATGGAAGGATTGTTTCATGATTTGTATTTTCATCCCTAGAATCCAATATATAATTTTAAATTATTCACATTATAATTATATATATACATACACATGTATATATGTATATATGTATGTATGTATGTATTTATATGTGTGTGTATGCATTGTGTATATATGTTTGTGTGTGTGTATGTATGTTGTTTCCTCCCTTAGACTGTAAGCTTCTTGAAGGTAAGCACTGTCTTTTGCCTCTTTTTGTATCCAGGCACTTAACAGTGCCTGGCACATAGTAGCACTTAATAAATTGACTGATTGATGTCTCCTTCGTAAATGCTGATTGGTTGACTCACCTGATAATGGCTTGCTTATCAAGCTGTTGGGTAACAAATGTGAGGTTCTGAGACTCAAGTCTACTGGGCCTATTCCTTGCTCTGCTCTCTCTGCTGGTGTGGGTTGGGATTTCCCCATCTGCTCCTATGTGTCCTACCTCATACATATAGAATAAGGGAGAGTATGCCCAGGACAGTTTTGGCAGGACTGGAGGGTTTAGGATAGTAAAGGAGGAGAGAGAATTCTCTCACCCCATCTGTCCCTTTGACTTGGCGTTAGGGAAATGAGGAGAGGAAAAGAAGAAGGAAAGAACATCGGATTTAAGAGTCCAAAGATCTGGATTTGAATTCATCTGGGTGACCTAGAAAAGTTACCTCTTTACTCTGGGCTAGTTTGCTCATCAGCAAAATGGGTAGGGGATTGGGGGAGGCCAGGATGAGCTAGGTAACACCTAAGCTGTCTTCCATATCTAAAATCTTATGATCCTCAGGAATAAACAAGCGACCTATCAAAAGTGGGAGAGTGGAATTGGAGCCTCCAAAAGAATTGGAGAGGTCTTTCAGCCCTTCCTCTCCTTCCCCACACCAGGCCCTTAACTTCTCCTATTCTGAGTCCCCGAAATCAGAGTTGACCATGAGCCAGTCCCAACCAGCTCTTTCTTAGTCCTTGAACTTGGCAGGTTTATCATTCTTTAGAGGCAATGACATGGTGCAGTGAACAGAGTGCTGTTCCAGAAGTCTGAAACATTCAAGCTGAAATCCAGCCTCAGTTATTAGCTTGTAGGCACCTCTGTGGTCCAGTGGAGAGATAAGAATGCCAAGCCTTAAGTCAGGGAGGACTGAATTCAAATCCAGCCTCAGACACTTACTAGTTGTATGACCCTGGACAAGTCACATAACCTCTTTCTGCCTCGGTTTCCTCATCTGTAAAATGGGGGTAATAATAGTACCTATCTCCCAAGGTTGGTGTGAGGATCAAATGAGATAATATTTATAAAGTTCCTTGTACATAGTATGCATTTTCCTTCCCATCTCTGCCCTCTCTACTGTGAGTTTTCCTGGTTTTCGCTCCTGTGTCCAGTACAGCATGTGCTTTAAACGTCCATCCCAGAGGCGTCCATCCCAGTGTCTCTTATTTCCAAGGGACTCCACCTCTCCATGGCCTTTGTGCTTGTGCTTTGCAGAGTTTGATGGAGAATCGTTCGGATGACAGCGGGAACAGTTGTCATCACCGGCGGAATCCTAGCGACTGTGATCTTACTCTGCATCATTGCTGTCCTGTGCTACTGTCGCCTCCAGGTCAGTAACTCCCTGTGCCCCCAGACCGGCCTCATTCCAGCAAATTCCATGACCTTGGGAGTTGAGCTAGAAATCATACCATCAGCTCAAGTACCCTGAGATGTGGATGGGGTGCTTTAAGAAGTGAAAGTTATGGTTCTGAAACTCTTTTTTGCTCATGACATAGTATTATTTTTTGCAATAAGGAATCATAGTGCACTGAGCTTGGCACACTGCCCTCAAACAACCTTTTTGTGAAACATAGGGTCATAGATTTCAAGCTGGAAGGGATCTTAGAAGCTATTAAGTTTATTTGACAGATGAGGCAACTGAGGTCCAGAGAAATTAAGTGACTTGCCCAGGTCACATAGCCATAAGTGCCCAAGGTAGGATTTGAACCTGGGTCTTTATAAATCTAAGCCCAGACTATCTACTACACCACACTGCCTTTCAGCTACTGATATAGGGATGATAATAATATTAATGATAGCGGTTAGCATTTACGTAGTACCTACTGTATACCAGGCATTGGAGCTAAATACTTTACAAATATGATCTCATTTGATCCCCACAATCACCCTGAGAGGTAAGTGTTATTATTATCCCCATTTTACAGTTGAGGAAACTGAGGTTAATTGATTTACCCAAGGTCACATAGCTATTAACTGTCGGAGGCACTTATTACCTTCTTGACTCTAGGTTCAGTGTTTTATACACTGCACCACCTAGCTACTTAGGGAGGAATGGTCTTCTCCAAGGGCCTGGGGTACCTTGGGTGTTCAATGGAGAGTATGAGAATAGATGGTCTTTGCATTTTAGGAGTGACAGGAAAGGCATCATTCCATTTCCATGACCTCTAGATACTCTTTAAAAGCTGCATCCAGAGATTCACAGCAATGTCTTTCTCCACCAATATGAATTATAGGACATTCCCTTCTATCTTCAGGGGAAAGAGGCTGGACTTATGATCAGAGGATACATGTTCCAATCCTAGCTCTGATGCACTGAGGGCTATGTGAATGTGGGCCACTGATTCCCCACTGAGCTGAAGACTCCTCCTCCTGAAATAATAATACTTTATCTCCTTCGGGGAAGAAAGTGCTTTGTAAGCTAAAAGGCACCACCACAGAATTATGAACTATTGAATTCTTGTAAATGGGAGAAATGGAGCTGGGAAGCTAACACACTGACCTTTCTGCACCGGGGAATATGAGTCACCTTGGAGAATGAGAGGCGGTGTGGTAGAGTAGATCAGGCACTGGTCGTGAAGCCAGGAAGATGAGGGTTCAAGTTGCAGCTTAGATAACCTTAAACAAGTCACTTAAATTTTCTGTACCGTAGCTTTAGAATCTTCAAAATGAGAAGGGGTTTGCAGAAGATTAGCAAAGTTGACAAAAATGGGAAACAGAACATCCTGGAGGAGTTATTAGAAAAAAAAAACATCAATAGACTGTCGGAGGAGCTGTCCACACCATTCTCCTTCATTACTGTGAACAGTAGTTTGGAGCTATGCCCCAAAAGCTATAAAATGCAACCTACTCTGATCCAGTAAGGCTGCCACTAGGTCTTTACCTTAAAAAATTCAAAGAAAGAGAAAAAGGACCACATGAACAAAAATATTGGAAACTGAGGGGGTGCCCACCAATTAGAGAATGGCCGAGCTGAACAAGTTATGGTATGTAAATGTGATAAGATACTATTGTGCTGGAAGAAATGACAAAGGGGATTGGATTCAGAAAATCCTGGAGAAGGCTTGCATGAACTGATACAGCGTGAAATGAGCAGATTCAGAACAATTCATACAAAAACCACAACATCGCACAAAGCAACAACTTTGAAAGACTTAGAAACCCTGTCGATAAAATGACCAAACATGATTTCAGAGGGCTCATGATGAAACACGCTACCCACTTCCAGAGGCGATGCACTCAGAGTGAAGATTAGGACATAATTGTTTTGGACACACCCCAAGAAAGCAAGAAATTGTTTTGCTTGACTAGTCATATTTGTAACAAGGGTTTTGTTTTTCATGCTTTCCCAATGGAGTGGGGGGGGGGGGGGCAGAGGAAGGTGGTATATAGATTTTTGGAAAATAAAATTTAATTTAAAAAAAAACACAGGAAGAGAAGCATATTATTGTACCATTAATAGACAGCTATGAATTGGTCCAGCCATTCTGGAAAGCAATATTGAACCACGCCCCCCCTCCCCCCAAATCCCTTATATGCTATGAACCTTTGTGCCAGTAATAACATTAGTAAGCCTATATCTGGAATGGACCAAAGGCAGAAGGAAAGGACCTTTGTATACAAAAATATTTTTTGCAGCTCTTCTTATAGTAAAATAAGCTGGTTGAACTTAATGGCTTCTAATGATCCTACGAATTTGGCTTTTCATTGTAAGCTCATTAAAACAAAAAAAGCATCAAGGGAGACACACTGAAGGTGAAACAAGGAATTCTCTAGGTCAGCCCCTCTGGCTAAATTCTGATTTAGTTCCTTGAAAGAATTATTTCGCCCTTTCCCTGCTTAAAGAGATGATCTCAAGCCTCCCTTTTAATTTCTTTTTTTTCCCCTTCTAACTTAGTTTTTTTAGTATTATTTATTTAAAACATTCTTTTCTTTTTAAGTTTCAAGTTCCCCCTGCCTCCCACTCCTGCCCCTACACATGGAGAAGGCAAACAATATATCAATTATACATGTGAAATCATGCAAAACATATTTCTATCTTAGTCATATCTAAAAAAAAGTAAAAGAAAAAAAGCAAAAAAAATTATACCTCCATTTGCACTCAGAGTTCACGAGTTCTCCCTCGAGGTAGGCGGCATTTTTCCATCCTTTGAAACTGCCTTGGATCACTGTTTTGAGCAGAGGAGTCAAGTCTTTCACAGTTGATCATCAGTACAACATTGCTGCTACTGTGCACAGTGATCTCCCATTTCTTCTCACTTTACTTTGCATCAGTTCATATAGGTCTTGCCATGTTTTTTCCCTAAAATTATCCCCTCATCATTTCCTTATAGCACAATGGTATTCCATCACAATCATATGCCACAACTTGTTTGGCCATTCCCCAATTGGTGAGCATCCCCTCAATTTCCAATTCTTTGCCATCACGAAAAGAGCTGCTATAAATATTTTTGTACATCTTTATCCTTTTTCTTTTATCTCTTTGGAATAGAGATGTAGTAGTGATACTACTGGGTGACAGCAAACAGCTGCTTTGAAGATTGGGCAACCAACTGGCACTGTCTGAATTCAACTGATGGAACTGATTTAATTCACATGTGCATACATGTACATACATGGCACACAAACACATTCCCCTTCTCAGACAACATAAGCTTTTTTCCTCATACAACCAATGAGGAATTTCAAAGAGCAGGAATAGATAGAACTAGGGAAATGTACGTAAGGAAGAAAACATGAGCTAGTACATGGGGAAGGTGAGAGTAAAGATATAAGAGGAACACATGAGCTGTCCCCTTGAAGGAGGTGGCCAGAGAGTAGTAAGGACACTGGGTGTCCCTCCCATACCCTATATTCCTCAAGTGGAAGCTCACATGCTCCATTAGCATCCTCACAATGTCAGGAGAAACAGGAAGTGTCTAGCACTTTGGGGGGACCCCCTTTGAACTTATAGAAGGGTATGGACGAGATGCACAGACTGGGAAGGCATGGGTGGATCGTAAATGGCATCATTGTAAGCAATATTGGCATTGTAAGGAATAGCGAAATAGAGGAGGAAGTTCACCACTCCATTTGAGCATCCCCAGTGATTTAGGTGCTGAAATATGCTTGTTCAATAGGATTCTCTCTTAAATATGTGAGACAAAGGTAAAGACTAAGGATGAAGTGATGGGACCAGGACTAGGACAGTGTAGCTTTCCTTTGTGTGGTTAGGAATTCTCCAAGACAATCCCTTCTCACTTATCACTTCTGGACAACAATGTGATGTTTTCTTTGCTGGAAACCACACCAGCACTGCTTGCCTCTGGAATGTGAACTTCTAGATATAATTGAGCACCTCAAATAATGGTACTCTCATACCACAATGACCGTGATACACATGAGTATCAGTGCTAGGCCAACACCAAGCTGCAGAAAAGGCAATTTATTGTCAGGATACTTCCAATCATCTTTCCATCTTCCTTCTTCCCACCAAATACCCTCATACTGCCCTTGGCTACGTTCTTCAGACAATGTCCAGTGCTCCAGATCTTTTTGGATTTCCTCTTTTCCCTGGACCCCTAATCAAAACTAACCTGTCTTATATCTCTTACTTGTTCAGGACCCTACTCCACACTAGGTGGAAGCAAGCTAGCTAGCTAGATCTGATAAACTAATGCCTGCTAAAGCTTGGATGATGATAGTAGAAGCTTGAAATGTTGCCTTTATCAAATGATATATTTCTATTTTCAACAGAAGTCTTATTGTTTTAACCCAAAAGAGTGACCAATGGTAGAATTTATGTCACGTAACAGACTGAGAATTTAGGCAACCTTTTGAGCCTCTCCAATCATTCCTCATAAGTATATACATACTCCACCTATATTTGGAGTTGATGTTGTGCTTCGGTGGGGCTATGTGGCTCATGTACATATGCTGGGGGTGGGTCTCATGCACCCATGGAAGCGTGCTTGGAATTGAGTGTGCAAACAGTGCTTCATGCTCACTAATCTGGACCTTTCTTTCTCCCTCCTGGTCAGTACTACTGTTGTAAGAAAGATGATTCTGATGATGAGGAAGAGGAAGAAGGACACGATCTCTCTGCTCCATCAAGATTTTCAACCTGTAATTCTTGCAACTCCCACGTCCGGGATGGACAAGGTGACCTGGCACCACTCCCCAGTGAGCCCTCCGACCAACATCGAGGTGCTCAGAGCCACTGCCCCAGCTGCGGCCCCTACAGCTCCCCCTTTTACATACGGACAGCTGACATGGTCCCCAATGGTGGGGAGAGGCTCACCTACACTCCAACTTGCTACAAGGAGCTGGGGCCCCCACCCCTCAAAATGTCATCGCTCCAGAGTTTTCCGGTGACCCGACCAGGCCTTGGACGTGAGGCCTTTACCAATCCAAGGGCTATTAGTACAGAAGTATAACCTTACCCACCCACCACGCCTTGTTGCCCCCTTTGGAACAAAGCAGGGCAGTGAGAAGCCCTTGGTCCATGGATGGTCTGTTTTCTTAGGTTTTCTTGCTACAGAATTTAGGGTATTCTGGGATGCATTAATGGGTAGCCTGAGAACAAAGGAGATATTGACACTCAGGCACCTGACCACTGAAAGGACATTGCAGCAGGAAGGGAGTGGGGGGACGGGAGACCCCTTCTCTGGATGGGAAAAGTTTGCAACTCACTACAACTTTACCTACAATGCCACTTGTATCAATCAGTGGGGCTTCTTCACCAGGCTGTGCGCAAAACAAATACACCCATGGCTATCCCCACCTGAAATAATAAGACTTTGCAGAATCAAGAGTCAGGGCATACCAGGGTGAGCTGTGCTAAGACCCTGGAGCCCTCAATCAAGTCCTTGTTAGAAGGAATGAGCTAACCCAGAAGATGGGAGCTAAGGAATTCTGGGGCCTTGGATCTGGTGGAGTATGGGGAATGGGGAGGTTCACTTTCTGGGAGGAAGAGGTAAAAGTCATTTCTAATATAAGCATTTTGTAATTCTGGGATTGTAACAGTTGCAATGACTGCGTACTTCTAACACTTAAGAATTGAAGAGGAAGCCCTGTGACTAGTTCCTTTATATCAGACACAAAGATGTCACACACAAACTACCCCTATACCTCTCCATGGGCAACAGGTGGCATTGACCTCATTGTGGGGGAGAGACTTACAGAGGGGATTGGATAATGCAAACCATTTTTTAAAATAAAAAAAAACCCTGCTTTGATTTGGAGACCTCGTGATGGCAGGGTTTTATTAAAAGGCTGAAACATGTCCTAGAAGATGCAGGATCTTTTTTTCATTTTGGTCACTGCACACAGAAGCCTTAGACTTGCTACCCCTCATGGAGAATCAACATACCTTCCTACTTTGTTTTTATTTGTGTCCTTTTCTGCCTCTGTCTCCCTATCTGCCAAATCCCTGAGTCTATGTCTATCTGTCAGGATGCGACTGTCTGCCTTTTTTCTGTGTATGTCTCTATATCTGTTTTCCTGTCTGTCAATTATCTCTGCCTAGTTCTCTGTCACTGTGTACAATTGCTTCTGTGTATGTGTGTGTGTGTGTGTGTGTGTGTGTGTGTCTAGCCACCAGCCCAGCCCCCTCCATCTTTCTTTTCCTTTCTCCCATTCAGTTCTGTTCAGAATTTAATTGGTTTAAAAAGATGAAACTTTGGCTGACTTTTCCTTCAATTGCCCATTAATAAGAATGGATGAAGACCTGTGGCCCCATCCAGGCACACCAGTCACCAAAAAGTCAAACGGTATCTACCAAATCTCCTTCAAGAGGCCATGATGTGCACAGAGATAATCTTACAGTCTTAAACACGCAACTTCCATTTATCATTTGAGTTGAGTGATTAAGGCAGATCAATCCCCATAGCAACCCACTGGGATAGCACAAGCAGAGGAATAAGCCATCAGCCCTGCAATACCACCAGCTGTCACCGCTCCCCAATAAGGAAGGTGCTGGTGAAGGGTACCCGAGACCAGCAGCACATGTTGCAAATTACTCTAAGGATGTTGATCCACTGCCTAACACAGTGGCCACAATCCTCCTGTCTTTGTGACATCACCACTTGTTCTCTCATGGAGGCCCGAAAGGCCCAGTCTTCCAACTGGCTCATTGCTTGTCACTGGGCTCATTTTTGGAGCAGATGCTTCTGAGAAGCTTAGTAAATGCCTTGGGACTAAGATAAATGACTGAGGCCCCCACTAGGTATTAAAGTCAGTTCTTCACACTTTTATTGAACACCTTCTTATGCCCCCAGCCCCATATGTGTAGGTTTCAGTAGGTCCCACCTCACCCAACCCATGTATTATTAGAAAGTGAGGGCAGTGCCCAGTGTTGTCAACTGAGTAATAAGAAACATAGCAGAGACTCCCTGAAAACCTTCTGCCATGGGACACAAATACCTAAAGGAGAGCCTCAGAAGGAGGCTCTGTGGGAGACATATTTATTTTGTCATTTTAAAAGGACAAGATTTTCTTCTCTCAAGTTCTTTCTTGGCACCTAATAGATAATTTTAAATTAACTGACTCTTCTTGTTAATTGTGTCAGCTGACGTAATCAACTGATCCTGTGTTGTCTGGAGGCAGAAGACAATAAGATAAATCGGGCAAGATCCTTAATTCCTAAGTGAAACAGAAATGGCCTGATTTTCCTGCTAATTACAGTGAGTAGGGTTCTTCACCTTAACTCTGAAACATCTCTCTCTGGGAGTCTCCACATTTAGTGTGTACCTGGTGTGAACCAGTTAAGATAGGTGGCTTTCGGGTCCAGCCCCTCACTCCCCATCAGGGCTCCTCAACTTCAGCCACTGGGCCAATCAGTGCTTAACAGCCAACCAACAACAACCAACAGGTGCCAGAGCCTTGCTTATCCCATCCCCCAGTCAAGGAGCTCCTCTTTATTTCCTTCTTGCCTTTGGGGGAAGGGGGGAGAAACTCCCAGATGATGCACCTATAACATGATACTATACCTATGGGACTGTTCCTTGCACCTTCCCACCTCCAAAACTTATCTGGGAACTTCTCTTGGTCAAAAGCCATTAAGTGCACATTTCTTCCTCCTTCCAACCTGACCAGCTTAATCCAGGTGTTCATAATCTAAATTTGGGGAGTGGAGAAGGTTCTTAGAGCTCTCAGGTCCCTCCCATATATGCCCAGGTCCACCTTACCTCTGGGGATTCCCGCCTTGATCACATCTCCTAGACCAGGGGTGGGGAACCTGTGCCTCAAGGTCACATGTGGCCTCAGGCCTCAAGGCTACAGGCTCTCCCCCTCTGAGCATCTCTCCTTTGCCTCTACTAAGCTTGCTAAAAGGCCGGGACCAGTTTGGCCAGGTGGGGATGAGCTGTGGCAAAAGATAAGAATTCCACTCAGTCCCTCTGCAGATTTGGTTTTTGTGGGGTGTTTTTTACACTTTTCAAGCCACATCCTAAATGAGTAGAAGAGACCTGGGGACCACTGCAGGGTTCAGTTCTGCTCCAGTCACTACCCCTGTTCCAGATGTCTCATCTCCTTGTTCTGCATCTTTGGTGACTTGGATGTGAATCCAGGTTGGACACCAGAAATAAATTTAGAATTTGAAATACAAGATGAGCACTGGCCTGCATCCTTGAAAGTTCCTTGAAAGGGGAGGGCTTGAGTCGAATTGGGATCTCCCTTTTCCCCTTTCCCCTCCCCTGCCCCCACACTTGGAACCTTTTCACCACCACAAAACCTTCCACTCTAACACATCAACA
The DNA here is from genome assembly GCF_028372415.1 of Notamacropus eugenii. Lineage (NCBI taxonomy): Eukaryota > Metazoa > Chordata > Mammalia > Diprotodontia > Macropodidae > Notamacropus > Notamacropus eugenii. Next base: position 465,816,473 of record NC_092873.1, on the reverse strand, counting down.
CAACAATCTGTTCTCATCCCCCTTTCTCCTCTCCACAAACACACTCAGAGCCTCACACCCAAATGAGATCCATTGTTTAATTACAAAACAGAACTTTTAAATGTGTGATTGAGCTCACAACCAGAGGTTACAAAAGCTGAGGAATGAGGGCAAAGGGACAAGGGGCAGAAAGCAATGAGGATCAGCTTCCTCCATTTCTTTCCCCTTGTCACTTAGACTTGGTGACTCCAGGCCACAGTCACCACCCCCCTTAGTACCCAGTAAAACCAAATAATCCAGTTCCATTATTTCCATGCTGTTGAAGGAAAAGGGAGAGAACAAGGTCCTTGGAAAGAGACAACAAGGTAGGGCTCTAGGCAGAGATTAACAGGAACAGGTAGCTTATGAGGGAAGGTTTGCAAGAAAGGGGACAGATGTCTCTGAGACCTTGCTGATTAGAAAGAAACTAGAGAGGCAGAAGTACCAGAGTAGTGGACAGGGCACCAGACTCAAAGTCAGAGAAAGCTGGGCTCAAGTCCTCTAGACAAATGTGCTTCAGTTTCCTCATCTATAAAATGAGGGAGTTGGCCTCTAAGATTCCTTCCAGCTGTAAATCTATGCTCTGTGATACTAGAGAAACAAGTAGCTTTTTTATGTGAAAGGTTACAGGGGAATCTTTCCTTTCACACCCACTACCTGGTAAGAAGCAGGTCACAGACCAGCCTTCTGACAAGTCAAACAGCTTTACCACGGCAGGCACCACAACAGGCTTTTCGGTAGTACCAATGTGTGCACAGCTTCACCTTCAGCACCAGAGCACAGTTGGCTGTGGCTTTGTCCTCACAGTCTTCATCTAGACAACAGAAATCAGGCCATGAGACAATTCATCAGCCCTATCCCTACCTGCCTTATGCCCCAAGGCAGAAGCCAGTCTCCCCATGCCCTCACCTGGCGCCTCCGTAGGACACACCTGGACCTGGCACGTCTGCTTGGCCTCTGGCTTGGAACTCAGGTCACATCCCTGGCCCAACTCCTCTCCTTGGTAACATTTGACCTCTCGTAGCCTCAGCCCCACACCGCAAGTCTTACTGCACTGTCCATAGCCCAAGAGGGACAGGGCAGGAAAAGCAAGAAGTCATGATTAAAGGAGGGAAATTCTAACTTGAGTCTATATCAGAGGATCATAGATTTAGAACTGAAGTCTAATCCTCCCATTGTATAGAATGAGAAAATTGAGGCACACAGAGTTTAAGTGACTTTCCCAGGGTCCCATAGCTAGTAAACCATCCAAGACTGGTTTGGAACTCAGGTTTTCCCTACTACAAGTATAGTTCTCTATCTACTGTGTCACCTAGTTACCAACCAAGTCACATTTATCATGCACCTATTATGTTGCAGAATCCTGAAGTGCCAAAAATACAAATAGAAAAGTGACAGTCCCTCATTTTAAGACTTCAGCCATCACAATTCCCACTCCCTTATCCTGATCCATGAGTTTAATATACCAAATCCCTCTATCTAGCACAAGACACTAGGACCTTGGGGGAGCCATAACAGAATGACTGCATGGTATGATAGACAGGACTCTGGATTTGAAGTTAGGAAGACCTATGTTGAGTCCTGCCTCAGAACAGACACTTGCTAGCTATATGACACTGGGTCTAATCTGTACAATGAAGGAGCCTGATGGCATTGGGTGACCTCTAAAGTCTTTGGGTCCAGTTCTAAATCTGTCTTCCTATAATTCCATTCCCTTTTCCTTTCCCATTAGCTTAACACACAAAATCCATCAACCCAACAAGAGCCAATGAAACCTTAGGGGAATTATGATCAAGTAAACTCTGCCATCACTCCTGGAAGAGATGTGTCAAGCTAGTCCTCAATGGGACCCTTCACCATCCTTGTTATTTTCTGGCCCAAAGTGCCCTTCTCTGACTATCAATGCCTCATTTGTGTGTTTTTTCCTCCTGTTACAAGATAAACTCTTTGGAGGCAAGACCTATATTTGTTATCTGTAGCACCTAGCACAGTGCTGGGCACACAGTAAATGCACAATAAATGCCTTTTCGTTAATTGATCCATATGTCCATGAGCATCATCAAATTCAAGATTCACCAACCCTTCCAGACTCCTTCATCCATGCCAACATCCATTATGCTTCCCCCACTTTCCAGAGAGAGTAACTCCAGAGCACAGATTTATTCCATCAGAAGAGAAATCTTGCCTCATCCCCAAACCCACACAGGATTGGTTCATCCTCTGCACGGTGTTCTGCAAAGGTGTTTGTGCCACTCAGAACCCAGAGGTCCCTAATCTTCCCCTAAGGACTGAGTGACTGGCAAAGAAGAAGGGAAACCAGCCTAGCCTGAGTTTCATTCAGAAACATAGCAGCAGTGACAGACGGACCTTCAGCTGACTCTGTCCAGCTCCACAAACTATGAAGAGTGGTGGCCAGTGCTTTAATGTCAAAGGTTCATGAGCTGTAAGGGACCTGAGGGGTCACCTGGTCCAAACTCTCATTTCACAGAGGAGTATACTGAGGTCTAGAAAGGCAAAGTGATTTGCCTACAGTTGCACAAGGGATTTTAACCAGGTAATACAAAGATCACAAAGGGAGTGGCAACTCTGGGATTTGAATCTGACTCCAGACCCAACAAACTTTCAACTAAACCATATTCATGGGAAAGATAGAAATAATGAAAGCAGCAGCCTGTCCTACCCTAACCCCATTCCTCTGCAATTCCCCCTCCACCCTCTATGGGGAAACGTCTCCTTCTATCCATAATTCTCCACCCTTTTACCATTACTAATTATATCTCCCTCCATCTCCTTACCTGAGACCAAGCTGTGGTGAACCAGATGGAACAGGGTCTCTTGAAACAAGGTGCCTGTACCTCGGGTTTCTGGGAAACATCACAGTGCCTTTCTGGGTACTCATGATACACTCCATTCTCCAATCCTGCACACAGCACCCTGCGGATCTTCACCCCTCGGCCACAGCTGGCATTACACTAGGGTCAGAGGAAAGAGAGAAGTGCCCTGGGAGCAGCAAAATCTGCCCCTACTGTCACTCTGCTACAGTCTGTCTTGGTGTCTGGTCCTTCTCCCTGTGGGACAATGGAACTGGCAGGTTTTCATTTAGGAGAAACATAGCCTCAGACTAAAATTGTTTTGCCCACAGTTCTCCCCAGTCCCTACTGTGCAGGACCTCCCTTGACCTCTCTCACCTTACCTTGTCCTCCTATGTTTCTCTGTACTCCATTCATTCATTGATTCATTCATTCAACAAGCTTTTATTAAAGCTACAGTAGTCAAGGGGGAGAAGTAGTATGCCCGAAGGATAGAAAACCAGCCTTGGAGTCAGGAAGACCTGTCTCCAATGCCAACTAGCTGGGTAACCATTGACAAGTCCTTGACCTCTCACTGTCTCAGGCAATTCTCTAAAGGGAAGCCACCTAGCCCAAATCAGTCTCATTTTAGAGCTGAGGAAAGTGTCTTGGAGAGATGAAGGGACTTACTTAAGAGCATCTAAAATTCCCAGAGGGTGGGTTGGCAGGAGATGAAGCCAAGGGACGAGAAAAGTGACCAGAAAGGCAGAGTTTAGAAACCAGTGAGTTGACGAGTAAAGGTAACCATTCTTGGAGCAGAGTAATATGATGAAATTGGAATGAGCTTTCTGGGGGTAAGCCTGCTACCTACACCTGACAAGTCCAAGGGGAGAATGGGGAGAAAACCATCCAGGCAAAGGAATGATGCTCTTGCCCCCTAGTGGGAATTTGCTGAAATGGCCACCTTCATTCCCTGACAAAGCACTCCTGCCTACTCCACCACTTTCCACCAGTCTCCAGAAAGAATAAAGAGGAGACCAACTGGACACTCTGCCTGCCTGAGTCACATCTCTCCTGCCAGCATTTCCAGGAGAATTCAAGTTACAGATGAGCTGCTGATCTGCATTATGGGAGGGAGGTTTCACACCAGAAAGTCCTCAAACCAATAAAATCACAGGTTTAGACCAATAAATATTTTTTAATGTGCCATGTGGCTTTGCTAAGTGCTAGGCACACAAAGACAAAGAAACAGTCCCTGCCCTTGAGTTTACAATTTAATGACGGGAAATCTACTATACTTATTTCTGTCACAGATGGCAAACTGATCTTAAAACACAGATCATGGGACCCTCACCCCCATGTACATATACACTCAATAAACTCCAGTGGCTCCCTGTTATTTCCAGGATCAAAATTCTGCTTGGCTTTTAAAGTCTTTCCTCACCTGGCCCCTTTTCTCTTTCCAGTCTTCTCATATCTTATCCCTTATGACACTTACTCTGTGGTCCAGTGACCCTGATCCTGGAACACAACACCCTAGCTCCCAGCTCTTGGGCATTTTCACAGACTGTCCCTCAGGTCTAGAGGGGCTCTCCTCACCTTGACTTCCTAGCTTCTCTAGTTTCCTTCAAATCTCAGCCAGAGTCCCACCTTCTGTAAAAAGCATTTTCCAGTCCTCCTTAACCTTAGTGTCTTCCCTCTGAGATTATCTCCAGTTCATCCTATACATACGCTGTTTGGACAGAGTTGTCTGTATGTTGTTACTGTTAATCTGTGAGCTCCTTGAGGGCAGGGTTTCTTTTGGTGGGGGGGAGTAGGGTATGTTTTTCTTTGTATCTCCAGCTCCACTCAGCATGGTGCCCAACACATAGTAGATGCTTAATAAATCCTTGACGGCTATTTGATGTGGCTTGTCTCAATGTCCAGAAATCCTCCTCTTCATTCCCTTCTCCCCACCAACTCAAAAGGTTTCATGGTTCAAACCATTAAAAAAATGAAAAAAGAAATAAAGGGAGGGTAGGTTTGAGGAGACTATATACTGAGAGACAGGTCTTTCTATACTTTGTCTGGTTCTTGATCTGAAGAAAGGACATTTCTGAAGAGGTCTAGACCTAGGTTTTTATTTCCTTTCCATTTATCTCCATACAATGTCTCGCATGTAGAATCATCGACATACAGCTAAAAGGGACCTTAGAGGTCATTTACTCCAACTCCTTCACTTTACAGATGGAGAAACTGAGAGCCCAAGAAGTTAAATGGCTTCTCCAAGGTCACACAGGTCCTAGAGGGCAAACTTATGATAGTACTTGGTATTTTCGTTAATATCCTGAGTTAGTCCAACTTCCAAAATGCCCAGTCACCTGCATTACTGGCTGCTGGGATAAGGGCCCTTGGTTAGAACATAAGCCAGAAGGATCTTCAAAGTTCATCTGATGCTTTACCCTGAACCATTCCCATTAGCTCATCAACTTTCCCTGATTCACTGGGACTCTTCTTAAGGGTATCATTCAGTCCTTGGCCTACGACTATTTACAGAATAAAAAGTTATAGCTCAAAGAAACTCTAAGACAAAAGGACACCTAGCCCAACTCAGTCTCAACTTAAAGATAAGGAAACAATGGCAGAGAGAGGAGGAAATGATTTACTGAAGAGCACCCCAAATTTCCAGAGGGTGGGTTGGCAGGGGACGAAGAAGCCAGAAAAGCAAAGTTTAGAAACCAGTGAGGAAAGGTAATCATTCTTGGAGCAGAGTAATATGAGGAAATTGGAATGAGCTGTAGAGGGTAAGCTGGCTACCCATATGGGGAACAAAACCACTCAGGCAAAAGAATGATGCTCTTGCTCCCTAGTGGAAATTTCCTGAAATGGTCGTGTTCAGTCCTTGACAAAGCTCTCTTGCCTGGCTCCACCACTTTCCCCAGAAGTCTCCAAAAAGGGTAAAGAAGAGACACACAATTGGGCACACTGCCTGCCCAAGCCACATCTCTACTGCCAGCATCCCCAGGAGAATACAAGTCCCCAGATCTGGGTCTTATCAATATGGCTATCTATCTCATGACTCTCCAGGCTTTTTCCAACAAGGTGACAGTAATATAAAATCATCCTGATCCCCCAGACCACCCTGATTCTCCATAGTAGCATCCTCAAGGTCACTTCTAAAACATATATGGACCTTGTCTTGAAGTTTTACCCCCATGTCTCTAGAGCAAGATGACTTAGGCCACCTTCAACCTGCTACCATCTTACTTCCCACACCAAGTAACACTTTCTTAATGAGACTCACCTGTTCCCATGCTTGTTCCACCCAGTGGGCAGGGCAGTTCCAGCCCCCACAGGGGTAAACAGCTAACGGCTTTGTGGCTGGGTCACACTGGGAACTTGAGATCACCTTCCCCTCCAAATTTCGACATGAGATGATTCGACTCATCCGTCCCTCACCGCAGGTACCTGAGCACTTGGAGAAACATAAGATCAAGGGGTGGGTCATTCTGGAGCTTTGGGGAGGCAAAATAGAGTTCTGATTGCAACTAAACTTGCTTTCTCACTCTCCCTTAAATAGCTCTCAATGATGATACTTAACTAGCAAAAGATATCTTTCCTTACGAATTTGTCCTTATTTGTCTAGCAGTTCTTCAGATCTTCACTATGCCCCACTCCCTCACAGAAAACCATTATTTCCTTTGAAAAGTGGGGCACTGTGGGGCACTGAGACTGTGGGGCACTGAGCTCACTGACCTGAAACTAAGGGTAAGGTGGGTGTAGGTCTCTTCCATCTTCATCATTTTCAACTGAGACCTCATTTCTTCCTTTCATCTGTATATATTTGTTACCCAAGGATCATGAAAGGTTGATGGAACAGGCTGGACTCACCGGTCCCCAATCAGAAGCAGTCCACTGCCGATCACAGGGTGGACCCAGGCACTCCTTCTCACTGGCTGGCCTTGTGGCCTCATTACACAGGGACAACCCCACAGAGCAGCGTACCTCTCTCCTCATGGTCCCTTGCCTACCACATCGAGCTGAGCACTGGACCCCATGGAGAAAGAAGAGAGAAGAGGCAAGATAACACATGTTGTGGTTATAGTAGACCAGTTTAACTCTAGCCAGAGATCCAGCATCACCACACATAAACCCACACACAAACCAAGCACAGCAAGGATGTGAGTGGATCCTTCTCACTTTTTTTTACTGAATGAACTCATGTTAATACAGCTAAGGAAGACGTGTGTCTCTTACTCCTTGTCCAGTTTTGTGTTTGTCCAAATCTTTCCTGCTCACCACACAAATACAAGGATAGAAAAAAAGGGTGCCCCTCTTTCTAAAGAAAATTAATTCATCATATGAAAGCACCTTCAGCATCCCACAGGTGAATTCCTTCAGTGGTCATACCCAAGGTGAAGGGAATTCAGGTCCACCAGGAAATTCATAAGTCTGTGAAAGGTCTAGTCAATAGCACCACCCCCTCCAACCCTACAGACCACCCATTGCAAGGATGTCCAACCAAAGGCACGCGCCCATACCTCAGACCATTCGGAGAGCTCCCACTGAGGGCCACAGGCCTTGTTCGTGCACACCTTCTTTTCCACAGGCCGTGCCAACCCAGCTGCCACACATAACTCATCATAGACTGAGCTGTCAAAGCCAGGGGCCAACATCCTCCAGCATCGGACCGTGCGGGCCTGGTGCCCCTCTCCACAGGTCCTCGAGCACTCACTCCATCGACTCGCTTCCCACCTCCATGCGAAGAAAAACAGACAATCCACAGACACAGAAGAGGCTGAGCCATGGTTCTCAAGAAAAATACCAGGCCATTAAAGCCTCAGTCCCAGAGAGGAAGTAAAAAGAGCAGGAGAAATGAACTAGTAGAAAGACTTCTGGGTTAGGGTCAGAGCGTTTCACTGCCACTTTATATCTGTGTAAATATGGATGTAAATCTGTGTAAATATGGAAAACTTTTCTGACCTTAAGGTTATATTCATTTGTAAAATGAGGATGGTTGGACTAGATGACCTTTAAAGCTCCTTCTAAGTGGTATAGTGGATAAAGCACCTGGCCTGGAGACCGGAAAACCTGAGTTCAAATCTGACCTCAGACACTTAGCTTTGTGACCCCGGGCAAGTCATTTAACCTTGTTTGCCTCAGTTTCCTCATCTGTAAAATGAGCTGGATATGGCAAAACATTTTAATATCTTTGACAAGAAAATCCCAAGTGGGGTCACCAAGAGTCAGACATGACTGAAATAACTCAACAATAACAATCCTCTGATCCTAGCAAGAGGCCTTAAAGATGACCAACTGGGCCATGGAACAGCTATCTCTTACAGGATACAGATAGTACATGTCCTCCGTCCCCAAACTCTGTTGAAGAAGCTGTCTCAGGAATTCTATCAAACATTTAAAGAACAGTTAATTCCAATACTATATAGACTATTTTTGAAAATTGGGGAAGAAGGAGTCCTCCCAAATTCTTTCTATGATACAAATATGGTTTTGATACCTAAACCAGGAAGAGACAAAACAGAGAAAGAAAATTATAGACCAATTTCCCTAATGAATATAGATGAGAAAAATTTTAAATAAGATTTTAGCAAAATGAATACAGCATCTTATCATGAGATTAATACATTATGATTAGGTAGGATTCATACCAGGAATGCAGGGCTGGTTCAATATTAGGAAAACTATTAGCATTATTGATCATATCAACAACAAAACTAACAAAAACCACATGATTATCTCAATAGATGCAGAAAAAGCTTTTGACAAAATACAACACCCATTCCTATTAAAAACACTGGAGAACACAGAATAAAGGGAACTTTCCATAAAATAATAAGCAGTATCTATCTAAAACCTTCAGCAAGCATTATATGCAATGGGGATAAGCTAGATGCATTTCCAATAAGATCAGGGGTGAAACAAGGATGTCCATTATCACCACTATTATTCAATATGGTATTAGAAATGTTAACTGTAGCAATTAGACAAGATAAAGATATTGAAGGAATAAGAATAGCCAAAGAAGAAACTAAGGTATCACTCTTTGCAGACGATATGATGATTTACTTAGAGAATCCCAGAGATTCAAGTAAAAAACTACTTGAAATAATAAATAACTTTGGCAAAGTTGCAGGTTACAAAATAAACCCACACAAATCTTCTGCATTCTTATATATAGGCAACGAAGTCCAACAGCAAGAGATAGAAAGAGAAATCCCATTTAAAGCTAGGGTAGACACTATCAAATACTTAGGAGTTTACCTGCCAAAACAAACCCAGGGATTATATGAACACAATTACAAGACACTTTTTGCACAAATAAAGTCAGATTTAAATAAGTGGAAAAACATCAGTTGCTCATGGGTAGGCCGTGCTAATATAACAAAAATGACAATTCTACCTAAATTAATTTACTTATTTAGTACCATACCAATTAAACTATCAGATAATTATTTTCTAGAGCTGGATAAAATAATATCAAAATTCATTTGGAAGAACAAAAGGTCTAGAATATCAAAGGGAATAACGAAAAGAAATGCTTGGGAAGGTGGCCTAGCGCTACCAGACCTCAAATTGTACTATAAAGCAGCAATTATCAAAACCACTTGGTATTGGCTAAGAAACAGAGAGGTAGACAAGTGGAATATACTTGGCACTCAAGACACAGTAGGCAAGGAATAGTGCAACCTCCTGTTTGATAAACCCAAGGACCCCAGCTTCTGGGATAAGAACTCACTGTTCAACAAACTGGGAAAACTGGGTAACAGTGTGGCAGAAATTAGGCATAGACCCATGCCTGACACCATACACAAGAATAAAGTCCAAATGGGTACATTAGGCATAAAGATTGATACCATGAGTAAACTGGAGGAGCAAGGAATAGTGTATTTATCAGATTTATGAAGGAGGGAAGAATTTTTTACTAAAGAAGAGATAGAAAGCATTATGAAATGCAAGATGGATAATTTTGATTACATTAAACTGAAAAGTTTTTGCACAACCAAACCCAATGCAACCAAAATTCGGAGGGATGTAGTAAACTGGGAAAGAATTTTTACAGCTAAGCTCAGGGATAAAGGCCTCATTTCTAGAATATATAGAGAACTGACTCAAATGTACAGCTATACAAGTCATTCTCCAATTGATAAATGGTCAAAGGATATGAACAGGAAGTTTTCAGAGGAAGAAATTAAAGATATTTATAATCATATGAAAAAATGCTCTAAATCACTGTTGATTAGAGAGATGCAAATCAAAACAAGTCTGAGGTACCACATCACACCTATAAGATTGGCAAACATGACAAGACAAGAAAATGATAAACGTTGGAGAGGATGTGGGAGAGTTGGAACACTAATTCATTGTTGGTGGAGCTGTGAGCTCATCCAACCATTCTGGAGAGCAATTTGGAACTATGCCCAAAGGGCTGCAAAAATGTGCATACCCTTTGACCCAGCAATATCGCTACTAAGACTGTATCCCCAAGAGATCATAAAAATGGGAAAGGATCCCATATGTACAAAAATATTTATAGCGGCACTCTTTGTAGTTGCCAAAAACTGGAAGTCAAGGGGATGCCCATCAATTGGGGAATGGCTGAATAAATTGTGGTATATGAATGTAATGGAGTACTATTCTGCCATAAGAAATGATGAACAAGAAGACTTCAGAGAGGCCTGGAAGGACTTACATGATCTGATGCTGAGTGAAAGGAGCAGAACCAGGAGAATTTTGTGCACAGCAACGACCACAGTGTGTGAGAGTTTTTTCTGGTAGACTTGGAATTTCATAATAAAGCAAAAACTTATTAAAAAAAAAATCCCAATGGTGGTTTTCTAAGGCAAAACGCCTTCCACACTCAGAGAAAGAAATATGGAAGTCATTTGCAGAATGTAGCAGATCATGTTTGTGTGTGTGTGTGTGTGTGTGTGTGTGTGTATTATGTTTTGATTTGTTATATGATTTCTTCCATTTATTTTAGTTCAACTACATAGCATGACTATAGTGAAAACATACTCAATAGGAAAGTATATGTAGAACCTATACAGAATTGTATGCAGTAGTGGGATGGGAGGGGGGTAGTGGGGGGTAGGCGTTGGGGGGATAAAATCTTAATTTTACGGCAGTGATTGTAAAACATTAAAAAAAAAACAATAAAATTAAATTAAAGAAGAAGAAGAAGAAGAAGCTGTCCTCAGCTTCTTGGCCTAACTCTACCCTGGCAAATTTCTCCCTCTGACCCCTTTATGCAATCGCTTAACAGCTGATGATCTGACTAGCTCAGCTCCATGCTCTGAATACTGACTTTTCCCAAAGCTTAGCACTTGTAGGGAAAGCTTCCTACTCTATGGTTTAGTCCTAGTGTGCTAAAGCCCGGCTGCAACTGGTCTGTCAAGGGTATATGCTCCTATTGATTAGGAAGTACAGGGTCAATAACTATGTCAGTCAACAAGAGCTGGCTAAACTCCACCATATTTACAGCACCCTGTTAGGTACATGAGGCAAAAAACACTAAAATATACAGCAATACCTTCTACAGATCTGGGTGCATGGTAGGTGATCAGCATGTACCTGTGGAATAAATAAAAGGGAAGACACAAACCCTGCTCCCAAAGAACTCTGGATGCATGATTGCATTGGATACCACCCTTTTCTATCTGTTAAAAGCAAAAACTTATGAGGTATGAAATTTGAGGTCAAGAATAAATAACATGAGGTATGAAAAATGGGGTCTGTGACTCTGGGGTAACACTAAGCAGAAAAGTAATGAGCATTTGGGACCCTTAGTGCAAGCGCACAAGTCACGTTCTCAAATCAGTATTTTAAGATAAATTCAACTCGGAGGGAAGAGACTCTGGGACTCAATGGGAGAAATCATTCATGAGTAGGGAAGAGCAAGGTGGGAAAGGTTTGGAGAAGAGTTCATAATGGATACAGGCCCAAATATGGCAGGGTGGAAGGAGAAAAGAAGAGCACATTTAGCCAGCTATTTGGAAGCTGCCTATCAATTAATTGTATGATAGGAATCCCCATTATCCCTTTACACTAAGAGTTTGTTGTTAGCTTTCTAAATTTCAGCACCCCTAGACAAAGCCCTAGTCACTTTACTTTAGTTACGTCTCTGATGTTAGGGGAGCCATAAAGCTGACAATAAACGTGTCTCTTTTGAAAAAAAAATAGCATCGTATTAACACTTTACATGGTAGTAGAAAGCTAAGGACAGAGGTCTGTGAACCTCTATTCAAGTCAGTTTCCTCATCTGTAAAATGGGGATAATGATAACATCTACTTCCCAGGGTGAAGATCAAATGAGATGAGAGTTGTACAGGGCTTGGCACATTTTTGTTGTTAAGCCGTTTTTCAGTAGTGTCAAAATCTTCACTTCCCTATTTGGGGTTTTCCTAGCAAAGATATTGGAGTGGTTTGCCATTTCCCTCTCTGACACATATTAAGCATTATATAAATGTTAGCTATTATTATTATTATACAAGTCTACAGTTCTACTCCTAGTATTAGACCTACTATACTTGGTCTATAACTCTGAACAGAATGAGAAATGTTAGGTGATATGGATATTTTTTTAAAGTTATTTTTCTCCAAACTCTAACCTCAACTCTCCCATGCTCTATGTCTGAAAGTTGGGGGCCACATCTTTCAGGGGATCCCATGGTGCAACCATCCTTGTCTGGGACTCTGCTCATTCTCCAGTTTCTACCTCTGAACTAAGTGACACAAAGCCAGTCTGAAAGAAGAGGAATTGGAGGAGGAGGAAGAAGCTGATAATTGTTCCACGCTTTAAGGAAGGCAAAGCACTTTTACAAGGATTATGTCATTTGATCCTCACAACAACTCTGGGAGGTGACTGCTATTATTATCTTCATTTTACAAATGAGGAAACTGAGGCCCAGAGAGGTGAATTGATCTCCTTTGTAAAATGAAGAGTTTGGATGATCTCTAAGGTCCCCAGAACTCTGTATCTATGGTCCTACGACTTCTCCTGGACTGTATGGCTAGTGTTTAGGGCAAGATTTGAACCCAGGCTTTTCCTGACTCCAGGTGCAAGACTCTATCCTCTGTGTACATCGTATCTTGTCTTCTCACCCCCAATTCTTGAGAGTTGAGTGATGCCCTCCTCCCCCACCACACTTGCTCCATCCTGGCACTTTTTGCCCTGGTAGCTCACCTGGGTTGGCAATCCCTCCCTGTGCAGAGCTCATAGGCAGGCTCTGGGCGGGTCACAGCATCACAGTAGGCTTCTTCCACCTCCACTCCATCATAACGCACACACAGGGCATGGGAGACACTGATACCTGCTGGACAATCAGGATGGCCCTCAGCCAGGAAGCCCCTGTTAGATCCCATGGCCAAACCAAAGTTCTAGATTCTTCCCACACTGGGTTAGAGCTGGAGTTTGGCCTCCTGCAGTTCAGATCAGCTGGGAAAGAGGCCCCAGATTCTATCAGCTCATAGATGGTCATCCCCAGGCTGATGTGTTAGGCACAGACAGCCCTTGAAGAGAAGAAAAACCAATGAGTAAGGAGCCAGACAGACTTCTCCCTTCACACTCTAGGAAAGGCCTTTCTCCACCCTTAGCCCAAAGAGTTCTCCCTCACTTCCCCCTCATAGCTCAACAAGAGGCTGTTCATTTGGACCTACCCGAAGTACAAGTGGAGCTGCAGGGGGCCTGGGCAGAGACCTTCCAGCGGTACATATCAGCCTGGCTGATGTCATCATGACCAGGAGGACTCACGTTAAAATCATTGCTGAGGAGAAAGGCCAGCGTGAGGCACCGGGTGAGGAGCAGCTAAAAGCCACTGTAAGGCTAGGGATGGAACCAAACAAAGCTTCTTCAGACATCCCTGTGTCCCAGCAGCCCCTCTCTCATGCTTCATGTGGCCTATCTGGGTTACTTGTCTCCCTTCCTGACCCAACAAAAGAAAATATTTCCACATGGATTATTAACTTTTCTCTTTTCTTTATTTCCTTCCCTCTTTCTTACTCAAGAAAAGCAATGTTTGCCTTTCATGAGGCCCTAGAGTACCGTGAAAAGGAAAAGTGGAGCCTTGGAGAAATGTGATTGATTGTTGAACAACGTAATCAGGCCTCGTTATTCCCCTCTCACCAATGAGCTCAACTTCAGTTTAGAGACCCCAAGCCAAATACACAGAAAGGGTTTCCCCAACATGATTGCCTGGTGTAATAATTCCATATTATTACCAACATTCTCAATTTGTCACTCTTTGTTAAGTGATAAGCTAGATGGCACAGTGGATAGGGTTGGTTTAGAGTTAGGAAATTCTAGTTTGAATCCTGACTCCCAACACTTCATGAGCCTTGTGACCCTGGGCAAGTCACTTCATCTCAACCTTAGTTTCCTTATCTATAAATAATTATGAATAGCCCCTGCTTCCCAGGGTTGTTGGGAGTCTCTGATGAGATAAAATATATAAATAATTCTGCAAACCTTAAAAGTACTATTATATGTCATATCATATTATATTATTATAACATAACATAATATGTCATATCATACTATATTATACTATATCATATCATAAACTAGACTATATCACACTATCAATCATGCTATATCATATCACATCATACATTATGTTATAATATTATATTATGCTATACTATACCATACATAAAAGCTAGCTGTTTTAAGTAGCAAAGTAAGACAGATTCCCAAATAAGGAGGGGACCTTATATCCCCCTCTACCCCATGAAATGCTTGGTCCCTGTCATTTCTGCACATAATAGATTCCAACAGTGTCTCTCACCTCTCCATGCCAGGGGACTGGAGGGGCTCTGCCTGAAGTTTGAGGCCTAAGCCCACCTGGAAGCTTGAATCAGATGGAGGGCTTTGTTCAGCAGTTACCATGGTGGGGTTCACAAAAACCACCTCCTGCTTCTCTTGTTTGCCTATGGCCTCAGCTTTTAGCAAATCCTCTAGAAAGACCTCAGAGGTGGGTATTTTGGGTAGTCCTTTCTGCCAGCCTTTGGTTGGCTGGATCAGTGGTTCTGGGGTTGGGCTTCTCCAATGCATTGGAGTGGTAAGCTGCTGCAGTTTTCGGCAGAAGGCAGACCGCCAAGAGTCCCGGTAACACAGTTTCCGAAAGATGTGCAGTTGGGTCATCCCCACCTGCCTCCTCTCCAAGAGCCCAGGACCAATCATGGAGTAGGGAATGGCAGTGCTGCTGGAAACCTGGCTCCGTTGGAAGGCTAGAAGGTAAAAGCCGGATAGATCACAAGGACATGCATAAGGACTTACCATTTACCAAACTGGGGGCACCCAGATCTCCAGGACCCAGGAGAGACATATATCATCTCCCAATGTAACCTGATGACAAGGTGGGGTATTAAGAGGAAGAAAGTATTATCCATGTCATGGATGGGCAAAGCCGGTTTATTTGATGGTTTGAGGTGATATCCACCCTTACTATTGCCAGTGTTTTGGAAGTCCATTAGATGTGATAATGGCCCATAGTTTAATCAAAGCACTGTGGTATAGTAGATATCATGTCAGGCTTAGAATTGTTTGACCCTGGGCCCTTAACCTCTAGTCTCAGGTCCCTTGGCCCAACCTCCTAAGTCATAGATGGGTTTTAGAATGGGAAGAGACCATCTAGTCCAGGTCCTTTGTTTTATAGATAAAAATCTGAGTCCTAGAGATGTCAAATGATTTTCCCAAGATAACACAAGTAGAAAGTGACACAACCAGGATTTGAACCCAGAACGTTTAGATTCCAAATTCAGGGATCTCTCTAAGATACCATGCAAAGAGTTCTCCAAGCTGACAAAATCACAGATCCTTCATGTATTCTTTGAGTTTACCTCTATGTATAAGATCTGGAATCAGAGATGATACTTTTTATACACCTGTAGAGCTTGCTTGACGAAGGATTTCCTTTCCCTATGAATTGTTTTGGTTTTGGGTTGTTTTTGGTTTTGTTTTTTAGGATACGAACAGGCAATTTTCAAAAGAACAAATATAAATTGTTAGTAATCACTTGAAAAAATACTCAATCTCATAATCAAAGATATGTAAATCAAAAGATTCTGAGATATCACCTCAAATCCATCAAATGAGCAAAACTAATCAACAGCAAGAAAACTCAATGATAGATATTTTTAGATATGGCCAAATATGTCCATCAACTTTTCTTCACTGTGTTTATTTGTTACAAGGAGATTTTTGTTTTGGGGATGAAGGTGGGTTACAGGGAGGAGTGAGGGAAATGACACCAAAAAAAAAAAGAAGAAAGAAAAAAAGTATCACTGAAACAGTTAAAAAATACAAAGAAGAATGCAGAGGAAAGTTCAGAACATAAACAAAAGCCATGCAGGCTTGGCGCTGATATGTTGATTTTAATACGTACTTTTAAAAAAGTATACAACTGAAATTAAGTTTCAAGTATTATCTTCTTTTCCTCTTCTTTTATGAGAATATAATTTTGTTTGATGTTTGACATATTCATAATAATAAAAAAGAAATGATTTTTAAATTGGGTGTAACAGGTAGATTGATTCATTGCTAGTAAGATGTGCAAATCACAAAAATAACCATCTGCTTTGATTCAGTAATACCTTGGGTATATGCCCTGAAAGCATTATTAAACCATAAAAATAGCTACCTGTTCAAAGATTTTGATAACAGGATTATACAATTTCAAAAAAAGCTGGAAGTAACTTAAACCTAAATTGGTTCACTCAGTCACCAAGGTTTATTAATTAATTCTGCCTCTAAAATATCAGTAGATAGAACACTAGATCTAAAGTCAGCCTCAGATATTTCCTAGTATGTGACCCTGAGCAGGTCACTTAGACCTCTATTTGCCTCAGTTTCTTCATCTGTAAAACAGGGATAAAAATAGCACCTACCTCCCGGGGCTGTTGTGAGAATCAAGAGATAATAATTGTAAAGGGCTTAGCAAGGAATATGGTATGCAGTAAGCACAATATAAATGCCAGCCAGCATCATCATCATTATTCCGTTCACATGGCCACCACCCTAAGTTAGGTCTTCAGCACTAATCACCTGGATATCTGAAGTGGCCTCCTGACTGATCTCCCTGTATTCCCTCACTCATGTGTGTGTGTGCATGTGTGTGCGTGTGTGTGCATGTGTGTGTCTGTCTGTCTGTCTCTGCCTCTCTCTTTGTCTCTGTCTCTCTCTTTCTCTGTCTCTTCCTCTCTCTGTCTGTCTCTCTGTCTCTGTCTGCCTCTGTGCCTCTCTCTCTGTCTGTCTCTCTCTGTCTGTCTCTCTCTGTTCCTCTCTCTCTCTGTGTCTATCTCCCTCTCTGTCTGTCTGCCTCTCTGCCTCTCTCTATCTCTGTCTCTGTCTCTCTCAGTCTCTCTCTGTCTCTTCCTCTCTTTGTCTGTTTCTCTGTCTCTGTCTGTCTCTCTGTCTCTGTCTGCCTCTCTCTCTCTCTCTCTCTCTCTCTCTCTCTCTCTCTCTCTCTCTCTCTCTCTCTTCTCTCTGTTCCTCTCTCTCTCTGTGTCTGTCTTCCTCTCTGTCTCTCTGCCTTTGCCTCTCTCTTTGTCTCTGTCTCTTTCTTTCTCTGTCTCTGTCTGTCTCTTCCTTTCTTTCTCTGTCTCTGTCTCTGCCTCTCTCTGTCTCTGTCTCTGCCTCTCTCTGTCTCTGTCTGCCTCTCTGCCTCTCTCTATCTCTGTCTCTGTCTCTCTCAGTCTCTCTCTCTCTCTCTGTCTCTCTCTCCCCCCAACTCTTCTCCTCTCGAAACAGTAACTCCTCTGACTGGCATTTAAAGCCCTATACAACTGGGGTCTAGCTAACCTTTCCAGGCTTGTTGCTCATTTTTCCCCTTCATATAATCCATCGTTCAGTAATCTGGCCAACCAGGAAACTCACATACAACATTTCATCTGTGCCTTGGCACAGGCTGTCCATACAACGCTAGAGTGCCCATCCTCATCTTCTCTCCCTCATAGAATCATTAACTTCCTCCAAAACTCATCTTGAGCATCACCTTCTTCATTGGGGCATTTTCTGATACATCGCCCCTTATGTTATAACACATTTAAGATGAATAAGTATGAAGAATACAAAGAAATCTATAAGTTGCCTTTTGAAATTAGAGGAGAAAGGGGAAAACACAGGACAAGAATACGGTACACACTGTGATCAAAAAAAGAGGAAAACAATGAAAATTAAAGAAAAGGAATGCATGAAAAACTATTAGATGCCATATGCACTGAAAATTAATTTAAGCGTAAATAATTACTAAGCAAATTTAGTTGGTTGTACTGATGTTCAATTTTTTAAACCAAACATTGAACTTAAAAACAAAGGCAAATTAAGTCACATTTCTTCACTCTTGAGTCTTGATCATGTGTAACTCACTACTAATTCTTCAATATATCCTCTCTGTTCTAATAAGATAGACCTCTTCACTCTTTTGCACACAATCAATGCTCGTTCTTGCCTCCCTGCCTTGGTTCTCCCCATACAGATCGCCCTCACTTGTGCTTTGATTTATCCAAATCCCATGGAGAGCGTTATTACTAGAAGGAACTCAAGTCATCTATCCAATATTCTTTCCGTTATACAACACTAGCTTTTTACTAGCTCCATAACCCAATGAGCTAAAGAGCAGAAACCTAAATATAAATATTCATACCAAATACAATATGAAATCCTATTTACTCTCCATAAGAACCCTTACTATTGCTTCCCACCCTACCACAGGTCAGAGAAATTCACATACCCAAGTTGGCTTCTCTACCAACAGTTGCCATCTCTGCTTCTCCTCCCCTGATAGTAGGATATACTTGTTCTACTTGAAAACCAAATTTCTCTTCCTCTTCTCCCATGGACTGGTCCCAAGCTCCAGCCTGAACAGCAGCAGTATTCCTTTGAACAAAGCTTCTGTGGTCCAAGGTTATCTTCCTGATGTCTTCTCCTAGTGAGATATGGGCATTCACCTCCCCTGGGGAGATGGCAGAGATCCAAGTGGTATTGAAGTCAGTAGTTGGCTCAGGTGAATCAAAATCCTGGTTCCGGTAGCCATAGGAATCTGGGCCATGGAGAGAGAGGGAAGGATCTGGAGCAGGAGCGGCTAGCACCTGAACCCTCGGCACTGTAAAGTCGTAAGATATGTGGGGTACCTTCCCATTGAAATTATTATACTGAAAGTAAAAGTCAGAAAGCAAGTTTTTAGTAATGCCAGCCATGGCCTGAGAGAAAGTATGTCCCTCTTTCCCCAGTTCACATCATCTCCTCCTCCTCACTTGAGACATGAACATATTTATATTTATATACAGGCCTGTGATTTCATCAATATAGGGAATGCTTGGAATGGGAGCTCTCTCCACTGATGCAGTTTAGCAATTCATTTGCAATTAATAGTCCTAGAGAGTTTTCTGAGGGTACTAGAACTAGTGACTTATCCAAAGTCACAGGGTATGTATCAAAAACAGAACATGAGCCTAGATCACCCTGATTCCAGAGCCAGATCACAATCTAAGTTGAAGAGGCTCATTGCCAGGAGGTTGGACACCAGGAGATATTGGGTTGTTTTATTTTTTTAAACCACATCAGCTCATGAAATCATCTATAAAGTCATATAGGGAACACATAGATATTTCTCAGGTCTTCAAGTCACAAGACCTGAATTTGAGATCCTCAGTTCCATATCGTATAAAGTTGTGTGACTCTGGGTAAAGCACTTACATTCTCAATCTCAAATTCCTCCCCTTGTGAAATGGGAACAATAATAACGTTCTCACAAGATAGCTGTAAGCAAAGTGTCTTGTGAACCTCCATACAGGAGGAGAAAAGTGAATTATTATGGGTAAAATCATAGATCACAGGAGCATGGATTTTGAATCAGAAAAGACCAGAATGATTGGCAATTCCAAACCCATCATTTTAAAGAGGGGGAAGGAGACAGATAAGAATTTATTAAGTTCTTCCTACATACCAGGCACTATGCTAAGGTCTTCACAAATGTTAACCTCTTAACGACCTTACAAGGTAAGTACTATTATTATCTCTACTTTATAGTTGAGGAAACTGAGACAGATGGATGCTTAGTGACTTGCCCAAGGTCACACAGCTAGGAAGCATCTGAGGCCAGATTTGAAATTGTCTTCCTGACTCCAGACCCAGTACCCTAACCATTAGGCAGACAGCTCCAACTCCTTCATCTTCGTAATAACCCCTTCCCCCACCTTTTTTCAGGTTATAGAGTCTACTGCAGCCAGCCCAATCACTCACTGCACATTTCTCCTCTCTCTGCCCCTGTCAGTGTCTCCCTTACACACCATGACATTCAAGGACTGGTTGGTGGGGCCCTGGGCTATAATGTACTCCAGGCCCTCTGAGTGCAGGCTAGGTGGGCGCCGGTATTTAAACACAGTTCCAGCCACTCGGAAGTTCTGAGGAGGGTCCACAGCAGCATTTCCATTAAAGAAGAAGTGCCCAGTTTCATCCGCCAATGCTACAGAGAAAAGAGGACACAAAAGAATGGAGTAAGAAAGCAACCGCATAGATAGCAGCCAGCAAGGGCATAGGCTTTCCCAAAAGGATTCTAAGGGGATGCTCAGAGATCCCTGACCAAGTGCCCAGAGACAGGCTGTGATGACAAGAGAGATTTACTTTGGAGTCTGTTGAAGGAAACCAGTAGTTCCAAACTTTGACTCCTTCTCCAGCTCTGCTCTGTCCCCACATCAAAGTCACCAGGATCAGCACCTTGTTCTTTGTGCTGAGGATCCTGTAAATAATCAAAGGAGGGGCTGATAGAGGTCAGAAGATCGTAGGCTTTGAGTTGGAAAAAGTCCATCTTGACCAACCCTCTCATTTTTCAAATGAGTAGCAAAGGCCCAGGGATTGAAATTAAGGTGAAGGCTATTATCCAATCAGAGGGGGGATCACAGTGGATAGAAGGCTTTGCACCACAGAAACATGGAGCTGGTATCCTAAGGAAGGGCAGTCCCAGGCCCGTGGCCTTGGGTCCTTTACCAAGGATGTTTTCCGTCTTCCTGCGCTCGATGATAAGGATATCAGTGGCACCAACAGGGATATTGGTGATAAATACATAACCTAGAAAGATGAGAAATTACTTTGTTGGGAAAGAAGGGTCTCACACTCAGTTTAATTGCTGAGTATCAAGTCAGGGAGGAGCCAAGGGCTTGAAGAAAGGCTTGGACACAAGGACACCAAGTGGAGAGGAAAGGGAAAGCATCCAAAGACTTGGTGTATCAATGGGAAGAGCCCTAGATTTAGTCAAAGAACTAATGTCAGAGCCTTCCTCTGCCACTGACTACCTATGTGACATTGGGCAAGTCATTAAACCTCTGTGGGCTTCAGATGAAGGCTGTAAAGGGAAAGGGTTGGACTCCATGACCCCTGAGATCCTTTTCACTCTAAATCTCTAACCCTATAAAAGTCTCTCAAGCCATTTGGCACAGAACCACAGCAAAGGTGACATGAACCATTGTACCCCATATCAATTAAAATTCATTAAGTACCTACTGTGTGCCAAGCCCTAAGCTAAGCATCAGACCCTTGGCTGTCTTAGGCAGTCAAAGAAAAGGAATCAGGCAGTTCTACAGAGAAGAGACACCCAGAAAGCCCAACAGCTCCAAGGAGCAAGGGAACTGCAGTAGTAGTAGTAATAGTAGTAGTAGTAGTAGTAGTAGTAGTAGTAGTAGTAGTAGTAGTAGTAGTGGTGGTGGTGGTGGTGGTGGTGGTGGTGGTGGTGGTGGTAGTGGTAATAGTAGTAGTAGCAGCAGTAGTTGTTCCTTCATTATTGAAGAGGACCAATCACATCATCAGGATGATGTCTTGACTTGCAAATGAATTGAATTTAAGTGAGGCAGAACTGTGCAAAGTCATCAGCCTCACTTTCTCCTCCAGAGTCATTGGAGTCCAGTGGCAAGACATAGGTCAGGACAAGTAAAGATGGACCCAGATACAGAAGGAGACCTTGGCCTTTTTAATCTAAGGTCTTAGATTATCTGAGGTAACACCCATTCAGTGATTGAAGGCGAGGTAAGAAATGAAGCAGTAGATGGCCTAGTTTGCTACTGGGGTATGGGGCAGGGAATAAATTTAGGAGAGGAAGACCCTCAAGGTTTCTGGCCAGAACTAAAACAATCACTGTTTATACTCACTTTGACCCACCAAAACCCAAGCAATGATTAAGTAAGGCTTGGTCTTGGACTACTGTCAGCCAATCAGTGAGAGCCAGAGTGATTTGGATTTACGGTATAGTCAAGTAGCCCCATTTGAATCGCAATGGACTTTCTCAAAGCCTGGTTTTCCAGAGCCCTATTTCAATAACTCATAAAGGAAACTACATGAGACAAAAGAGTTAATTGTCCCAGTTTTTCGGGAGAAAAATGATAGAATAAATAAGTAGGGAAGAGAAAAAATTCTAACCCCCAAATCCCAAGATATCCTACAAGGGTTAAGTAGAAGTAATAGTAGTAGTAGCAGCGATATTAGTACTAGTAGTAGGAGTACTGATAGTAGTAATAGTAGTGGTGGTGGTAGTAGTAGTACTAGTAATAGTACTAGATAATAGTAGTAGTGATAGTCATAGTAATAGTAGTAGTGGTAGTAGATAGTAGTAATAATAGCAGTCTCAATACTAGTGATAGTAGTACAAATAGTAATAGTAGTGCTGGTGGTAGTAGTCATGAAAGTAGTAGTAGCAATACTGGTAGTGGTGGCAGTGGTGGTAGTAGTAGTCCTAGTAATACTAGTGGTAGTATTAGTGATAGTTATAGTAGTGATAGGAATAGTGTTAATAGGTAACAGTTTAAAGTTTTCAAAGTATTTTACCAATATTATCTAATTGGATCATCACAACAACCTTAAGAGGTTTATTATATCCACTCTATAGATGTGGCAGATAGAAGTTAAATGACTTACCCAGGGTGACAAAGCTAAGAATTATATACAGCTGGATTTGAACTTGCCTTCCTAACTCCAAGTCCAGCACTCTATCCACCAGGCCACTTAGCTGCCTGGGGAATGTCAGACCTGGATGGGGTCAGAGAGGTCCCCTAGTCCAGCCCTATTATATGACAGATGAGGAATCTGAGCCCCCGAGAAGTGAGATCACACAGCTAGTTAATAGTAGAGACAGGACCACAGCTCAGGTCTCCTGTCTCCATAGGCTTTACTCTTCTGTCTGTACCACACTGCCCTCTTCAGTGATCTGGGAAGGTCAGAGTTACGTACAAGGTAATTGGCCCCCTACACTAAGACCTAAGAGCAGGAAGGGAAGAGGGGAAAAGAATCTGAACTGAAGGCAACTTCTCTGTAGTTTGAACAGTTCCAGGACCAGAAGACAGGACATATGGGCTCTGCCTCCTCCCCAGCCAGATACAGCTCCTCCTCCTGTCCTCCCCACAGCCCTTTGAGGAACCCTGGCATGTCATCGGTGGGGTATACCTAACTGTGAGATCCCCTTTCGGAAGCTCCCTGAAACTCGGTAACATGTGCTGCCATCCCCACCACAAACGTGGCACCTGTCCATCATCTGGAGGGAGTGGAGGCCACCATCACACCCAACTGGCTGCAAAAAGAAGAAAAATAGGATGATTTCCAGGATTTGCATAATCCTGGCTTAGAATCCCTCTTAGGAGTTCTTAGAAAAGGTTATTTTTTTCTACAGTATCTTTTCTCTAAGATTTTATTTCTTTAAGGCTTCTTGTCCCTTCTAGAGGATTACTCCTAAATGACTGTTTTCCTCCAGTGATGCTTACTCCAGAGGAGGCAGCATGTCATAGTAGAGAGCATGATGAACATGGAGCCAGGAAGATTTGGGTTCAAATCTCACCTCTGACACTTACTTCCTGACTAATTTCTCCTCAGTGTCCTTTGATGGTTCATTATCCAAATCACACGCTCTAAGTAGATACTTTCTATACTACTTTTCTCTTTCTATACTTTCTTTTTGTCACCTCATCTACTCCCATGAGTTTAATTATCATCTCTATGCCAATTAATCTCATATGTACATATCCAGGCCCAGTCTTTCTCCTGACCATCAATCCCACATCATCAATCAACTATCAGACATTTCAAACCATATGTCCCAGAAACATCTCAAACTCAACATGTCCAAAACAGAACTCATTGTCTTCTCCCCAAAATGCTGAGCTCTTTCAGACTTCCTTCTTCTCTTTGAAGACAATATCATCTTTCCTGTCTCCCAGGTTAAGAAGCTCACCGTTATCCTCACCTCCTCCTTCTCTTTCATCCCATACAGCCAATCATCTGCCAAAGTTCATTCCTTCCTCCACTATATCCCTTTTTTTTATCTGACCCCAGCTCACTACTAGTATAATCACCCTCTTAGGTCAGGCCTTCATCACATCTCACTTGGACTAGTGCAATGACTTCTGAATTGGTCTGTCTTCCTCAAGTCTCTCACTACTCCAGGCCATCCTCCACACTGCTGCCAAAATAACTTTTCTTCAGTGCAGAGTTGGTCTAATTACTAAAGTCAGGCAGCTTTCCATTGCTTCTAGATATCTAATATAACTGCTTCTCCCTAGCTTTTAAATCCCTTCCCAACCTTGTCCTAAATTTATCTTTCTATCCTCATGGTGCATTACCCTTGCTCCCACCCTCTGTGGCCCAGCCGGACTGGCCTTCTCTCTACTCCTCACACATGACACTGCCATCTCCCTCTCTTTGCCTTTACACAGGCTGTACTCATTACCTCAATTGTTCTTCTTCCTCACCCAAGTCTCAGAGGATCCCTCTCTTCCTTCAAGACATCACTCAAGCATCATCGCCCATGTGAAGATTTTCCTGAGCCGAGCTCTCAACTGCTAATTCCCTCCTTCTCAACCTACCTTATATGTAACTTATTACATATAGCAGTTACTTTGTATTTATTTCTATTTATTCTGTACATACATAGGCCCCTATTGTTTCCAGGTTAGAATGTAAATTCCTTAATAAGTAGGCATCATTTCATTGATTGTATATGTATCCCCAGTGCCTGGAGTAGAGGCTGGCATACAATAGGCACTGAATAAATGCTTGTTGACTGATTGATTTTGTAACCCTGGACAAGTCACAATCCCCTGAGAAGCAGTTTCCTCATCTGTAAAATGAGAAAGTTGAACTAAATGACTCTTCAGGACCCTTCTAGCTCCTCCTGACCCCTGACCTCCCTGATTTCCTTCAAGTCCTGAATAAAATCCCACCTTCTACAAGGAGTCTTCTCTAGCCCCCCACCCCCACCCTGCAATTCCAGTGTTTTGCCTCTTTTCACTCTTTCCTCTTTATCCTGTATATAGTTTGCTTTGTGCACACTTGTTTGCATCTTTCTCCATCATTAGGCTGTAAGTTCCTTGAGGGTAAGGATTGTCTTTTGCCTCTTTTATTCCTATCCCTAGCACTTAGAACATAATGCCTGGCACATAGTAGGTGCTAAATAAATGTTTATTGATTGATTAATGACCAATGGATAGCAGGAAGCAGGGTTCTCCCATAGCTTGATCCATGTATCCCATGCATAGAAAGTAACATTGGAGTGATGCTCGGGATGGTCAATGCTCAACCTCAGAGAGCAGAAAGGGTATGGGTTACCCATCCTGGTTATATGTTTTGTCATTCCATGGGTCCCCTTTTCCACACCAATTTTTCCTAGGTTAGCGAGAGTCAAGCCTCCAAAGGTGGCTATTGGATTCCTATGATGACCCATATAGCCAATCATCTGCCAATGATGACCAAAGGGATATGCCCTAAACTGTTCTACTACCCAAGTTCCAGAGACATGAAGATGACATAGAAGAAAAATTGGCTGATCTCCCCTGACTGGACCTCAGTTTCCTCATCTGAAAAATGAGTACTTTGAATCAGATGGCGTCTGAGGTCCTTTCCATTTTTAGACTCTATGATGCTATTAGAAATGCCAGACAAGAGATTTAAAATGTTCACTTTTGTAGCAATTGGCTTGTTGTTCAGTTGTGTCCAACTCTCTGTGACCCCATTTGGGGTTTTTTGGCAAAGATGCTAAAGTGGTTTGCCATTTCCTTCTCCCACTCACTTTACAGATGAAGAAACTGAGGCAAATGGAGTTAAGTGACTTGCCCAGGGTCACACAGCTAGCAAGTGTCTGAAGACACATTTGAACTCAGAAAGTTGAGTCTTCCTGACTCCAGACCACACCCTCTATGCCTCAGCAACTGGCTACTAAGAACAGATTACTTAAATACTATGTAAATTTTCCAACTGGTGAGGAAGCAGCTCTTTGAATTCTCCTCTTAGAGGACCCCACCTCACAATGGCCATTGATGCAGACTCCATGATACATCCGGTCCTTGCAGGAGGTCCCATCTCGTGCTTGTACCATCAGCTGCCTCTCCCCACTCTTGGTGGTACACTGGAGGTCACATGGTCTATTAGAGATGCTGATGTAATCATCTAGGGTTGGGGAAGAGTAGGAAGGAAGAAAAAGCAGACTTATAAGGGTAGGCAGCATAGTACAATAGAAAGTGTGATGGATTTGGAGTCAGAGAACCTGAGTTCAAATCTTGACTCTGTTAACTAACACCACCTTCATGGCACTCCTTCCCCATTTCCATTCCTTGCTACAGAAGATTGAAGCCACCTAGCCCAAGGTTCCTCTTGGAGACACAGTGTGGAACAAAGGCTTTAGAGTGACAGGATATGTCTCTGGCTCTGTCATTGACCATCTATGTGACCCTACGTAAGTTTGAACTTCTCTGGGTCTCAGTTCCTTATCTTTAAGGAATTCTGGAGAAGAGAAGGTATAGAGAAGGTCACTGAGAAATTGTATGACTAAAAGAAAACATGATCTGGTCACGTGGCAAAAACAGGGGAGAAATCAAGGAAGAACCCAATATAGATGCCCTATGATGCACAGCTTGAAGCACCTGTCTCCTCACCTGAATTGCTTCTGAAAGAAAGAACTCCTGAAAGAACTCCACCATTTTGTTAAACCCATATATACAATGAAAATCTGTCTAAACTCTTTCCTCAATGATTAACAAACTCCCTCCTGGTCATCTCCACCTCAGTGATTCTGAACCCAGAGTGGCCAACATTTAAAACTCTTATTCCCTTCAAAATCCCTTATTCCCATTTCCTTTAAACCAATTCCCTCCTTCCATTTTCTACTCATCCCTTTTGCTGTGCTTTCTAGAATGCCTGCTCCATAGACAACAAACTTACTTTCCTTTCTCTTTCTCTTTCATTTTTTCTTTCTCATTCCTTCTGTCTTCTGGCTCTCACTGAGACAGACAACTCAACCAATCCCAGAGCCTATGCACCAATGCGTCAAGGCTGCCCTCTGACTCTGGCTTCTCCTATGTCCTATGTTGCAGAGGTCAACAGTTTTTAGATGAGAAATGCTTAAAGTTGTGGGGTTACCTGGGTAGAGAGGAATCCAGTGGTAGTGGTGTTTTCCAAAGGCTTTGCCATTGAAAATGGCGCACTGCTGTTGCTTAAAGCTGTCTGAATTTGCTGGGCAAGGCTACAAAACACAATGAAGATGATAATGAGAGCTAGTAATGATACCTTCTTATCTCACTTGAGACTCACAACAACCCTGTGACGTGGTTGCTATTATTAACCCCATTTTACTGAGAGGGAAATTGGTGCTGATGCAGATGTAACTTGCCCAGGGTCACCCAGCTGGTAAGTATTTGAGGTGGAATTTGAATTTAAGTCTTCCTGATTCCAGGTCCAGTGTTCTACACGCTATATCACCTAAGCCTCCAAAGAGAGGACTTTCAAACATATAGGAAGGAGCACCTCACACTTCAATGGGGTGGTTTTTTTCCCAAGGGAGTAGAGGAGATTAAAAAGGAAAGGTTCTCTTCTGATTTCCAAAGAATGACAGGGGAAAGGCAGCATGATATCCTAAGGTGGGCACTGAACTAGGCACCAGGAAAACCTGAGTTCAAATTCTACCTCAGAGAGTACTTAGCTATGTGACCTTGAGCAAGTCACTTAACCTCTTAGCCTCAGTTTCCTCATCTGTAGAATAAGGGTATTGGATTCAATGGCCTCTAGGGTCCCTTTTAACTATAGATCTATGATACCATGACATCTATAACCCATATGGGAAGGATTAAGAAGGAGAGTGATCTGATTGATAATATCAGTCAGGGGGACCAGACATCATCCCTAACCCAGTTAACAATGCGTAAGTCTCTTGCCTTTTCATGGAAGGAAAGGAAACAAGCATGTATTAAGTGCCCATTGTATATACTATGCACTGTGCTAAGTGCTTTACAAATATTCTCTCCATCGATCCTCACCACAACCTGGAAGATAGGTGCTATTACTGAAAGTGAGACATATAGAGGTTAAGAGACTTGCCCAGAGTCATACAGTTAATAAGTGTCTGAGGCTATATTTGAATTCAGGTCTTCCTGATTCCAGGCCCAATGCTCCATCCTCTGTACCACCTCACTACCAGGTAGTTTTAACTACCTGGAAGCCTTGCTCTTGCTCAGATGCCAGTCTCGGTGAGGACCCAGGGTGGGTTGCAGAAATGCTAAATACTGATATCAGCTCTTACCTGTTGGTGACAAAGGTGGTAGTCCTTGGACTGGCCTATGCACATGATGCTGCTTGTCCCCTGAGATGTAAGAAGCCTGAAAGACAAAAAAGAAACAGGCAGAAGAGGAAGGAAGGGGAGGATGTCACTGTTTCATATAGATAGATGGTGCCAAAAGAATAAGTAAGGGCCCCTCTGCAAGATAGAACCAACCAGTGTCTTTCTCTGTCCCCTATGGCTAGTCATCACTCCAACTAAAGGTCAAGGGGTGTGTGTGTGTGTGTGTGTGTGTGTGTGTGTGTGTGTGTGTGTGTGTGTGTGTGCATGTGAATGTCTGTATGCTGTGTGTGTATGTATGCTATGTAGTAGAAGTCCACTGTGCTTATAAATTTTCAGTTCAATAGGCATTTATTAAGCATCTACTATGGAAAGGAAGGCACCTATGTGGCACAGTGGATATAGTGTCAGGCAAAGAGTCAGGAGGACCTGAGTTCAAATCCAGTCTCATTCATTTACTAAGCTGTGTGTCCTTGGGCAAGTCACTTAATCCTGATTGTCTCAGCTTCCTTATCTGTAAAATAAGTTGGAGAAGAAAATGGTAAACCACTCCCAAACAGATCATGAGAAGTGGGATGTGACTGAAACAACAATTAGAAAGGCACTGTGATAGGAGGTGGGGATACAAAGACAAAAATAGAAACAGTCCCTGCCTTCAAGGAACTTATGTTCTACTGAGGTGCTACAACATGCACACACATAAATCAATATAAAGTAATTTCATGAGGGAGAGTGCAAAAACAATCAGGGGATTCCATGGTGGGGGGAGGGGGAAAGGGGGCTCATAAACTAAAAAAAACTAGGGATTCTAAAAACAGAAGTGAGGAGGAAATTATTTTCTGGCATGGTGGGCAGTCTGTGTGAAGTCACGAAGACAGGAGATGGAATGCCAAGTTCAATGAACAATAAATAGGACAGTCTGGATGGAAAGTAGAATATGTGAAGGAGAATAATAAGAAATAAGACTAGAAAGGTAGGCTGGAACCAAACTGTCAAGAGTTTTAATTGCCAAGCTGATGAGTTTATATTTTAGTCAAGAGGTAATAGGGAGCCACTGAAACTTCTTGAGGAAAGGAATGACAGAGTTAGGTCTGTGCTTTAATAACATCAATTCCATGGCTACATGGAGGACAGATCGGAGAGGGAAGAGGTTGGAAGCAGAAAAATCAGTCAGGGGGCTATTGTAATAGTCCAGAGAGGTGATGAGGGTTTGAATGAGGATGCTGGCTGTAGAGCAGAGAAAAGGGGATGGATCTGAGATTGGTCCGCAAGGGCTTTACAATTATTATCTCCTTTGGTCTTCATCACAACCTTGGAAGGTTAGCGATATTACTATCCTTGTTTTACAGTTGAGAAAACTGAGGCATACAGAAGTTAAGAGACCTCTTCATTAAGAGCCTACTATGCATAAGGTACGGGGGACACTAAGGCAGAAGTCAGTTAGTTCCTGTCCTTACCAGAAGCTTACATTTAACCAAGACAAACAACGCATACATATTTAGGTACACATACAAAATAGATACCAAGTGATGTAGGAGCTGGGTACATCAAGGCCAGCTCCAGAAGGGGACACTGGACTAAGTCTTGGAGGAGACTGGTATTCCTAAGAGACAAAGGTAAAGAGGGAATGCACAGGTTCCAGTCTTTGGGCACAGCCAATACAAAGTCATAGAGACAGGAAATGAAGTGCTGTGTGTGAGGAGAGTAATATTGCCACTCTGAAAGATGTTATGGAGGTAGAATGCATAAGAGATTCTTACAGAAAGATTCACCAGAGGGTTCTTGTAGTTATCCAGCTCCCATGGAGTATTTAAACATTTTATTGGCTATTAACTCCTTAATAGAGAGAGAAAGAGGCTTCCCTAGGGGGATATTTAACACCAAAGTTTTAAGTTAGGCATCTGAACAACAACAGGAGTTCAGAGGAGGGGAGCTGTTAGGCTGGGGTGGTCAAAAAAGGCTTAACCAAGGACATGGGAGGTGAGCCAAGCCTTGAGTTAGAGTATGAAAGCAGAGAAGATGGACGAGATCATGTCCTCCTCTGGTCGAGAGCCACACAAAAAGGTTGTCAGGAGATCAAAGGAGGCTTTTTACAGTCAAATACTATGAAAATGTTAACTATATAAAATGAGACTTCAGGCTGGGAGGTGGGTGGGAAGAGCTCAAAATAGGGACTCAAAAATAGGAATGACAGAACCTATAGCTTTGACGTCATAAAACAAAACAACCATTCAGGTTAGAGCTTCGGTCAAGGCCAAGTTCGGTTCATTTGAAGCAACTTCCTAAAAGAAAAGCTAGTAAAGAAGCCCGTTCTCATTAGCCTTCTTCTGAGGTGGTCCCCCTGTAAACCAGGGTCCTCTTTTCAGAAGGTGGCCCATTCCCCTTTTCCTTTCCTGGAGTTCCCTTGGTCCTAAACTTCCCCCTCCCTCCACTCAACTACAAAGACTTACTTCTGCTGAAGACAGTGTCTCTCCCGAGACATTACCCCTCTTCCACAGGTACGTGAGCAAGTTGACCAGGAGCTCCATTCCCCCCACCATTTCAGGACATCTTCATTCCAGGCAATGGTCCTTTCGGATGCCTCACTGCTATCCTGGCCAAAACAGAAGACAGCTTGAGAACTCCAATTTTTTTTTTAAGTTTCACCGAACAAATCCTTTTATTAAGGGGATTTGTTCTGTGAAGTTTAGATTTAGTCAAAGGTACCCATTTGAGGACCTACAGGGCCACATGTGACCTCCAAGGTCCAAGGTTCCCACCCCTGATCTTGTTAGAGTGGAATGTAGATTGAATAAAGGGAAATTGAGTGAGATAAGGCTGGAAAGGTAGAGATAGGGGCCAGAATATAAAGGATCTAAAGGGTCAGGAGTTTTCACTTCATCAGTGGGGAACCATTGAAACCAAGCAGTAACCTGTTCAGACTCATGCATTAGAAAGATTATTTTGCCATCTTTCTGAAGGACAAATTAGAGGAAGGGGAGACTAGAGGAAGAAAAATCATTAACTGATCCAGGACTGCTGGGCTATAAAACTTTATTGAGTGTCTACCAAGGGAGCAGGAACTGACATCTCTATGTCAGCCCTGAGAATCAAGTACCCTAATTCTCATTCAACCATAGTCTAGGTCAAACAACCAGTGTTCTTGAAAATAAAATCGAAATAAATAAAAAGAAAATACAGGCTGTAGCTTTCCAGAGGGAACCAGGGCATCATTCTATTCAACTTCCCAGAGTCTATTCACCTCCAAAGGCTGAAACCTTTAGCATAAAAAGAGAGCAGGATAGCGATTGGTCTCACTGATATTTCCCCACAAAGGGGCAGCTAGGTGGTGCAGTGGATAGAGTACCAGTGCAGGAGTCAGGAGGACCTGAGTTCAAATTTCACCTCAAACACTTGACACTCACTAGCTGTGTGACCTTGGGCAAGTCCCTTAACCCCAACTGTCTCATCCTGGGTCATCTCTGGTCATCCTAATGAATATCTGGTCACTGGATTCAGATGGCTATGGAGGAGAAGTGAGGTTGGTGACCTACACAGCCCTCCCTCACTCAAAACAAAGTAAAGTGCCAGTCATGTCATTATTTCTCTGATGACATGGTCTACTTCGGTAACAAAGGACGAACACACACACACATTTCCCCACAAACCCACAGGTTCATGCTAAGTTTGGTAAACCAGGAAATCAGGGGCTGAAATGAAGACTCTGCTTCTAAATTTAAGATAGCAGTTGAGTGGTATCTAAATCTAATACGGATAATTGGCTTATAGAGAGGGAAGGCCATCTGCTTGTGAAAAGGTCCCCACTACAGATTTTTTTTTTTTTACTGAGGACTAGACTCTATCACTCTTACAAAAGGCCACAGCTGGAAGTGTGTACACATACA
The DNA here is from genome assembly GCF_028372415.1 of Notamacropus eugenii. Lineage (NCBI taxonomy): Eukaryota > Metazoa > Chordata > Mammalia > Diprotodontia > Macropodidae > Notamacropus > Notamacropus eugenii. The sequence goes on along the minus strand of NC_092873.1, from coordinate 465,784,205 downwards.
CACACACACACACACACACACACACACACACACACACACACACACACACATGCACTCCTCAAGTGAAATGGGCCTTGGGTAACAGAAGTTTGCTTCATACTTCACCTAGGGGTGGAGAGGCTTAGGAAGGAGTAGATCCTCACAACAACTTTTTGCAGGCTGGTGCTATTTCACTCATTTTTTTTCTTTGTAGCCCTAATGTCCAGGGTGGTGGCACAGAGCAGGCACTTAAATGTTTGTAGATGACCATGCATATCTGCTACAAAGCTTTTTTTTTCCTTTTTTTTCCCCAACAGGAGGAAGGTGTAAGAAAAAGAAAATAAATTTTTAACTGAAAACAAAATTTGAAAAAAATGTTTATCGAATTTATTTGAATTGAGTTTAATTGAATCAAATATTTGTCCTTTCTAACTGATTAACCATGGGAGCACAGGAGTAACTGACCCACAAAGAAAAGAGAATGGCCAAAAGGAACTTCCTTCCTCCTGAAGGACTTTAATGATTGGGACTGGGGGATTGAGGTAGATGGGGCTGAGAAGCCTTGCTGTAACCAGGCTGTATCACTTCGATAGTTATTTAGCTCTTCTGTGCATAAATTCTCCAGCTTCTATATTGCATTCCTTGGGTACACAATTCATACAGTCAATTCCCGAAAATGTGCACTACTGAATGGTGTGGAGAATTTGAAACCACAGAAAGTGGATTGTGTCCTACCTGTAATGCAGCTGGTGAAAGTAAAATTGGCCCAAAGCCATGAGGGCAAAGAGAAGATAGCTCTCTGAACAGATGGAGAGTGGACAGAAACTTGCAGATAATCAAGAATTGACCATATTCTAACTGATGGGTTCATTTAAAGCCCAGATGGACATGACAAATTGCCACACTGAAAAATTGCTATCATGAAAAGGCAATATGTCCAAAACAGTGGGTCTTAGACCATCTTTTCCCAAACAACCTGATTTTTGTTCCCTAGGAATTGGTTAAAAGCAGGCTGGGTGAAGATTAGCTCTCCTTTAGCAGCAGATGCATTTGTAAGGGGTGGGGGAAGGGGAAAAACAACTAGAGACTTAGAACTGGAAGATGATGAATGACCCTTCCCCCTCCTTTCCCAGGATAATTCTTTCTGAGTTGGGTGAGGGTCTGAGAAAGGAGGTTTATTTGCTTGGGGGGAAAGTTCCTGTCTGTTGTGCCCTCCCAGTTTCCCAGCTCAGGTTCATTTGAAGCAGCTTACTGGAAGAAGGCTAATTTTGAGGAATCCAGCACTAATAGCAGGGGATTCGCCACAAACAGTAATTATGCTCACAATTGCATACTTTCTCTTCCCCAACACCTGGCCTGACTTAGACAAGAGGTGAGCTGTGTCTGCATTAGAAGACCCAATTTGCCCCAGGCCTCTGACCCCAGAGGGGCTCCTAAATATTGATCTTATACAGACATCTTTTATGGGGAAGAGATGGAGAAAGGGAGAAAGGGAGCAGTCAAACACTACAAATGACTAAACCTCACTTCAAGTGATCCGAAATATTCAAGGAGTAAGTTCAAATCCTGCACTTTCTCCTCCCAAATAGTCAAATCCTCCTTGTCCTGCATCTAGCTCCTTGCCAAGTAAGAGAGTCAGAGAGGGAGAAAGACAGTGACTATGTTTTTCAGATGGGGCATGAAAAAGACGATGGTCCTTGGATAGAAAAACTCAACAAGAGTATAGCCAATAAACAAATTATGTAATATTAATGTAATGGAATATTATTTGTTCTGTAAGAAAGGACAAAAGGAATAGTTTCAAGACATTTAAGAAGATGTAAGACTCAAAGCAGAGTGAATTAATATTTATAAAAAATATAAAATGTTCAGATTAATAGAAAAAATTACAGAACTTACATAGCCAAATTTTAGAAAAAGAAATCCAAAAAGTCATAAATGAATCCCTGCCCCCCAAAATACCTGAGACCAGGTGGATTTACAAGCAAATTCTACCAAACATTTAAAGAATAATTAATTCCAATATTCACTTGGGGAATAACCAGACAAAGCTAGGGTATATGAATGCAATGGAATACTGCCATGCTATAAGAAATGATGAAGGGGAAGAATTTCAAAAAAATTTGGAAAGACTTGAATGAAGTGATGAAGCATGAAGTGAGTAGAGCCAGAGCAATTTGTACAATAACAATAATATTGTAATAAATGAGAAACTTTGGAAGACTTTAAAACTCTGATCAACACAATGGCCAACCCTGATTCCGGAGGACTCCTGATGAAACCTGCCCCCCAGTTCCTAACAGACGTGATGAACTCAAGGCACAGAGAGAGCCACGTTTTTGGATGGGCCCATTCGTGACTTTGTTTTGTTTAGCTATCTATATTTGTTACAAGAGTTTAGTTTCTGGTTTCTTCTTTTTATGAAGCGAGGGAAGGTAGGAGAGAGAAAATGTTAATTTTAAAATAAAATTCAATTTTAAAAGATGAGAAGGAATAATCATGATCATTTATAAAGAAAAAAGGCATACAAACCAATAAGAACTGGGTTTTTTTTTTTTACTCACACGAGGTGACTGAAACCACATTAACTTGGTTTTAGAAAAGGGAAAACGAAGAGATGGGTGGAGGAACAAGGTCAAGACTCAAAAATAGGAAAGACGGGGAGGAGAGAGAAGGGACAAAGCTACCTTTGTGGTCAAGGCTGCGGGTCAATCTAGAGCTCTAGGGGAACGAACAAACAAACAGAAAAACGCTCCGTCCTCTCCACAGCCTCAGGTGCCATTCGAACCAGGTTAGAGGGAAAGGACTTCCAGAAGCCCCGGGCTCGAGGGAGGTCGAGTGAGCGCCCCACACCTCCCCCGCGCCCTCTCCCTAGCTCTCGGCGTGGCTCCGATCGTACAGCTCTTACCTTAGCTCGGAGGGCTGCCGCAGGGGCCCGGGAAAGCCCAGTCCTGGACAGCACCAGGAGAGAGAGAAGGGGCAGAAGGCGGCGGAGGCTGGCAGAAGGCAGGCGGGCGGCCATCCTGTGCTACTGCTGCAGGAGCAAGAAGGCGAGGCGGCAGCCTGGCAGCGGCTTCAATGCGAACCTGCATGGCTGAGTAATTAATGACTTTACAACCTGCTCCACTCCTGGGAGCCAGGGCGGCCGCGACAAGCGGTGACTGACAGGAAGCCCTGAGACACCCAGGCCTGCAGCCCAAAAGAAGGGGGAAGGACTGAGCTGGGGTGATGGGACATCTGGGGGGGGATGGCGAAAAGAGGATAGAACGGCGTGGGGGTCGGAGGAGGGGCTGTGTCATGCCCAGAGCCTTGATGATGTACAACCGTAGGGCTTCTCTACAAATAAAATCAATGCAGTTAGAATGAGAAGGGAAACAGTTACTGAGGCGACAAAAATCTTTGTAGTAAGTTTTTCCAATAAAAGTCTGATACCCAAGATACCCAAGAAAACTGATACAAATATAGAAGAACAAGAGCCATTTCCCATTGTATAAATGGTCAAAAAATTTGGACAAACATCTCACAGAAAAAAAGCAAGCTATCAACAACCATATGAAAAAATGCGTCAAAACACTAAGGGAAATTTAAAAATTTTGAGGTTTCACACTCCATAATTATCAGATGCACAAAGGTGACAAAAATATAAGATTTCAACTGTTGGAAGGGCTGTGGGAAGACAGACCCAAGTGATCCATTGATCCATTGCTGATGATATGAGAGGTGACAGGCTGAGGGACTTAGTGGATAAAGGGTTGGCCCCATAAAATCAGAAAGATTCAGGTTCAAGCCTGGTCTTTTTCATATACTAGCTCTGTGACTGATGAATGATTTACAACCTCTTCCCCCTCTCCCCACTTTTTTAAAGCATGCTAGTGTTTTTTACAGTGAAGATTAGCAGCAAGTGATGTAAGAGTCCCTAAACAATGAGAGGAGTGGGCTAGAGCCAAGGGAAGAGTTGGAACCAGAGAGAAAAGATACAGGTATCATTGATCAGATGCTATTCAGTAGAGGAAACACACAAAATAGCCAATGAGAAGCCATGAAAAAAAATTGTTCGTCTCAACAAGGTACCTTTTTTTCTACTGATAATAATAAAGATAATAATGTGATGTGGTAAACAGAGCACTGAATTTGGAGTCAAAGGACCTGAATTCAAATCCTGTCTTTGCTGCTTACTACCTGTGCCTACTCAGTTTTGACTTTGGAGGGGTCTCCAAAGTGAAATTTCATAAAAATGAAAGCATAAGCATGAGGACAAAGAGCTGGAATTATGGTAGATGAACTAGTAGAGATATAGCGTAATGAAGTGAAAAAAGTATTGGACTTATAATTAGGAGACCTGAATTTTAATTCTGATTCTAACATTTACTACTTGTTGGCCCCCACTCCCATCCCCCGAAAAATTCCTCAGCTTCTCTAAATCTCAGTTTTCTCTTCCTTAAAATGGAGGTAATAATGCTTGCACCACTGACCTCATAAAGTTGGGAGAAAAAGTGTTTTCTTATCTTTGCAGAGTCCTGTGGGTTATTATTATGCAAAGGAAAAGAAAAGATGTTGAATCTCCCTTCCTACACCTCATTCTTCAGAGAAAACTTGGGAAACTATTAGTATTTCTAATACTAATAACAAAAACAATAATATTGAAAAGTAGCTGGTTTGTCTTCAAGATCTTAGAGTCAATTTATAAACATTTACTTTCAGTGCTGCCCCGCCTCTTCTTTCAATGAGGGGTCAACTCCTGCTCTGGCCCCATTGTCACCACCAAAGAGTTGGCTCAAACCTTTTAGATATTACCTCTTCCAATAATATTCCCATTTTAATAAAAGATTCTTGAAATCTCCCAAAACCAATGGAATAAATCTTTATTTGATGGTGAAGTTTCCAGTACCACCATAAGCAGGGAGAAATCTTTTGGTCACAGAGTCTCCCTCCAAGTTATATACCTCCTACTTATAAAACCTTCTGAAAGATGTGTTTTGATGTAGGGAGAATAAACAAAGACCCAGGCTGTTGGGGTGCTTCTCTAGGAGGGCAAGCCCAGATGGGTTACTCTAAGGAAGGGAGAGTGTCCCATGCATGGAGCTTGAGAGGGGTCCTGAGATCACTGGGTATTTTTGGAGGAGATTCCATCACATTTGGGTGGGGCAGAATTTGGGGACTGGTCCACTGTCTCCATTTGCTCCTTGTCTTTTCCCTTTAGGAATCTGAATATCATTCTCATTTTTCACTGCTCCCTTCCCTCAACACAAATTCTTTTCCCTCCAGTCCCTGCCTTCCTGGGTGACTCAGAGTCATTCCTGACATTTCCCTCTCACTAACCCCCCAGATGCAATAATTTGTCAGGTCTTACCACTTCTGTCTCTCTATCATCTCTCACATTGATCTCCTCTCCATCCACATTTAATAACCTTTTAAATGGACTCTCTGCTTCCACATTTTCTCCTCTCTAATCCCCAGAATCATCTTCTTAAAGTTAATCTGTCTTTGCAAGCTGGAATGTCATTGTTCTGTTCAAGACCCAGCAGCGGCTCCCTATGTTTACCTGTTTGCCTATAGGATAAAATTCACATTTGTAGGTCTATCATTCCCCTCATCTGACTCCAGTCTATTTTTCCTGACACATTCCCCCCACAATTCTCCCCTTCATACTCTCTTTGTTCTAACTCAGCTAGCCTGCTTGCTGAAGTCTTCACTCTACCTCGCTTTCTGGGCCTTTGCACCGGCTACCCTCATGTCATCCTCAAGGAATTTAGTCTATGACTAGTGTGTGACTGAAAAAGACAAGATGACCTTTGTAATTTATTATACTATATTAGTGTAATACAGTAATGCATAGATATTTTCAAGTTCAAAGAAGTCTTCAAAATAGATGACCCAATTCCCTGATTTTACAGATAAGGAAACTGAGGTTTAAGGAGCTTGCCTAAAATAAAGCGGTGCCAGGATTAGACCCCAAACAGACTAACATCCAGTCTAGTGCATTTTATACCATATCATATTGCTACTCTAGGGCATGCATGTAGATATCTATTTAGAAAAGTTTGAACCATAAAAATGTTGCAGTTATGTTTGTGTATAATTATCTTCCTATTAATCAAAATGCTATATCAAATGACCTTCCACTAAATCTTCAACTTTTAAAAAGATTCTAAAAAAACAAAAATAAAGATTCTACAAGTTTGCAGTTCTGCCAGAAATGAATGAATATATTCATTCCTCCACAACCTTACCAGTATTTTTCATTGTTTTTTTTAACCAATGTGATTAAGTGTATGAAGTAAAAGTTACAAGAATAGTCATACTCTTTGACCTAATAATTCCATTATTAGGATATAATTTAACAATATCACCCTCTCCTCCCCCCCAAAAAAACTATCAGTTCGAGGATTTTCATGGCAAACAAAGAAGAACTGGAAGAATGAAGTGAAAGCTAATTATAATTATAGGAGGAAAAGTGAATGGGAATTGGTGAACAAAGGACTCTGATGGTGAGTTGGAGAAACCATTATCATTATTTATGTATTTATATTAATAAATTTACATATGGATAGTTAGTAAGCAAATTTTTGTTTGATGTTTTATCTAATAAAATACTGGTTACCCCTCAACATAGTCCCTCTCATATACTATCTCATACAACTTCCTCATTCTTGGAATTCCCACGTCTCATCTTACTTAGTTGTCCTCCCCTCCCCCCAGTCAATCACCTCTAAAAAAAAACTAACCCAAAACTCATCTCTTCCCCAACTCCACTGAAGTGATTTACTCCATACTTTCAGCATTTTTACTTCTTTTTTATGCCTGTATACTTATACTTACATAGCACCTTGTACACAGCAAATCCCAATATAATAAGTTACAAAGGACATCTTGTCTTTTTCAGTCATATACTAATTTTCTAAAATAAAATATTGCTTATGGTGAGAGATATTGACTAGAACTTAGCACTTTTTTCCACTTATTGACTTCTGTTGTTGTAATATTTGTCATAGTGGCTATGTCACTATGGCTATTGAATTGACTCTTATAATTATGTTCTATGCACAACTCTATGCCTTCAACTGTCCCTTTGTGACTTGACTCCAGATGCAGACTGAGGATTTAAAGGGTGAAAAATGGAATCAGGTGTTTTGCCCTCCAGTTGGGGGATTCAGCTGAGGATGGATCTGCATGCCAGATGTGGCATAATTGGTGAAGGAAACTGATCAGCATTTCTCTCCCATTCTGGCCTCAAGGAAAGAGAGAAGAGGAATCACTGAGTGAGGGCAGGGCTGGAAATTCCTGATCAAAGCAGTTTGCTGAAGTTGGGGATGGACTGGAATGCAACCAAAGATGACCAAAGAAGAAAAAAGGATGTACTAGCCCAAGGGAGCTATCAAAGAGACACAAAGTGGGGAAGAAAGAACTGAGAAGACAGAGGAAGGAAGTTGTTGCTCAGTCGTGATCCCATGGACCATTCTGTCCATGGAGTTTTCTTGGCAAAGATACTGAAGTGGGTTGCTATTTCTTTCTCCAGTAGATTAAGACTTCTTGTTCACCCTACATTTTCCAATAGGACCAATGACATCATAGCATGCTATTTTGACTTGTGTGTGAATTGGATTTAAGTGAGGCAGAGCTGCACAAAGTTATCAGCCTCACTTCCTGAGTCACTGAAGTCCAGTGGCAAAACCAAAGTCAAGGCTACTAACAATGGCTTGGGATGCAGTGGATGACCCTGGTGTCTTCTATGTCTGACCAAGCTCTAAGCCCATCATACTGGGCACATAGTAGATGCTTAATAAATGTTTACTGACTGACTGACCTTCTAGGTTTTAATCTATGAACCTAGGTGTCCTGTCTAGGTTCTAACAAAGCTAATGTCAGAAGCAGGATTTGAAGTCAGGTCCTCTTGTCCCCAGCCAGCACACTATTCACCAAGACAATTAGAGGTGAAGTGGCTTGCTTGGGGCTGCTGAACTCAAGTCTTCCTGACTCCAGGTCCACTAAGCCACCTACCTGCCTCCTGGGGTAGGGCAAGTTGAGGGCATGAAGAAGAAGGGAAAAAGTGAAAAGGAGAAAGTAGAGAGAAACCAAAGAAATCAAGAGCATCTTAGAAAGGTTCTCAGAGAGCCATTTAGTCTATACTCATCTTTCTCCTAGGTTTGTACTGCATCAGGAACTAGAAGGTTCAGTGACCAAACTCTTGGACTCTTGGACTCAGAGCCATCCACAAGGAAACTCCTCAAACTGATGCTGCCCAAGAAATTTCCCTTCTTTTGCTAGAAAGTTATATTCTGAGATCATGCTACCCAAGGAATTACAAGTCTTCTTCCTTTACACAGGAATTTAGGGTTCAGGAGTGGTGTTCTTGAGCTCTCTTCTCAGGCCAGGACAAAACATGTTGACTACTGTCATGAGCTTTTGCTATGTCACCATGTCTGCTCGTGGTGGCTCAGGAGAGGAGAAATCTACTCAACCCTATCCCTCATCTCCAAAAACAAAATCTGTTTTCCTGGGCTCCAGTTTGGAAGTCCAAATGATAGAGGAAAACCTTTTGTATGACACAAATGGATACTCTTTTCAAGTATGCAATCAACTTAGCTGTTTGCCTGTTTCTCATCTATAAAATGAGCTGGAGAAGGAAATGACAAGCTACTCCAGTGTCTTGTGAAGAAACTCCCAAATAGGGCCATGAAGAGTCAGACATGACTGAACAACAACAAATTTTAAAACTATCAACATGGATAACTCAAAGTTTTGAACAAATACGCATCAGCTTCTTCATAGGAACAGATGACCCTATGAACATCTGCCTAACATAAAGGAACCACTTGACTGTTCCCCCAGGACCCCGAGTCCTACCCAAGCATTGTGATTGGTTTGGGGTTCAGTTCTGGGGAAATCTGACCTCTAATTATGGGGATTAACTCCCCCCCATTCTCACATTTTTCAGATCATTAAATCCCCCATTGTGGTATCAAATTTACGTCTTAAGGTATGACTCTAGTATAGAGTCCCTAACGAGAATAGTAATGAGATATTTCATGTACAAACATGAATCAGATATGGGATAAGTAGCATATTCCTACACAGAAAGAAATGCTGTACCTAAAGGAGGAAAACTGCAGTATGTATTAACAGAATTATTTAAACAGAATTCAGTGATGCAAGTTATAACTACTTTTACAATCTGCTGGAAAGCTGGTAGTTAAACATCATAAACATTAATTGTATGTGTGTTCTCAGACTCCATTGGACAATGAGTATAAACACACAGAAGAAAATTAAATATAGCGAAACTTGTGGAGTAGGGCTGTTTATTGCTTGTTCGAAAAGTCAGAAAGCATCCTCTTAGTTCAAAAATTTTGGTTTTTTCTAGCTTTAATTTCATGTACTTCCCCCCAAGCTTTCAAATTTCCTGAAGAAGATGATGAGGTCCAGGCAGATGGAAAACCTGGGTGTGAAAGACATAGGTCAAAATGGAACAGCACATCAGAAATTTAGGCTTCTTGTAACTTATGCCTCTTTTAGATGCTTTGTACATAGTAAACATTTGTCTAATTGAATCAAATCATCACCACTAAACAGCCGCCTGTACATCAAGCTACTTCATTGTGAGGTAGCGTGGCATAAAAGATTGAGCCACAAAGGTATCATCAGGAAGACCTGGGTTTGAATCCTGCCTCAGAGACCTACTGGCTATGTGACCCTGGCTGAGTCATTTATCTTCTGTTTCTTCTTCTATAAAATATTGATAACCATGTCCTGCATTATCTAACTCAAGAGGGTTGTGAGGAACAAATGAAGCAATGTTTGCAAAATGCTTCACAAACCTCAAAGTTTTATAAATGTGAATTATTATTTTATGGTGCCCATCTGTGGATCAAAGAGATATAGCACTATTTACTTTATTGGGCCATTGGCATTTGATGCTCTTAACACAATAGAACTTGTGATAGCCATGCATTTTTTCTCATCCACAGCACACTCTGTATGACTTCTCTCTGCATGTAGCGCCTTTCTGAAGAGCAGCTGGTGCACCCCCACTGGGTCTTCAAGGCTTGCCAACTCAAATCTGTCAGAGGCCTGTTCATCATTGCCTTTGGTGTACATATGCCTGTGTGATTCGGATGAAATCTCCTCAGGTCACTTACAGCCCAAAGCCCCAGCTGGAAAAATCATTAGCCATTTAGAGAACTGACCTGTAAGGCTTAATAGGTTCAACATGTGTGGTCCAGGAAATCATCCATAATGCAAGCCAAACCCAGGCACTAACAGTGTCCTCTTGAAGGCATGTGTGACTAAAACTTGTAGCTTTGTGATTTACATCCTCTCCTTCTCAGTGTCTGGAAGAGTATATTCCTTACTAGTACCTAAGCAGCAAGAAGGAAAATGGTAGGAAGAAATGAGGATATTCTGCCATGTTCATAACTTCTTAGTCATATTTCTTAGAGTGGGACCATCTGAATTCAGCCCAACTCACTCCTAGAGAAAGTGTCAGCTTACCTAAAACTGGGCAATCAAGTAAGCATTTTTAAAGCACCTACTATGTGCCAGGTACTGTTTGAAGTTCTGGGGATATAAAGGCAAAAAAAAAAAGTCTGCTTCAAGGAGCTCTCAGTCTAATGGAAAAGACAACATGAAAAGATAAATTAAATTAGAGATAATCTTAGCAGAAAGGCACTAAGATTTTAGGTGAGACTTGAAGGAAGGCAGGAGGTAGAGATGAAGAGGAAGAGAACTCCAGACATGGGGAACAGCCAGTGAAAATGCTCAGACAGGAGATGGAGTCTTATTTCAGGAACAGTAAAGACAATGTCACTGGATTGCAGAGTATAAAGTGTAAACAGACTGGAAAGGTATGTGTGGAAGGGCTCAGTTACGAAGAACTTTGAATACCAAAGGGCTACATATTTGATCACTGGATTTTATTGAGTTAAGGGAGTAACATGGTCGAATTGTTTTTTGTATCATCAGTGTAACAGCTGAGTGGAGGATGGGCTGGAGAGAGGAGAGACTTGAGTCAGGGAGTCTTGTAGCCAATTAGTTTATTAGTAGTATAAGCATGAGGTGAAGAGGACCTGACCTACTGTGGTGGTAGCATTGACAGAAGAGAAAAGGAAAAGATGTTATAAAAGTAGAAATGACAAGACTTGGCCACACATCGGATATAGGGGTATTGAAAAAGAGAGAGAGTGATACTTGAAGATGTTACTTTGGTTGCAGGACTGTGTGATTGGGAAATTAGTGGTAGCCTTGATAGTAATAGAGAAGTTAGAAAGAGGACAGGGTTTGGGGGAAAAGATAACGTGTTCAGTTTTGGATATGTTGAGTTTAAGATGTCCAATAAGCAGTCAAATTAATTAAGGGGTGAGAGAGGAAAATACTGGGAGGAGAAAGGGAGAAATGAAATGAGGCAGGCTATCTCTCATAAAAGAGAAGAAGAATCTTGTTCAATGGAGGAGAAAAGGGAGGAGGTGAGGGGGAAAGATGAAGCTTACTCTCTTCACATATGGCTTAAGGAGGGAGCAACATGCTCACTAAATTTGATATGAAAATCTATCTTACACTACAGGAAAAATAGGGGAAAGGGGACAAGTGGGGTGAGGGGGATGATAGAAGGGAGGGCAAATGGGAGAAGGGAGTAACTAGAAGTAAACACTTTTGGGAAGGGACAAGGTCAAATGAAAGAATAGAAAAAAGGGGGGATAGGGTAGGATGGAGGGCAATATTTAGTCTTACACAACGTGACTATTATGGAAGTCTTTTGCAAAATGACACATATGTAGCCTGTATTGAATTGCTTGCCTTCTCAGTGGGGATGGGTAGGGAGGGAGGGAGGGAGAGAAGCTGAAATTCAAAGTATTAGAAGCAAATGCTGAGACTTATTATTGCATATAACTGGGAAATAAGAAATACAGGTAATGGGGTATAAAAATTTATCTTGCCCTACAAGAAAAGAGAGAAGATGGGGATAAGGGAAGGGTGGAATGTGATAGAAGGGGCACATTGACAGAAGAAGTAATCAGAATGCAAGGTATTATGGGGTGGGGGGAGGGGAGAGATGGGGAGAAAAATTGGAACTCAAAATTTTGTGGAAATGAATGTCGAAATCTAAAAATAAATTCTTAGAAAAAGAAATGGGAATGTAAATTGGGAGAGATTAGAGCTGGACAAATAGATGCTGAGAATCATCTGCAGAGAGATGATAGTTGAATCCATAGAAGCTGATGATATCATCAGGCAAAACAGTATAGAGGGAGAAAAGGTCCCAAAATAGGGCCTTGGGGGACACTTACAATTAGTGGGTACAACTTGTATGAAGGTCCAGCAAAGGAGACTGAGAAGTGGTCAGACAGGTAGGATGAGAACTGTGGGAAAGTGATGTAACAACAACAAAAAAGAGAATCAAAGAGAAGAGAGGGATTGATAAATGTTGAAAGCTGTTAAAAGTAGGTTGAGGATTAAGAAAAGGCTATTAGATTTGGCCATTAAGAGATCATGGGTACCTTTGGAGAGAGTAGTTTTCAGTTGAATAATGAGGTCAGAAGCCAGACTGCAAAGAGTCAAGAAGAGAGAAAAAAAGAAATGGAGGAACCTGTTGTAGATGGTCTCAAAAGGTTTATTCACAAAAGGGGGAAGAGACACTGTGATGAATGGACCAAGTAAAGGTTTTTGTTTTGAAGTTGGGAGAAGATAAGAGCATGTTTGAAGGCAGCAGGGAAGCAGACAGCAAGAAGGGAAAGATTAAAAATCAAATTGATTAGATTGAAGATCTTTGCTGCTCATTTTAAAGCAGGTTTTGCTTCCTGGGATTGACTGAAGGAGGGAACCTGACTTTAAGGTGGGGCTTAGTGATAATGTAAAATGGCATTGGTTTGGCCAGCTTTCTCCGACAGTAGGGATGAGAAAGGGGGCACTGCTGGACAAGACAGGATGGAACGGAATCAAGTCATTTATGGCTTTCCTCCAGCTTTGTTAAAAGCATCAGAGTAGGAGTGAAGGCACAGGATGGTGGGAGTAATCCAAGGCTGAGGTTTGGCATGGCAAAGTCTTCAACAAAATATGGGGGCAAATGATTCAAGAGGACAGAGTAGAGTAGAACTGTTCAATAAGGGGTCAATATGGAAAAGGATGAGTGTATAAACCTGAACTAGGTATCTGGGTCTATGGGAAAACTTAAGAGCTGTGTGCTACATAGGCAATAATACCCATTTGCAACTACCATATGCTGCCTGGAAAGTGGAAACTCTTCAGAGCCCAGTCAAAGGAGCAGAACAGAAGAAGCTTCTACAAATCCCAAACTAAAAGTTTCTTCCTAGTCTGGATGAACACAGCACTCTCAGCAGTGAAAAGGCTTGACTCAGCAGATCTGATCTCATCCACTGTGGAACTGGTTGTGAGCCCTCACATTAACCCACATGTATCACATTCTTTGCCCTCATTACATCACGGCTGGACCATTGCAATAGCCTGTTGGTGGGTCTGCATGCCTCAAGTCTCTATCTCCCCACTCTAAAGCATCTTAAATTCATCCACCAGTGATTTTCCTAAAGGGCAGGTCTGACGTGTCACTCCCTGCTACTTAATACACTCGAATGGCTCTCTATAGTTTCTAAGACCAAATACAGAATGCTCTGTAATTCAAAGCCCTTCATAATGTAGCCTCCTCCCACCTTTCCAGCCTTCGTACATCTTCCTCTCTGCCACACACTTTCAATCCAGTGACACTGGCCTCCTTGTGCCGTGAACAAGACACTCCATCTCTCAGCTCTGGGCATTTTATCAGGTTGTTGTCCATGCCTGAAATGATCTCCCTCACCTCTGCCTATTGATTTTCATGCTGTCCTGTAGGTCCCAACTCAAATCTTTTACAGGAAGCCTTTACCAACCCCTCTTAATTCTATTGTCTTCCCTTTGATAATTATTTCCTATTTATACTCAACATAGCTTGTTTGTATGTAACCATTTACATGTTGTCTCCTTGGAGTATGTGAACTCCTTGGGGGTGAGGACTGTCTTTTGCCTCTCTGAATCTCCAGAGCTTAGCACAGTGTTTGGTATACAGTAGGTGCTTAGTAAATATTGACTGATCTGTGCTTAAGCTTCTGGCTAAAAGACATCCATGATCAGAGAATCTAAATTCATCCTTTGGTCTCTCTGACATGGACAGGAGGTAGAACTATGCCAGAGTTTTGGCCACTGGAGGAGCTATTCTTTCATTACGCCTTAAAGAGTCTCTCCAGTTTCTCCGTCTGTCCATCTGTGTTAAAACCATTAACTTTAATAGCTGAACACCGAACGAAGCACATCATATCCTTACTTAGGCTCTTGAATTTATTGCAGTAAATGAATTAAGCTAGGAGTCTCAACTCATTTCCCATACAACTATCCAATTTCTTCAACTTTTTAATTGAATGTTTCCTGTCCCCCAAAGCTGTACAATTTTGAGTTTATTAAGCACTAATACTTTGCATATATTTGGGTTTTGTTATGGATTTTCTATTTGATTTTTTCTATTTGTTACCTGGTACCAGATAGTCTTGGTAATCATAGTTTTACAGTATCTTCTGAAATTTGTCAAGGCAAAAATCCCCCTTTATCAATGATTTTGTTGTTGTTCCCCCTTGATATAGTTGCCTTTATTTTCCCATGTACATTTTATCATTTCATAAATATTGAGTTTGGCCAGTTACATTCATGATACATTTTTCCATTTGTTCAATTCTTTATGTCTGTCAAAATAACTTAAAAGTTTTCTTTATATACTTGTATTTTACGTTAACATCCATATATTTGAAATTTTGTCATTACTGTAAATTTTTATTTTGTGTTATGTTTGAAATATATAAAAAGCAGATATTGTTCATTTAGCTTACATCCTGTTAACATTAACAAAAATTGTTTAATACATGAAAGCGTTTGTTGAATGTTATGGATTTTCTTAAAATATGCAGGCATGTTATTTGAAATGGAAATATTTTACCTTTTACCTTGACCATGCTTATTCACAGAAAACATATGTAGGAATTAGCATTCTGCCATTTCTCAAAAACCTTCAATGAGAGGGAATTCAACACCATGTTCTTTTTTGCTTACTTTTTATACCTAACATTTCATGAAAATCCAATCAAATAGAGGTTGACTTGTACTCTGTTCTTTCCTCTGGTAATCCAAAAAAATTAAACTTAGTTTGAATTTCAAGCTCATAAACTTAATAGGTTGTTTCCTTGAATCCAAAGAAACTTGAAGGGTCTACAGTAGTACCAGTGTATCATGGCTTTCTGGATGTGGCTCTCAGAGAGATAAGAATAGACATCTCTAGTATATCCTTTCCCTACTCTTCTCCAAGTATTTTTTTCTTGTTCTAAGTAGATACAAATAAAAGTGTGAAATTTTGACAAAAACCAGATTCTATTAGGTCTAGATTCAATAAGGTTGCTTATAAACCCTATCAGATATGGCACATTATCATCTGAAGGAGACTAGAGGTGGGTAGCTAGTACAGAGGAGAAAATGTTGAACTTGGGAGTCCCAGAATGTGAATTCAAATCCCAGTTCTACAACCTATTGCCTATGTGACCTAGGGTAAATCCTAGGTCACTTCCCCAGACTCCTCATCTGTAAAATAAGGGGGCTGTACTAAATAATCTCTAAGGTCCCTTCTAGCCCTAGACAGATAATCCTGTGGGTGAGAAGAGGGGCAGAGCAGCTAGCAGACACAAATCAATGACAATAGAAAGGAGATGGGAGGAGCTTCTCTCTTCTCAGAAAACCTCTGACTTCTAGTGTCAAATCTAACTAGTAAGAACTCTCAGATGAGCTTGGATATTGTTTCCATAACAATAAAAACTATCATCTAGTACTGAGGCAGATATAACACAACTCTCCAAAGGAAATAAGCAATGGATAAATTGTAAACCCAGGTGCCATGTCTAAAAGAGGGTTAGACCAATTAGATCTCAAGCCTTTACAGCCATGTAACCTTAATTCCATCTTTGAGGACAATCAATGTGATAGTGACTAAGCCTGTATAAACTTGGCTTAAGGTTCATATTTTTTTAAACCCTCGATTTTTTCCTTGTTCTCATATCTAAAAGCAACAAGGTGAAATTAATGTGATGTTTTTGCTGTGAGTGGAACTGCTGCTTCCTCCAGACATACATAAAGTGCTTTCACTCTCCCTGCCATACTTAGCAACTGGGCAACAAAGCTAAACTAGTTGTGTATCTGAGGGCTGGCTGAAGGAAGGAAGGCTGACTTTAGGGTGGGGCTTCGTGATAATATAAAATGGCGTTGCTTTTGACAGCTTTCTGAAACAGGTTCTAACCCAAGTTGTAGAGAGGGGTACCTTCTCTCTTTACCACTGCCATTACATGTAAAGAAACTACACTAGCCAGGGCCTTTTGATTTTAAAGCTCAGGGATGTAGCCTATCAAAGTAAGGAAATTTTCATGGAAAGTATTCTAGGCTATAGTTCTAAGTGGTTTCCCTGCTTTTTTGCTGAGATTATTTCTTTTTGTTGTTAAGTCATTTTTCAGTTGTGTCTAACTCTCTGTGACCCCATTTGGGGCTTTCTTGGCAGCAATACTGGAGTGGGTTGCCATTTCCTTCTCCAGCTCATTTTATAGATGAGGAAACTGATTAGGGACTTGTCCAAGGTCATACAGCTAGTAAGTGTCTGAGTGTCTCAGAAAGATCAGTCTTTCTGGTTCCAAGCTCATTCCTTTATCCACTGCACTACCTAGCTGCCCTGTTGCTTCTTTACAGGCTGGCTATTAAGAAGGTTGAGTAGTGATTAGTTTTATGTAATTTTAAACTCTGCCTTGACATTTCTGAATACAGTATAACTTCTACACGTTCAATATATTTTAGCATAAAACAAAAGAAATTCTTCATTTAGTCTTTATCATTCAACTGTATATATCAACAAGGAAATAGTGCCTCAGATCCATATTGTGCTTGACTGAATGCTCAGTTGTAATGTTACGAGAGGTCTGTGAGAGATTTTGACAGTAGAGGTCTCTTTTTCATTTTAATGTTCCACATGTTTTCTCTAAAGGTCAAATTTGGGGCACTCAACACATTTAATTAGTAACAATAGGTGGGCGGTACTACTGCCAATTCCTATTTCTATGGATATAGCATTTTTTCCCCCAAAGGAATCATTAAAGCAAATTCCACAAATATAAAATTTCCCAGAAACTAAATCTTGTAGTTAGTGAACAGGGGAATAATAAGCCTCAAATAGGATATTTTTCCAGAATTTTTCATTCTTAATAAGGGATATTGAAAAAGAATTGGATGTAAAGAATTTGGCAGTTATTTGGCATTGCTAAGGGAAAAGCAATACTCTATCTGATAGAGGCAAGTATTCTAGTCATGTAATATACTTTAGAGTAAAAATGGGAAAATTCTCATAGCCTGGATAGAAAAACCCATAATAGTATGGTGAAAGGAGGGTAAGACTTATAAGAAGAAAAAAACTGGCTTTGACTTTCATTACTATGTCACTTAATTCCTCTGAGTCTCAGGTTCCTCAAATGCAAAAGGGAGAATATTAATGTAACATCTGCTTCATAGCAGGGCAAGGAACAAGTGATGTAATATATGTAAAGTGCTTCGTAAAGCCTAATTTACCAGCAAGCCACTACTATTAATAAGTTTCCCAAGTATTATGAAAAGAAAAACCAGGATAGCAAATATGAGTATTCTGGTCACTGGAATGTATATACCAACTGTGTAGTAATATACTGATATCCTAATGCATTACTGAGTCTCTTAAGAATCTGGTAACGTAGTCTCCTAGAACCAGATCACCTGAACTGATACAATTGAGTTTCTGAAACTGAAAAGTTAAAGACTAGTCCCTGAATGCATGAGGCTTCATCTGAGCTACTGGCTGGCTTGTCTCTTCAATATCATCTCTTAGCTGCACCATAGATCATTATGTATCACCTCACTTCCCTTGATACTTAGAACTATCACCCACCCTTACTACAGGTGAACTATTTCATACTAAATTTATTATTATCAATAATAGGTAGAAGGTTATTATGCTGAGGGATGCTAAATGAAGATAGCAAGATCCCTGCACAAAAGCAGCAGATTCCAGCCATAGATGTCCTCACAAAGCTGAATAAATCAGTTTACAAAATCATTGATACATCTAACATTCTTTGGCTCTTCTTCTTAGACTTAACTGTTGCCAAATGAAAAATATAACACACTAACTTGAAAGCTGCAATGTATCAATTTCTTCAGCCTCAGTCAAGAATCAGTTAATTAGAATAAATTACTGGACTTTATTTTTGGTTATGACAAACTATAATGAATAAGGCATATTCTTTATCATCCAAGAGAGACAAATGAAAAAGCAGCCACTCTTACGTAGTAGTGAAACTGGGAAAGGACCCAGGCTATATCAGGAATTTTGTTATTAATATGGACACCACTCTTCTGGTTTACATCATTGTTGAGGGTCAACATCTTGTCCTTTGTCAATGGTAGCACTTCTTAACATATTGTTTCACGGCACTGAGGTCCCCTTTTGATCAGAAAAATCATTTTTGTAGAGGACAAAACTGGCTCTTTCAATAAGGGAATGAGTATAAGGATGTTTCTTGGATTACAAGAAACCTATGGGCTTTTCCATAAAATAAATACAAGCTGGAAAGCACACTAGCAATGATTTGGAAAGAAAGGGGCCAATTTGGGAAGGGAAAGTATGAATATATGAATTATGTGGTTCTTTGCTAATTACCTGCAAATTATCCTTAGAATACATAAGGATTTTAGAACGTATTAGTTTTGGCTCTCATGTGGCTTACTTTGGTACACTGTGTTCTTTATTTTGAAAAAAATAAAAAGGTTTGAGAAATAACCAAGTCACCTTCAGTAGGGCTTGGGGAATTTGAGTTGTCATTATCAGACATATTACTATCTGAGAACTAGAACTTAGCATAAACCGGAGAAAAAACACATATGCAAAGTCACTGGAGCTCAAGGATATGAGAAACCTCTCCTGGATGAATCTGATAGCAGTAGCCTCTTTTTTTGCAAGTATACTAACAGTCATTAGATATCTAACTCCTGGTTTCCTATGCAACTTCAATTTTAAAGGCTTGGTTTATGGGTATATGTTTGTTCTTTTAAATTCACTGTTATCTGCAAATATTTCGGACGTATACATGAAAAAATTTAAGGCTACAGATCATACGTTATGTACTATGTCATATGTGCAAGAAACAATTCTGTAAGTCAAGCAAGTGACATATTATAAGTATTTATGAAACATGAAATAGCATGAACAGGTCATTTTAAAATTTGAATAGCATTTAAAAGAATCTGTTGAGAATAATTTAAAAGATTACATAGATTACAAGCTTTGGTCAGTTTTTGTTGCTAAATATGTGGTTTTGAGCTTTAAAAAATATATTACTCATATAAGAAGATGAAAGGTCTCTTAATATAGTGCTCTTATTAAAATGGTCTTTGAAACTAAATGCATAAACTTGACAAATATCTTGAGAGAATTAACTTTGATCTTCATATGGGAATGAAAGTGTGTGTTTCAGCCAAAGCAATGAATGAATTACCAAGCATTCTAGGTCACATCTTGAAGTGGAGGTGATGGAAAATAATGCTGATCTGAACAAAGAAAAAATAGAACTAATCCCAATTTCGAGTGCTAATCTAAGACCTGAGATAGTTCATTCAAGGCACCATTGGTTTTACTTATACTGAGGCCATCCGTGATATGTAAATACTGGGAGAACCAAAATATACTTGATCACTTTTTCTGCTTGTTTTTCTATTTGTTTTTATGTTACATCTCCAAGGACATTAACTTCCACTAATGCTTCAGGCTTCTGTTCATATCTTACCTCACTAGTATGAGATTCCATCATTAAGTCAAAAAATTACAAATATGAACTAGTCAGGCTTGGCCACCTCCTGTCAAACTGAGCCTAACTGCAAAAACAAAAGACTTAAGTCTATGTATTTTCCCATTATACTTATTTACAAAAACACTTTCCTTATGTTCTCTTTTTAAGTATAAATAATGTTCCTCAGTTTACCCCAAGACCCTCTTTTCTCGACAAATTCCAGGTCTTTCCACCCCTTTGATCCTTTCAAGTATAGCTCTCTATGCTTCCTTAGGTCTCTCTATGAACACACAGAAATGAGGTCACCCAAAAGAAAGAGATACACTAGCCGCATCATGAGGTCAGACACATCACAGACAGCTCACCAGACAGTGCTAAGTAACAGTTCTGGGTGCAACTACTCAACTGTCTGGAAACCTGGGCCTTGGTCTGTCTCACTTTCAACAGACATTGACTTAAAGTTTGGCTACCTTGTGCTGTCTACATCAACAAGACTTTGCAGTCCGTTTGACTAGAGTCCTTTGAATGTGAACACTAACACCTTCTTATGTTCTCACCGGAGACAGTAATGAAGACCCTGCAGTTAACCCTTGGAAGTAAGAGTATTCTCGTAAGGCAGTGACCCGTGATGCTATCTTTTCATATTTAAAAAGAATTCTCAATTGAAAAACATATTGTGCTGCATTTCAGAGCTAATGGGTCAGAGCTAATTTCATCAGTTTTCATTTAGGAAGCTTTAACAAGAGATAAAAAGATTTAGAAAATGCAAATCTGTCTAAAATTAAAATGCTCCTTTTCAGGGTGGTTCTCTCAAAAGTTTTCAAAGACCAATCATACCTATGTTGTCTTTAGTGTAAGTCTATACTTAATAGAATTCTGTGCTTAGCTTTATAGAAAACAACCCTTTTCTTCTATCTTCTTGACTGGTTGGACTGGCAGCACCAGGTGGGAGATGCGACTCCACAAGCCACTTAGTTTGTCTGAATCCATATGATTGAAGGAGTTGGGGGTGTCTGAATTAGTGAACCTACCCCAAAGTAAATCCCTTACTTTTTCTTCAGTTTCCCTTGGACCCACACTTGTATCTAGTGTCTCCTCTTCTAGTAGAACTGTCAGTACCAGGGCAACATCCTTAAAGGCTGCATTCTCATGGTCACAATACTTGTAGAAGATCAAAGTGGAGCCTGCAGGAAGAGACTCAAAGCGATGGACCACAGCTGCTTTTCGTCCAACCTCAAACCCAGTGCTTAGCTCAACATCCACCAACAGTTTGATGGTGTCACTGTCCTCAGAGGTCCGCTGAGCACCATCGATCCTGATGGCTGTGACATTCTGGGAGAAAGTGTAGGCATCAGCAATGTGGTGGCTCAGGCACTTCAAGGTCTCCTTCCCCTCCTGAGCAGCTGTAAAGATGATAGTGGCTGGCTCTGTAGGACTAGAAGCATTCAGGTGCTTCTGAAGAAACTTGCGGCCCCGCTGCCAGAGGTAAGAGGTCTGGCCTGGAAATTTGTCCTTCAGTTGGCTGAACTGATCCAAAAAGGCTTCCAAAGCAGGGTTTTTTGGCACTTGCTGGGCTTGAGATGAGAAACTACCACACCAGGAAATGATGAATACCACAGAAATGAATATAGCCGAAAGACCAAAGAAATGTCCTAAAAGAAAGTAAAGGAAAAAAAATTAGAGAAAGCATGAATCATACACAAATCCTGGGAGAAACTTAAAGAGGAACCAATGAAGACAGTACCACCAAGCATCCATTTTTACTGGTACCAGTGGGTTTTATTTAATTCCTTTGACCTTTTCTCTACCCCAGATCCCCTAGACACCCATTCTCTGCTCTGTGAAAATCTAATCATTACAAAGGCCAGGTGAGGAAAATGCCAGCGCACATTTGAAAATGACTAACACAAGATTACTTTTCAGCTTACATCTTGTGACATTTCCTTCCTATTTTAGGAACTTCCATTATGTTACACACAGCAAACTGCTTGCCAGATCTCAATATAACAGCCATTCTTAAAAGTACCTAATGTACCAATGTCTTGGGGTTTTTTTTAACCTACAAATGTATATTTTGAATTACTTTTTGTAATTTTGGAATAAATAGCTGATTTGCTCCACAGATTCTTTTCAAGGTTCTTCCCCACATCATGGGTCCTCTCTTTACTTTCTTCAGGTGCACATGTTTCCACTGGTTCTTGATGATGACTTTTAACCTCTGGGAACAAAAGAAGAAAAATATAACAAATCACAAAAATGATTCTACTTAGCTACCTAACCATCGCTGACCTAAGGGATTAGATTATTCAAGGGATTCCTATACTTTTTAATAGTACAGATCTAAAATGAAAGGTTATCAGGAGAACATTGTGAGATGATCAACTATAATAGATTGAGTTCTTCCTAGCAATACAATGATACAAGAAAATTCCAAAAGATTCATGATGGAAAATGCTATCCACATTCTTAGAAAGAACTGGAGTCTGAATGCAGACTGAAGTACACTATTTTCACTTTTTTCCTTCTGTTCTAATTCTTCTTTCACAACATGACTAATGTGGAAATATGTTTAACATGGTTGTACATACATAACCTATATCAGATTGCTTGCTATCTTGGGGAAAGGAGAGGGAAGGGAAGGAGGGAGAAATATTTGGAACTCAAAATCTTACAAAAATGAATGCTGAAAATTATCTTTACATGTAACTGAAAAAAAATACTATTAAGTAAAAAAATTAAAAACTAAAAAATTTTTAAAAATAAAATGAAGGGTTATTTTTCTTCTAACTTTCAGTTTTCTTTAAGGCCTGACATTTGTTTTTCTTCCAGCTGGGGAATACAAAATGTTTCTTCTTGATCAGTAATTACAAAGAGAAGTAAAACTCACTAATAAGGGAATAAGAAAACTATCTCCAAAGATTTTTAATTCCAAGCTAGCTTTCAGGATGACACTGCAGTGATAAACTGAAACAAGATTATGAAGTCAATTCTAAGAACCTGAGTTCAGCATAAAAATCTCCTAAGGAATAAATGTATTAGTTTTCACTACAGAAAAGATGAGCTTAGAGATACAATAAAAATGTACAATATTAGGAGGTAGCCTAAAAAATGTAAAGAAATAGAAATGTATTAAATATTTTAAAGTAAATCACCACCATAGAAGAAGGACAGACATAACCTGGCTCTTAAGCCATAGAAAACCTATGGCTCTTCAAGATTATAAATTTCTGTATTAGAATTTTACATTATATTAACTCTTTGGGGCATACAGTAGCCATGTGGCTCGTCATATAACTATAAGACTCTACCTTGGAGTCTCATGCTCAGGTCTCTCCATCCTTAAAAAATAGCCCTACCATCCCTTTAACTACTGCCTTTTTCTCCTCTATCTCTCTACTACCTTTCACAGATAAACTCCTAGAAAAAGCTGTCTTTGCTCACTCTCTCCACTTTCTTATTTTTCAGTCCCTTGTTTCTGACCTCATAACTCAATAAACTTCTCTCTCCAAAGCTATCAGTGTATCCTTAACCGCCAAATCCTCTTAGCCTTTTCTCAGTCTTCGTTTTTCTTAACGTCTCTGCAGCATCATGAATACTCCTCACTGGGTTTTCATGACACTGTTCTGCCTAGATTCTCCTCCTACCTCTCCAATGGCTATTTCAAAGTCTCCTTTGCTGGATCCATAACCTACCCCCAACTCTGAGTGTATCCCAAGGCTCTGTCCTGAGCCCTCTTTTCTTTACCTACCTTTTCTTAACAAGTTCATCAGTTCTAGGTAGATTATTCCCAGATCTATATATCCAGTCCTATTCTCTCTCTCCTGAGCTTTAGTCTCATATCATCAACTATCCATTGGAAATTTTGAATTGAATATTACATAGGGATATCACCTTTCCCTACAAATTCACGTTTCTTCAAAACTTCCCTCATTTCTGTGGGGATCACCATCATCCTTCTAGTCATATAAGTTCACAACCTGGGAGTCAGTCTTGACTCCTGACTCTCCCTCACACCACATATATAATCAATCATCAAGTTTCATAGATGTTATCTCCATAACATCTTTTGTATCTGTCCCCCTTTGTCCACTCACATAGTCACTCACCCTAGTCCAGGTCCTCATGCCCTCTAGCTGGACTATTGTAAAAGTCTCCTAATTGGCTTCCCTGTCTGAAGTCTCTCCCTTCTCAAATTCATTCTCCACATAGTTGCCAATGTGATTTTCCCAAAGTGCATGCCTGACTTTGTCACTCTCGAGCTTAACAGACCACCAAAGTGCCTTATTGGCTCTAGGATGAAATAACAACCTTCTTTTTTGGCATTAAAGTCTTCCCAATCTGGCTCTGGTCTACCTTTCCAAGATTATTATATTCACACACTCTATAGCCTACTCACTGTCCTTCTTAATACACCCTTCACATGTGACATTCTATCTCCCCATACCTGAAATGCATTCCTCCTCCTAAGTCTGCCTCCCAGAATACCTGGTTTAGTTTCTTCTGAAGCTCAGTTCAAATGCTACTTCCTGGTCTCGCTAGCCCCAGCCTCTTCCTCAAATACCTCTGTATCATTTTGTAAATACTTAGGTATGTAGATAGATGGATATTTAGTCTATCTCTCCTGACAGAACAGAATCGACCTGAGGGAACAGACTATTTCCTTTTTGTCTTTGTCTCCCCAACATCCAGCACGGTTCCCAATATTCAGTAGACCTTAATAAATGTTTATTGATTGATTGAATTGGAATTGACTTTACAAGGTGACTTAGTTTAATCTCCTTATCTTGTAGATCAGGTAACTCAGATCCAGAGAGGATGAAAAATTATATGAGATGATATATTCAAGTTGTTGCAGAGCCAGGCCTAGGATGCAGGTGTCCTGACTCCTTCCTTCTCCAGTGCTTTTTCTACTTTATGATGTTGTAAGCAAAACTGTTTCTGGCTAATAGATAATTTACGTATCCAATTGTCGTTGTTGTTGTGTTCGTCCTTCGTTTTCAAAGAGAACCATGACATCAGAGAAATGATGACATGACTTGCCCTTGACTTTGTTTTGAGTCAGGGAGGGCTGTACAAGGGCACCAGCCTTACTTTTCCTCCAGAGCCATCTGGATCCAGTGACCAGATATTCATCAGGATGACAGGAGACAGCCCAGGATGCAATGGGAGACCTTGGCCTTTTCAGGCTAATGCCTTTTCAGGTACTCACTTAGAGGGAGGTAATGTCCATTCAGAGAACAGACCTCTTAAGAAGTAATCAGGGAATTTCCAGTAAACTACTAACAAGTAGCTTCCAAAGTAAATGACAAAGTAACAATCAGTTTTAGCCATGGTAGCAAAAGTTCTATGTCAGTTATTTCTGCTTACGGGGAGATCTGAATGCAGTCTATTGGTCTTCTGGAAAGAAAAGTACAGACACATCTAAACAATTTAATTTCAGAGATATTTAGGAGGCAAAATTGACAGGTAGGCCTCCCTTTGATGAGACACGTGTCAAGCTAAAAATCCACTAAACCTTAGTGGTAAACTGAATATTGTACTGAATTATTCTTCTGTCTGAATGACTGCGCACAAATGAGATTTATGCACATAAATTTTTTCCACACATAATACAAAATAAATACAAAAGTAATTGGTTGGGGTGGAAAGGTATAGCAGTTAGCAGGACTGAGAAAGACCTCATATAAGTGACAGTATTTGAACTGAGCTTTGAATAAAACTAAATTAGGGGGACTATAACACGCTATGGTAAAGAGGGAATGCATTCCAGACATGGGGGCCAGCCTATCCAAAGGCAGAGGAGATGGAAAGTCATGTGTGAGGGAGAGTTAACTAGTCAGTAAAAGAGAAGAAAGGTACAGCATCAACAATGAGGATTCTGAGATAGCTTGGGTTCTGACTCATATTATGTTAACAGTATGTTTAGAAATGTAGATTAGCTACTTCATTTGATTGAATTATTTTTTTCTTACCTTGTACTCTGACTCGCTTCCTCACCACAACATCACTTTCTAGTGCTTCTTTAGTAAGAACTGAGCTCTGGGTTTCCATGGTGTCCTGGGGAGTACTGGATTTTTCATTGTCTTCTCTGAGAACTGCAGAGCTATTCTCCTGGGGGAGGGTTGGACTTTCCTTTTCGGTTACAGAACTGTCAGTGTTTTTATCCAAGGGTCTTTCACATGATCCTTCTGAACTGTAAGGATACCCTTGTTTACCACTGGGATCATCCTGGCTTTTCTCCTGCTCTGGTTCCATCTCTGGAGAAGATGAAGGGAATCCTTCATCTGTTTCATCTGTTCCACCAACATCTGCAGATTTATTTTCTGCATCCAGGGTTTGTGACCCTATTGTTTCTACCACCATGACATCCTTAAGTCCAGATATAGGACATCCAGCCTGGGTTTCTTTAATGGCACTTGATACCACTGTGGTCTCCTGAGCCTGAGGAATCATTGTTGGGTCTTTTTCCAAATTCTCTTTCATTTGATATTCTGTTTAGAAAAAAATTCACAATTTAGTGTACTTTCTTGAGAATGACTGAAAATGTCCCTCTGCCTTTTAAAAAAGTGGTTTCTAGTATAAATTCTCCACTTCCCCTCCCACTAAAAATGTTCTCTTTTGCCTAAATATGTTTACATTATTGTCGTTCCACCTTTGTTTGGCAGAACCATGTTTTCTTTACTTTAGTAATCTGGATTCTACTCCTGATTGTCTTGGCTTTGCTTCTAGATGAAATTTCACTTTATCTTGCCAAGGCCCTGTATTCACAGCCCTTCCTGGCCCATTCTATATCATGCCTCCTTCTCTATTTGGACCTTTTATCTCCACCTCCTCCCCATTAGTAACCTGGATTCTACCCCTCAGTATCCCCCTCCACCCTCCCACTCCCCCACCCAGTTCTTGCTCTCTTTAACACATTATCTTCTCCCATCAGAATGTAAGCTCCTCAAGGGTAGATACTATCTTGCTTGCTCATATTTTATTCCCCAGATTTAGCACTGAGTAAGCACTTAATAAGTGACCTATGACCTATGACCTATTTTTGTCCTCAGAAGACTCTTCACCTATTTCTTATATATGTATTGGCAAGGTGGAACATTTGAACTGAGTTCTTCTCCTACTGTTAAAATGATCGGAGCTCACCAAGTATACAAAATTCTAACACCCTTAGAGAGAAACACACAGAGAGAGAAAGGAATGTATCTCTATCTTATATTCTGATAAAATGCTTAGTTTTCTTTTTATTTTCCCTGAACCTGAGATTTTATCAGTATAGCAAATTCCTAGTATAAATGCTCCCTCTACCTGTGAAGACATATATTTTCTATAATGTATATTCGAGTTACCTGAGGCACTGAGAGTGACTAGTTACATGGTTACACCACTAACAAAGGACTTACCCCTAAGTGTTCATGACTCCAAAGCTGGCCTTCTGTCTGCTACGCTATACATTATCTATCACGTACTTACTATCACTCTATTTATTGTTCAGCATAACTGAAATAATTGTAGTCACAGCCAATTAACCTGTGTTAAATTGGAGATACTAACCCAATTATTTTTGTTTAAAAAGGTGCTTAATGGGCAGTGATTTTACAGACCACAAGCCTCAGATTTCAATAATGCAAAGACTGTACATACCTTGTGGAGGATTTCTATACCCATCGTCAGTCATTTTTAGGCCCTCTCTCTTCTGGATGTGATGTAATCAGTTTTACTCCCTGGTTTTCCTTATGATGATACCTTGCTTTCTTCTATTTTGTTCAGAAACAACTCTCTCAATCTCAGTAAGTTCATGCCTCCCTGGACCCAGAGACCAGGGCTCAGAGTAACTGAAGGCAAACACAAAAGAACAGTTGATTAATGCAAACACTGAAACAGTTTAATGAATAAGTTTCTGTGCACACAATGGTAAAAAACAATCAGTTGTAGTAAAACATTTGCATTCCTTATGCCTAGAATATCCTCCCTTCTCATTTGTTTTAACTTCCTTTTGAAACAATATCTATCCTTTAAAACCCTGCTCAAATGCCATGTCCTCCATGAAACCTTCGCTGATCCCTCCTATTCTCCTAGATGAGAGTAATTTCCCCTTACTGCTGAAGTCTCTTAGCACTCTGAACTTTTCATATTAATTCTCTTTTATAGTTTTTTGCAAAGATCTTTTCTCTCTCCTATTGGGGGGCAAGGCCAGTAGTGTATTATTTATTTTTGTACTTCCTTCTGTATCTTGTATAATGTCTAGTGTTGACCTGAAAACTTGTTAAGAAAAGGCAACAAGCTAAATGCATACATTTTATGATTTAATTAATTAATTAATCAATTCCCTATTAAAGACAACGGTAGCATAATGCATTATGGAGCCAGAAATGTTCTGGCTACCCAGTGCAGAAATCTTCTGGCTTATATACATTTTGCCGTGAGAAAGGAACTCTCCTAGTTGAACAAATCATAAATTCAGTAAGACAGGACAATTAACAAAGCAATGTCAGTCAAGTCTTGAGATTCCAAGCTGGGTAAACATATGTCCCAGGTGGTAAGGAAATCCCACCACTAGTAAGTGGCAGGCTTCCTGCCCTAAACAGATAACTGACATAGGAAAGGGTAAACAAAGTTCAATAGAAATTACGACCTAAGATGTCTGTGTTTTCTTTACCATTAACATGCCATAACATATGTCTGCAAATATTAAGATATGGAAAACGTCCCATTATTCAAGATAGTGTCTTAGGTTAAAGGTCTCCAAGGAATGCAGTCAGCTTTGGCTGGCTTTTGCTGACATAGGAAGAGGCATTCTCTGAGTTTACTTCAGAGAGAACAAAGAGATTATTCCAAAATTTTATATTAAACATTATCACTAGTAAGCAGGCATAATTTGAAAATAGTTAATTTTTTAGTTCTCTAAAATATTTCTTTCCGCTATGAAACATTTTTGGGGGGAAACAAAAAGCATACAGTTATCGTGGGGATAAAACTCATGGTCCCAAGGTCATAAACAGAATTAAAAATAACCACATCACTGCCAACTATTATAAATGGAAGATGATGGAGCATATTGTAAGCCTATTTTTCAGAGAAGCTATACATGTATTAAAATTTTTCAATGAATTCTAAAATGCTGGAAATGAACTAAAGTGAAAAGGAAATCATTGCTAAGTTATTATATGCATTCAATACTATACAAATTCTTCTTAAGAGTTCCATCTCTGTCCCCTAGTTCACATGGAGAGATACAATTTTTACTGCTAATCTGAAGCTATTACTTACCACAATCACAAAATTTTCAAACATATTTAGGAGGGATCTCAGCAACTATCTTGTAGTCCAACTCATACCCAAAAAGGAATCCTTTCTACAACATACCTAAGAACCATTCTCTGCTTAGAGACTTCCAATGGAACAGGAATCTACTATCTCCCAAGGTACCTCCCCCTCCCCCTTTCAACTCATGGATGCCTCTGAACCTTGGGAAGTTTTTCCTGACATCAAACCTGAATTTGCCTCTTTGAATCTTCCAACCACTGTTCCTGGTTCTGCCTCTAGAGGAATTCAGAGAAACATGGGAAGACTGATATGAACTGAAGCAAAATGTAATAAGCAGAACATGGAGAACTAACTATCTGTACCATAATTACAATAATATAAACAGAAAGAATGCTACAAAGAAGCCAAACTCTGATTAGGAGTAATGATCTCACGGAGAAGAAATGAAATGGACCTCTGTCCTTTCAGTAAAGATGTGGGACCACAGTTTTAGAATGTTGTATATATGCACTGTCAGAGGTGCTTATTGTGTGAATTAGTGGTCCTTAATTTCTTCTTTGTTACAAGGGAGGGGTAAAGGTTAGAGGTGAGGAGAGGGGCTTATCTGAAAATGTGATCTAAAAATGGAAATCATCAATAAAACTTACTTTAAAAAGTATCTATAGCTGAAAAGGTCAATTCAGACCAAAACTAGTACCAAGAATCATTATTTGTAATTTGATCTGTAACTCAAGGACACTGACAGAAAAGCCATACTTTTGACATGCCCACACAAACCTATCCTCCAATACTGTATGTGAGGAAAGCACAAATCCCAGGCTTTTTTAAAGTCTCTCCTAAACCTATGTTACAAAATAAGTATAGCTCAAAAGAAGATTGCACTTTGACATCAGAATAGAAAATACAGTTTTTTCTCCTAGTACTTAGACAAACTTTCAGATTTAATTGGGTTAGAATATAAATTCTAGAAGTCAGGGATTATGTGTTCTGTACATTTCCCTTATCACCCAGTATTAGTACCCTTCTTCACCACTTGCTTTTTCCTAAATAGAAACTGAGCAATTACTTTATTAAAGGAAAAATCCCCTCTATGTTTCACTAGTGGTGATAATTTTTCATTTCTGACAGTCAGAAGATAAAAAGAACTTCCCCTGGGCAATTTCAATCAGCTGAATTTCACATGGTACACAAAACCATAAAAGCAGCCCATAAAATAACTTCTGTAAAACTCTGGAGTTCTCATTTAAAAGATTTCTTACAGCA
Organism: Notamacropus eugenii; assembly: GCF_028372415.1. Classification (NCBI taxonomy): domain Eukaryota; kingdom Metazoa; phylum Chordata; class Mammalia; order Diprotodontia; family Macropodidae; genus Notamacropus; species Notamacropus eugenii. The sequence continues at coordinate 465,753,828 of NC_092873.1, read as the reverse complement.
AAACCACTACTAGGTCTATATCCTACAGAGATCAAAGAAAAAGGATCCAAATGTACAAAAATATAGCAGTTCTTTTCATGGTAGCAAAAAAATGAAATTGAACGGATGCCCATCAATTGGGGAATGGCTGAACAATTTGTGGTATCTGATTGTGATGGTATACTACTGAGCTAGAAGAAACGACAAAGAGGATGGCTTCAGAAAAACCTGAGAAGACTTATATGAACATCTGGATATGATGTAAAGTGAACAGAACCAGGAGAACATCATACGTAGTAACAGCAATATTGTAGTGATGATAAACTGTGAAAGACTTAGCTACTCTGATCAATACAATGATCCACAATTCCAACACACTCATGATGAAAAATACTACTCACCTCCAGGGAGGGAACTGATGAACTCTATTTAAGCCTTGTTTTTACTTAAGCATTTTTTAAGTATTTTATTTAAGCATTTTTTTCCACTTTATTTTCCTTGCCTTTTTTTGTTGCTACATGGCTAATACGAAAATGTTTTGCATGACTTCACATGTATAATGGGAATCATATTGCTTGCCTTCTCAATGGGTAGGAGAGGAGCGTGAAAGAAGAGAGAATTTGGAACTCAAAAGTTTTAAATGAATGTATATAAAATATATGTACACACACATATATGTGTTTATATGTACATATGTGTATATTTATTTTCTCTATGGTATATTTAATTTTCAAGGCTTTCCTAGCCCATAATATTTCATTTCATTTTTAGGAGAGTTTCCCTAGTAAGTTTTACATATGTAATCCCTTGAAAGGGCTCTTAGTTTGACTGCACTAATTTTTTAACAACTATTCCAAGGCAATGTGGTATAATAGAAAGATTCCATTTGGAATCTGAAACTTATGTTCCAATTCTGACTGCGACTCTATTATCTGTATGGCAACTTGCACCACAGGTTCTTACTCCAAGGTCAATGCTCTTTCTACCCTGCTGCCAATTACAGAGCAAAGCTCTTTAGACCAATGCTATTATCTTCACATTATTGTCAAAGTCAAATAAATAATCTGTGACTCACGTACCCAAAGGTTATATGACAATTTCACAGCATAACTGGTCATCCAGTTCTGATCTACCAACTACCATAGCCGTGCGTCCTTCACTGTAAACATTTTACACTATGTTTCCCAAGGCGTTATATAACACCGGAAAGCCCCAAGGCTTAGTGAGGTTTTGAAATTTTTTTAATCACCCGCTAAGGTACCTTAATTTTTATTACCCCAATGGGTCATTTATTAATTAATAAGGTACATAAAAAGGTAAGTGAATAGGGAAAATAAGTTAAGAAGGTATGACTGTTATTATAGTTGTGACTACTATTTTATATATTATTATATAATAATGAGTATCATTGTTATGATTATGATTCATTATTGTTTAACATAAGAACCAAAACAACATAAAAGATTTCTGGCCAGGTACAAGGATCCATTTTAGTTAATGATATAAAGTAAAAATATGAAGTTTTGAGAGAGTGCTGGCCTCTAAGACTTAGGTTCAAGTCCTGCTTCTTATACATATAGGCTATATGACTCTGGGCAAGTCAATTAACCAATCCAAAAAGCCACCAATAAGATGTACTACAGGCCTGATCTGGTTTGATAGGAAGAGTTCCTCACTGGGAACTGAAACAAGTCTAATAAGAAAAACAAAGTTTCAAATTCGGCATTTCTGATAACAGAAAAAGTTATAATAGGTTTGGTGGGTACAGCTGAGTTTTAAATAATTCAAATAAATCAGTTCAACAAACTTGGTTTCATTTTTGTCTGTATCTCCACAGCTTTGCAGTGCCTCTCACATAGTAGGTAGTTAATAAATACTTATTGATTGACTGATACAACACAAAACCATTCTAAATATCATGTGTAAGGAAGGACAGGGTAACTTTCTGTAATTTGGAGGAGCACTGCACATTTATATTACGAAACCAAGCTGTTGGATGAATTGAAGAACCTAAGCTTCAAGCCTTGCTCTTTCCCAACTCTTAAAGGTTAGAGACGCTCATCATAAAGTTGTCTTCAACTCTGCACTATTCTTAATTTTCCTACATAGCTAAACAGGGTAAGGATTTTAACCAGACCCAGGAGCTAGGTTTCCAGTTCATTCTCTAGAACCTATATTTCCCATATTTCCACCAAAACACAAAATACTACATTCTTCCTTATTTGGTGACTTGTTTTTGAGGGGGAGGACTGGGGTTGGTAAAAGTGCAATAGTGAAAAGCAAGCATTCTGGAAACAATGTAAAGTTGAACGTTAATTTTAATCATGGGATTGTTAGAGCTAGGACTTTAAAGATCAATTAATTTAACCCTTCTATGTTCCAGATGAAGAAACTGAGTTTACTTACTCACAGATTCCTGATGACAGGAAAAGCGTTCTTAATAGTGGATTCTGAATCAAAGCCCACTTCAATAATCAAATTCCAAAGGCATGAAACTTTTCAGTTTTCAATCCGGACTGGAAAAACAGGTAGCTACACACAACCGGGCCTCAAAATCTTCCCCGGTCAATGTGACTGTGAACTTTGCCCCAAGGAAAAGGTGTCCAGTGGAATGCTGGGAGTAGTAGTTTTTTCTACCCTTCCTGTAAGGAAGCTTATGTAACTACAAGTTACCATTATTAACAACAACATGTACTTACCTCATTTTGTTGGGTAAGTAGCACTTCAAAATTCTTATTTTCAGAAAATTATTAATATTCTAAAAATATGCTCCCGTCTTCTGCTGACATCAGCTAGTTGTCATTTGTCCTTTTATTAGCTGGGCAATCCCTGGGCAAGTCCCATCACTTCTCTCAGCCTCAGTTTCCTCAGTTCTAGAATAATAAGAACACTTACCTCACTGGCGTGCTGTGAGGATCAAGGGAGTTTACATGCAAAGTGCTCTGCAAATCTTAAAGCATTACACAAATGACAGCTATTATTAATTCTTTAACTACTTTCCAACCTATGAAGTAAGGTACTCTAAATTATTCTGGTCACTTTAAATATGCAGAATCACAGAATTTCAGAGCTGGAAGAGCCCAATGCAAACATGAAGAAAGCATCCCTCAAAAACCTCCAGTGAGGGCAGAATCCATTATATCCTGAACAAGCCCATTCCACTTTTGGACAGCTTGAATTATTAGGAAAAATTTCCCTTTTACTTTTTTTTATCCACTAATCCCAGTTCTTCCTCTGGAGCCAAGCAAAAGGAATATAACCTGCTTCCAGGTGACAATCTTTTAAATACTTTAACACAGCTATAACATTCCCCTCCTTGCTTACCCTCAAGTCTTCTCTTCTCCAGGATAAACAACCCCATTTCCTTCAACTGATTATCAAACTTACTAGGTAGTGGACCATTCAAGAAATGTACCCTTGAGAGCCTTCACCTCTAAATCCACAAAATGGGGATAATAACACCTGCACTGAACTACTCATGTCAGTCCTGTTGTGAAGAAAGCTCTTTGGGAACCTCAAAGCACTATACACACATTATTATAGTAACAACAACCAAGAACATATAACATTCATAAGAAAAGTGAGAGTATCTAGAAGGAAAAGATGATCAAAAATGTCTAGATCCTTCACAGAAATACAGGTAATAAGTAACTAGCATTGAAATTAATTAGGCTGTATTAGGCAATTTGATAGTCACTAGTATTTTTTGAGACAGCAATTCCAGTCAGACTGACTGGATCAGAAATTCAAATAACAAAAGTACAGGTAATTAAGGAACTTAAGGCATTGGGAATGAAGAACTTTTTCGAGCTGTCTTTTTCAACACAAAGCTAAGTTCCTTTTTGACAGGGTTAATAATTTGCTATGGGGGATGCTAGCAATATAGTTTACTTAATTGTAATAAAGTATTCAGTAAAGCATATCATGTTATTCATGTAAAATACATAAATAAAGGATTAACTACCCTGAAATTTAAAAAGAAGCACAAGGCTAAGACTAGCAGCGCAGTTCATCCTTCACTTAAAAGTTCAAACCTGCAACAAGAGATGTAAGAGATACCCTATTTAAAACAATCATGGAAAGAATAAAATACCTGAGATTACAGCTGCCAAGAGAAACCCAGAAACTATATGAACATGATTATAAAACATTTTTATGCAAATAAAGTTCAGATTTAAGTAACTGAAGAAATATTAATTGTTCAAGTGTGGTCAGAGCCAATATATGATCAATGCTGATTTATAGCATTTTTTCTTACGACTATAGTTCTAATTTCTTCCTCTGAAAACTACCTATTCATATCCTGTGACCATTTATCATTTGGAAAATGACTTGTATTCTTGTAAATTTGACTCAGTTCTCTATATATTTTAGAAATGAAGCCTTTATGAAAGATATTAATTGTAAAAATTCTTTCCCAATTTTCTGCTTCCCTCTTAACCTTGGTTGCATTGGCTTTGTTTGTGCAGAAACTTTTCAATTTAATGTAATCAAAATTATTCATTTTGCATTTCATAATGTTCTCTATCTCTTGTTTGGTCATAAATTCCTCCATTCACCATAAATCTAACAGATGAACTCTTCCTTGCTCCCCTAATTTGTTTATAGTATCAGCCTTTATACCTAAATCATGTACTCATTTGCACTTTATTTTGGTAGTGCTTTGTAAACTTTAAGGAGCTATGTAAATGTGATTGTAATTATTGTTTTAATTATTGGAGAGACCTAAGCATGTTTGTGATTCAGTCATCATCTGCCAAGTTGAAAATCTTCCCTTGCTATAGCATTCTCTATTCTCATTCCCATCAACCTCAACCATACACCTCTGCAATTCTGTTACTCTGTCTTCCCCTTTCCTTGTGCCCTCTGGAATCCTGCTCTGTTGTTGATAAATTCCTCTTCCTCTTAGATGGCTTCCTCTTAGTCTTTACAATTTCTTGGACTTAACAGAAACCTGGATCCCCATTCCTTCAGAAGATACTGCATCACCAGTCAGTCTCCACTGTTAAAAGTACTTAGTATCAGTCAACCAATAAGCATTTAAGTGTATATTTTGTGCCCCCCTCCACTGTGCTTGGCACTGGGTATGCAAAGAATGGGGGGGAAATCTCCCTTTCCCTCCAGGAACTTACAGTCTAATGGGGAGATAGTAACAAATAACTAACTACATACATAATCTATATAGAGCATATGGCATCAATGGGGGAAGCCATTCACATCTGGGAGTGGGGGCAGAGATGAGTCAGAGAAAAGCCTTCCACAGAAGGTGGGCTTTGAACTCAATCTTGAAGGAAGTCAAAAAAACTAAGAGGCAGAGATGATAGGAAAGAATATTCCAGGAGAGTGTAGAAGTCTTCTGAGCATGCAAAAATGAGAAAACTAGGGGAGGGACTTTTAGAGGAATGTACTGATTGAGATTGTGAGAGATGAAGAGACTCTTGGAGGGGTGGATGAAGTAGGAGAGGGACTTGAGAGGGAGAGAAGATAAGGTGACAGGGATAGGGTAAAAAGAGAGGCTAAGAAACAAAACTGAGTAAAAATAAGATGGAGAGAAATTCATAAACTAATTATAACTTTGAATGTGAATGGAATGTTTATAGAAGTTCTCTTTGCAGTGTCAAAGACTGGAAATTGAGGGGATGTCCATCTATTGGAGAATGGCTGGACAAATTGTGATATATGGTTGCAGTGGAATACTATAAGAAATGATGAGCTCAATGATCTTAGAAAGCATGGAAATACCTGTATGAAACGATGAAAAGTGAAATAAGCAGAACCAAGAGAACATTGTGGACAGTAACGGCAATATTGTTTTAAGAATGACTTCAAAAGACTAAGTCCCTTTCACTGTTATAAATCCAAAAATTAAAAAATAAAGGACATATGAAGACACTATCTACATCCAAAGAAAGAACAGATAGATATATAATCTACATATTATACACACACACACACACACACTCACACCCCTGTTTGTGTCTTAATAGTATCCATCTCTAAGATAGGGGAATGAGTGCCAGGCATGGTAACAAGAGATGGAACATCACGACCACAGAACTGCAAGGTCACTGTATCTAGATCACATTGTGTGTAGAATCAAGTAAAGTGTAAGATTTCAAAGGGGAAGAGGACAAATCACGAAGAGCTTTAAAAGTCAAACCAAAGTCTTTAATTTGATCTTGGAATAGGGAGCCACAGAACTCAATGTCAGTTAGGTCTTTAATTTAGAAAAAAACTACTCCAGTAGTGGAGTGGAGATAGGACAGAGTATGAACTGGAGTACTGGCTGTATGAGTAGAGAGAATGGGATGTATGAGAGATGTCACAGAGCTAGAAATGACAAGATTTGACAACAGACTGAATATGAGGGACAAGAGTGAGGAATAGCAAATGGCCAGGACAACAAGGTTTTGAATTTGAATGACTGGGGACAGGGTAGTGCCCCTCCACAGTAAAAAGGGAAGTTCAGAATGAAATTTAGTTCAGTGCTTTAAAAGATGAAATTTTTCTTCATGACATTCTAGGCACTTTACTAAGAAATATTTTAAAATTGTAATCAAACCACTCCTGGATTGACTGGTCACAAAAGCCACTGGGATCTGTAGTTCTCCCCAGTTTAAGAAGAAACTGGGGTTGCAGTCTTTCCCAATGGAGAATTACAAATTCTAGCCAAACCCTTATTAGGGGTTGTTATAGTAATTTTCAGAGATTGGTAACTGAAATGACAAAAGTTTATGCTGGTCTTAAGCTAATCTGACAGGAAGGAATCCCTTCTACAAACCTAAGAGATAAATTCTCCGGTAGGGTACACAAATTACATTGGCCCTGGAATCAGAGGCTTAGTGGCTCAAATCTCACCCCTGATTACCTGTAAACCTTCAAGTCACTTGATCTCTCTGGATCTGTTTCCCTATCTGTAAAATAAGGGGTTGGACTAGATGGCCTCTGAAGTCCTTTCCAGCTCTAAATGTATCTTCCCAATAGGGATGACATTCCTGAAGACAAACAACTTCTCTGTTGGACAGCTCTGACATTAAAACTTTTCTCTAGGTTAAGGTTTAAGGGGTTGCTGGGTGAAACACACATGTTGTTAGGCATCTGCAGCTTCTGCTGTCACCTCACAAACAGAGGAGGGGCCAGGATATAAGTAGTCCTCCCAGGTAGACCAAGGCCACAAACAAGCAAACTTCTGTCTAAAATTGTCTATGCTCTTTCTTTTTTAAAAGATTTCTTTGGGGAAACCACTCGAGCTATTTTTGGCAACGCATCAGTAAGTATAATAGTAGATGAACCCCTTCCTTTCTAGACCACACACACAAGAAATTAAAGAAATACCTTCCACAACAAAAAGAGCCCAAAGGTAAGTTTTTGATGTGTCTTATTATTTTTGCTTATATTAATCTACTGTTAAAAAATGAGGCCCTTGAGGGATCCTTTGACAATGTCTATTCAGTATATATAGCATTTGATTTATTGTAGACAGTATAATTTAATAATTTTACAGTTGACTATGTTAATAATATACTCTTTTTAGAAGTTTTCTAAAATACTAAATGCTAGTTACTTTATACTTTTAAATAACTTTAAAAGCAGTAAAAAACTTGTGGTCTCATGTACGTATCCCTTAGGCTCAAATAGACCACTTTCATTTTCCCTTCCCTGAATGCAATAAAAAGCAACAAAGAGCTATTTTTCTTAGTGTTCTTCCTTTTTTTATCTTTCACGTTCTGATTTTACTGGAGACCAGTGTTCATATCATATATGTAAAAAATGAGTTACTGATTTCTAAAAGCACTATTATGTCCCTGTATTATGTTACCTGATACAAAAAGTATCCTTAGCCAATGCTATAACAAGGGTCTATATTTTATTTATAATTAAAAACCACAGAAAGGCAAGACTGTATGTACTAATTCTTTATTTATGATCATTTGGACAAAGTTGAGATAATGAAGTTTTTTTTACCGAGAGTAGTTTAAACGAGATCCTAATAACTTTAAATTCCTTAAACTAATTTCAAAGCATACTCAAGTTGTCACCTATATAAAAACTGATACCCTAAACATCAATCCTTTTTTATTTATTCACTAAATCATATTCCCTGGACTCAAAGAGATATGATTATTAGACTAAAGCTAGTTACTGTATCCTTAAAATAGAATTTTTTTTTTAAAGACAAAAGGCTTTTCACCAATTATGACTACCGCACTCCAGTACTTCAGATTGGTTGTTAAATACGAGTATCCTCTAATGTGGATTGTTTACTACTATCTTGTTTCTACCTAGTTTTTAACATTTTGTATTCTAGTCTCTGGCACAGATCGGGTACTTAACAAGTGCTGGATTGAGAGTAAACTAAACTTGGGGATTGTACGATGAAATCTACAACAAATTTATGCCGCAGATTTAAAAAAAAAATACATGTAATTTACCAAGTCGCTAATGAAGTGGAAAACACTCGTCAATTTCAGTTGGAGGAATGTCAGTTTCTAAAAGGCTCATCTATGGAAGAGCTCCAAGGAATGTAAACAATTTCTTAATTTTAAGGTGAGGAACGGAGGCGCCGGCAGGACTACATGAAAGCAGCGGAACAAGCAGCCTTCCATCAGCTGCACCAAGCACCCCGATTTGCAAACGTTTCCTGCCCGTAATCCGCTGGTAAATTCTGTAAGCGTCAGAATCATTTTAGCATACGGTTGACGGACAAACTTTCTTTTCATTTCTTTCGTTACTCAAATGTTGCTTTTGGAAAACGACTAGGTCGTTCTTCGGGCAGAGATTTTCCCATCAAAACCGAGTGGCTTTTGCTTTCACTAAGTGACTAACATTTCACCGTGACTTCACAAGTTTTTTATTTTACTTTTTCAATTAACAAGGCTTTTTTTTTCTCCCGCTCCCACTCCTGATGTACGAGTGAGAGAGGGAGGGAAGGGGGGATCATTTCAGAGAGCGAAGACAAAAATGAGTCCCCGCAACATCTACCCCGGGAACTGTCAAGGTCTCCGACCGACCCTTGAACCTTTCACCAGAGTCAGGAAAGGGGTGACGGAGCCGGCTCGGGCGGACGGGGTCACGGTCGGCGCGGGCGCTTGGGCTACAGATGCGACAAAATGGTGGAGGAAGCGCGGGCCGCGCTGTCTCGGGCTCCCCGGATCACGGCCTCCCGGCGGGGAGGGCCCCGGGCGGGCGGCCGGGCCCACCCCGTGACGCTCGCCAGAGAGCCCGGGATGGCCGGCTCCTCGAGCCTCCCTCCCCGCCCCCCGGCGCAGGAGGGCCAGGCTCTCCCTTCTCCTCCTCTGGCGGGCCTGCAGCCAGGAGGGCGGGGGTGACACACACACACACCCAGCGGCAGCTGACCGAGCCGGGCACTGCCTGCCTCACAACCTTCGGGAGCTACCATGGGCCCAGAGGAGCCCGCACACCGCGGCGGCAACAGCAACAAGAGCGGCGGCGGCCGCGGCCCCGACGACTCCCAGCTGCCTCCCTGACGGGCGCCAAGCCCCCGCCGCCGCTCCGGAGAGGGACCCGGCCGGCCATCCTAGGCCCGCGAACCATGGCAGGCGAGGGATGGGCAGCGCACGTCACACCCAGGGCCCCGCTACGACAAGGGAGGCGCCCGCTCGGCCCTCAAGATGGCGGCGGAAGAGACGCGCTCGCGGACGGAAGCCCCATGGCTCGGCGCAGGGGCCGACGGGAAGTGAGGTTCTCCGAGCTCCCGCCCCAAGTGTACGGCGACTTCGAGCCGCTCGCGTCCGGGGGAAGTGCCCGGGTGGAAAAGCGGACCCAGGCACAAGAGTTCCGCCCCGTGCCCGGGAAAGAGGAAGTGGAGGAGAGAAGAGCCTACTATTACCTTAGACCTCGGCCGCCTTCTCTGCTCTCGGGCTTGGGACTCGGAGAGATGAATACGAGGAGAACGACCCGGCTCCAGCAGCAGGAGGCTCCGCCGCCGCCGCAGCCCTCGCCGGCCACCACGAGGAGAGGGCTGCGAGACCTGCAGCCCTCGGAAGGTGAGGGCGGCGGAGGCGGTGGCCGCCGCCGAGGTAACGGGCTGGGGAGGCGCGCGCGCCCCGGAGAGCGCGAGGTTTCCCGCCTCGGGCGGCCACGGCTCCGCGCCCCGCGGGGGGTCCTCTCCTCGCGCCCCCTCGCGAGGGACGGGCTCGTGGCTGGGACACCCTAAGGTGCGGGAGGAAATGGATCGGGAGCTGGCGGGACGGGCGGAGAACGCGGGCGGTCCCGGAGCCCCCCGCCCTCCACCGAGGAAGAAGGAAAGGGGGCAGCCCCCCAATAGCGGGAGGCAGGGCACTGTGTTGGGCATTCCCGGGGCTTTATCCGGGGCAGCAGCGTGCGCACGAGCGCGGGGTCCGGCCCCGATCATCCTCGGAGCGCAGGGTCCGGCGTTCGGGGTCAGCCCAGACTCCTGTAGGAGGTGGGGTCTTAGCCGGGACCTGGAGGGCAGAGGGCTCCTGCCGGAGCAGCCGAGGAAAAGGCGCAGGGAACCGGAGCGAATTCCTCTAGGAGAGCTTCCCGGCCCTGGGGAGGGGGCCGCCGGGGAGGAAGGGGGGGCCCGTGGCTGAGAAGGAAGAGGAGAAAGGAGAACCCACCGTAGTTAGGGAGCAGCCTGGCCCCAGGGGAGCTCGGGCCGGGAAGCCTCCGTTGAGTGAGAGGCGCCGTGCTCAGCGTGGGTATGGGGGACCCGGGGTGCACGTGTGTGTGTGTGTGTCTGTGTGTGTGTGTCTGTGTGTGTGTGTGTGTGTGTGTGTGTCTGTGTGTCTGTCTGTGTGTCTGTGTGTGTGTGTGTGTGTCTGTGTGTGTGTGTCTGTCTGTGTGTGTGTGTCTGTGTGTGTGTGTGTCTGTGTGTGTGTCTGTGTGTGTGTGTGTCTGTGTGTCTGTGTGTCTGTCTGTGTGTCTGTGTGTCTGTGTGTGTGTGTCTGTCTGTGTGTGTGTGTCTGTGTGTGTGTGTGTCTGTGTGTGTGACTGTGTGTGTGTCTGTGTGTGTGTCTGTGTGTGTGTGTGTGTGTGTGTGTGTCTGTGTGTATCTGTGTGTGTGTGTGTGTCTGTGTGTGTGTGTGTCTGTGTGTGTGTGTGTGTGTGTGTAGGGGAGGGGGCAGACACATAGGCACAAAGTCATGCAAAGGATGTGAGTCACTCTTGGGGTTTGAATTACCAGGTGATAGACGGGGTGACACGCACTGATGGTGTAAGAACAGCCCCTGCCATCGGGAAACAGCGTGCAAAATAAGAACATAGCACTGACACACATCAGTGTGCAGGGCCAGTTGGGAGTGAGCTCCGAGAGAAGTCACTGCGCATCGAGGGGAGGGGGCAGCGGAGGAGACTTGCACAAGATAGGGTTTGAACTTGAGTCTTGAAGGGAGCCAAGAAGCAGAGGGAGAAAAAACATCCCAGGAAGATGGAACAGCCAGGCACAGAGAGGAGGGAGGAGGGAGCCACCGAAGTTTACTGAGTAGGGGAATGACCAGTGCTTTGTGAAGATCGTTTTGGCAAACTGTTTAACCTCTGGGTCAGTCCGTTATTAAACATTTGTTAAGCACCTACAAAGTGTCCAGCAAAAAGAGGCAAAGAACAGCCCCTGCCCTCAAGGAGTTCACGGTCTAATGGAATCTCTGGGCCTCCATTTCAGATTCCTCCTAAGTAAAATGAAGACAAGCATGGGCCTTGTCTGCATCATGAGAGACAAAGGGAGGTAGTGGTTATCTATCCGGCTGACCTTGAAGCCTGGAAATTCAGATCCAGTTCCTTTCTCTGACAAAACTGACTTTGTCACCCTGGAAGTCATTAGCCTCTCAGCGCCCTAGGCAGCTGTCTGATACTGTAAGTTGCCAAGAAGGTAGAATGCTGCGGTGTTGCTAGAGGGAGTAGCCCCCTCCCCCAGTTCTGTGAAAATGGGTAAAATCCCAGGTCCCTTCTCTCATCTTATTATCTGTTAAAAGTGTTGGGAGTGAAGTTCATTAGTATTCTTTATTTGCATTTGATGACATTTGAAGGCACGTTGGTTTTAGAGACTTCACATTCACCCAAATTTCTATCATTATTGTACCTTTTGCATGTTTTCTCTAAAATATTTTATTAATTTTGTGGGTGTGGGTGTGTTCAGCAGGATCACACACTTAAAGGCAGGGCTGGGGTCCTGTCACCTTTTCTGGATCCCACTCCCAGCTCAAGCAACAGTCACTGAGAAAAGTAAAAGAATTACTATGTTCTCTACTCTTTAGTGGATCTTTCATCTCATGATCTTGAGCATATAGTTCTTCAGCACCACATTGCAGCCCATCCTTCCTTTCTCTTCTTGTACATATTTCCCTGTAGAGGGAAATACTGGTTTCACTTCTTCAGTACTATTTCTGCATACTTTGCTAGTAAACCTGAATATATGGAAATAATTTCCCTTTCTGACTCCTTTCATATGTCTTCACCACTACCTGCAGTGTTTCTGACTTTGTAAATTCCAAGTTTTTTTTTTTAACCTTAGTGCAGTTAAAATCTGCTAAGTGCAATATGTGCAAAGAACTGTGCTAGGTGCTAAAAAGAGTATAAGTGAGTAAATTCTTCTAGTTTGTGGCCTTGTAGGAGACACTTAGAGAAGTAGCTTTAAAACATTAACATTAAAATGTTTAAAATTTAAACATAAGTACAGGAGATATTGTGTTCAATAGTTATTTATTCAACTAGCTACTATGTGCAAGGCACTTAAATGCTAGGAATACATGAAAAATTATAGTTTTTCTCCCCAAAGAGGAGGATGAGACATGACAAATATGATACAGTGTGGAATGTGATAGAGCAAGATACAGATCAGATTTTGTTTAGAAGAAAAAAAAAACATGTTGAGGAGAGAGCACTGCTTCCAGAGCAAGGATTAGGCTTCCTTAAAGAGGTGGCCCTTGAACTGAATAGGGTGTTATGGGGTTTTTCCCCCTATACATTCTCACTTTTAACTGTTAACATGTTTTGTTCTTTAGAGGATGAACCATCTTCCCAAACCATCATAAGCCAGACAATCTCAAAGAAATCAGTCAGGAGAGTACAAGAGATACCAGGTAAGAAACATCACTTTCCTTTCTTATCCTTCTTTGCTGTCCTTTGCCATCTGACTACATCAAGTCTCTTAAAAGTTTAGAACATGTTTGATTTCTGGCTTGACATGCTCTCCAGCTTAACAGTGTCCTTCCTGAACTATGGCACCCAGAAAACTGTATTCCGGATAGATTCTGACTGTATTTATGATGCCTTGCAATTTGTACTGTAGCCATCTTCCTATTTTGTTGTTAAGTGTATTTTGAAAAAAAACTCACCAATATTTTTCCTGCTTCCTGATGATGCTAACAAAGAAGATCCCACTAGGCCAATGGGATGTCATCAATGATGAACTAGACAGAGAAAGTGAAAGTTGTAAATGGAGTGAGATAATGAAAGAAGGCCAAGTTATATGTGTTGAGTTGGAGGATTTCACATAGACCCTCTGCTGACTTTTTAAAATAAAAGCTTTGATATATCTGGTCTTGTTAGTAGGTTAATATTTGACAAAATCGATGCAATTTTAAGTTTATCCTATAGTGGAGACAGCTCAAGTCCTACCAAAATAGAGACGGCCAGTTATTAAGACTATAGATTGTTAAACTTGACCAGTGGGTGACTGAAATACTTTACAGAATGGTTACAAAAAAACAAATTCTCCTTTCAAGTCTGACCAAATGTATTGATCCCTACATATAAAGCACTTTGCAAAACTTAAAACACTATATAAATGTTAGCTTTTAGTCAATTATTATTATAAGTGGGAGTTTGAAGAAGAACTAGAATGACAACTGCCACTTCAGGTACCCAGTAAGGACTGATGACTGACTGACAGAGTGAAGCATGATGTGAGGATGATACACACTTTGTTATCTTCTTGAAAGATGCGGCTTTATTGAACATAGCAGAACTGTATCATCAACAAGAGCAGCTAGTTCCCACATCGGCTAATATGATGATGATAACAAGCTAGCATTTATATGTTGCTTTAAGGTTTGCAAGAGACTTTATAAATATGATGTCATCCTCACCTCACAACAACACTGGGTGGTAATGACTGTCATTATCCCCATATTACAGATGAGAAAACTGAGGTAGAGGTCAAATGAATTGCCCAAGATCACACAGTTCTAGTAAAACTCTTCCTGACTCCAAGTCCTGAGCTCCACCCACTGTAACCTATCTGCCTATATCATAACAGCAGAAAAATCTTCAGAATTTCAGTTCCTAGCACATGACCAATTTAATCAGTATAGCAAAATTGCAGTGTAACAAAATAATTTGGAAAATCTTTCAGAGGTAATCTACATACTTGCACTTCATAACTTTTTGAGGGTGGGACCTCTGTCCACCAATGCAGATTACAGTCCCTCTCTACCTCAGTGAACTGTTTTTGTGACTTGCTGTGGTTAGTCTTCTGGTGATAAACCACCCTTGAATGGTAGCCATATTTATTGGTATGTTGTACTTGAAGCCTTTCTAGGTTAGTAGAGCCTACCAAACTTTGGTGTACTCCCTTAGTGTCGCTTTTGATGACAATCCAAAGTCAACTCTAGTCTATGACAAGATATCTGAGTAGGGCTGTAGTTGAGACTGATACATTCTTGTTGCTTCCTAATTAAGTAATCAGTGTGTTTATTGAACATCTATTATCTGAGGTTGAATGTTAACCTTTTATTTCCCCCATATTTTAAATTTGAATTATTTATTGAGCTAATTTTCCATATTAAAGCCCTGCCATAAGTTCTAGTACCCATCCTCAAATGGATCCAAGCATTTCTACCTGTTGGCTCAGTGTCCAAAGTGCTAGACTTAGCATCAGGAAGATCTGAGTTCAAGTGTGGCCTCTGAAACTTATTAGCCATGTGATTCCCCACAGATCACCCAATCTCCATCTGTTTCAGGTTCCTCACATGTGGGGTAGGGATAACACCTGCCTCCTAGGGTTGTTGTGGTGATCAAAAGATGCAGTATACGTAAAGTACTCTGCAAACTTTAAAAAGCTATGTAAAGGCTTATTGTTGTTGTTACTTGCCACTCAGATTAGAATCTAAAATTCTGAAAATCTGAAAATTCCCTCAAAATAAAATGAACAACCTCTGTTGTGCTGTTGGTTGTCCTTCCAACTACACCTCCAGCTCGACTCTCCCTGCTACCCAAATTGGACTCTGAGCCAAACACATTATGTTACTTTCACCACTATTCTCTGAGGTACCTAAGCTCAAAAAATTTAAATAATAATTGAATCCTTCTCTTCTCCCTTCATATAGCATCAAATTCTCCTTTATAGTCAACAAACCTAATAATTCTTCCCTAGAAATCTGTCACATTCCATCCTTCCCATTTCATTTGCTACCTGCCCTCAACTTTTCTTCTCCTCAGGTCTACATTAATGCTACAGTCTCCCAACTGCCAAAAGATTATTACGTAGTGTTACTCTTTGTTACCTGGAGCAACTGACCTACGGGGAAATAAAGATCCAGATCACATGATATCGTAGAGATGCTCTCAATTTCAATCTCCTCATACATAGAGCGGCTTAATTTGATTTTTTTTCTTTTTTAGAGAAAATTAAACATTCAGCTCAGTAATTATTAAATTAAGGACAAGGAGCATAAAAAGAATTCAGGGAGTACAAGAGATGTTTGATAAAATCAGTTCTATGTTATGGTCAAAGAGGTAAGACTATAGGAGAAGAAGAAACTTGGGGGAGAGTGTTTGATGCGTAAGCTGACTCTTTAGTTAGGGATGTTTCATTATGGAAAGAACAGTAAGTAGACTTGGAATCCAAAAGCTTGGGTCCAGCTCTTGGCACTCTGCTATTCATAATTAACAGTGAAAATTCCCTCAAAGTAAAATGAACAACCTCTGTTGTGCTGTTGGTTCTCCTTCCAACTACACCTCCAGCTCTGCTCTCCCTACTACCCAAATTGGACATCTTCAGGCAGAGATGAAATGGCCCCTTGTCGTGGGTGCTGTTGAATGAGAGTAAATGCCATCCAGAGTTCTTCCACTGGAGGTTGGGTGAGGATTGGCTTTGTAATTTATATATAAAGTGGGGGTGATGATGCTTGTATTGCCTGTCAGATGGAGTTGCTGTGAAGGATCAAATAAGGCGATTTATGGGTTGCTTTAGACTCTTAAATCCCCTTAATAAAAGGATTTGTTCTGTGAAGTTTGGATTCAGTCAGAGGGCTGCACTTCAGGACCTAGAGGGCTGCACGTAGCCCCAAGGCCACAGGTTTCCCACCCCTGCTTTAGAACTTTCAAGTTTATGAATACTAATTATTACTAAGTAGCAAGTTTAATATTACTAATGTTATATATGCTTCAGAATCTCACCAGCTCTCTGAAACCAAATTGGTTCCCAGACTTTGCCCAAAATAATATATACATCTATTTATATTATCACTTAAATGTGAGAAACTTTTTTAAAAAATATTTTAATATTTTGATAACTGTATTTCAGTAGAATGGTTTTTCTTTGTAATCCTGTACATTTCATATTATGCATTTTAAAATGTTATTCTGAGGAGTCTGCCACTGGTTGCTCACCTGTGCCTTAGAGGAATGAACAGATGGATGAAAAAGCTTTTATGAAGTGCTTAGATAGGGCCTAGCTCTGTGCTAAGGACTGGGGACACAAATACACATGAATACTATTGTCCTTGCCCTTTAGAATCTGTCACTCTCCTAGGGAAAGAAAAGACTCATAAGGGATCAGTCAGGGCAGGATGTGTAGGAAATAAGAGATAGGTTCAAAGTGGATAGAGAGACAGAGGCAGAACCCACTCCCTGAAACTCCCAGGCAGTCTCCAGTCAGAGGAACCCAGATGCAGAGCCGGCAGGAGACTCAGAACATCATTTTATAGATGGGGAAACTGAGGCCCGGAAAGGCGGAGTAATTTGCCTGATGTCACAGAGGGAATATGCATAAAAGACAGCATTGGAACTCGTACCCTCTGGCCCCAGAGTCCTTTCGCTGTACCATGCTGCCTGCCCATCAACCTGGCCTTGAAATTTTAAATTTTCTCATTTTTCTTCTAGTCAAACTTGTAGAAAGGATCTTGTTATCTCAATACTATGGAAATGAGTCTTTCCACCACTGGCCACCATGGTAAAATCACCCTGAGGTATCGCCCCCTCGTTCCTCTTCTCCCTCAGCTTCTTGGGCATCCCAGATGTCCCAGGTTTTGAGCCCTGCTACTACCCTTCCTAAATAGATCCTTGGCTTCAGCCAAAGCTCGTATCTCCATTGTCCACTTTTTCTAACTGTCTAATGAAGCTTCTGCTAATGTTCTTCACAATCTACACCCCTTCCTCACACACACCCCCACTTCTGTAAGTTGTTCCTCAACACTGCAGAGTGACCATATCCATAGTAGCCACTCATTTAAATATTTGCTGAATTGATAGTTGTGGATTGATGGTAATCTAACAGAAAAGTCCTCTTTAAAGAAGCCACTCAGCTCTAAAAAGAAGAGAGCAAAGAAGGCATACATGTCTTGAATATTGTATTTAATTGAACTTCAAAGTGATTCCTAAAACCTAAGGGGGGAACAGTAGGAATAGGGAAAACTGCCTATAAGATAGGAAGAGAGTGGTCACTAACTAGGAGTGAGCCCAAATCACCTTCCACTCATCTTCACAAGTATAGGCTTCCTTTCAGAATCACTTCTAAAACTCCTAGGAGGCTTGTGCCCGCTTGAAATAGACTGTTGAATGCTAGGTTAAAAGCTCTGTCAAGAACAAAATTAAATTCATTTTGTCCTGCTGACTTGATCCCCTACATTATCTCTCATATTATCCCTGCATCTTTGTGCTTCAACCCTCACATTGCCACAACTCAGTCCAGTTTAAGTCTTCATCACCTCTCTGTCGGGCTGTTATAATAGCCTCCAAAATAGACTGCCTCTCCTACAGTTGGCCCTCTCTTCCATCCATCCTTAACACAGCTGCCAAAATCTTTCTAATGCACAAATCTTACCATGTCACACCCCTGACCTTGATGGCTCCCTCTTGCCAGTTGAGCACAATGCAAACTCTTTGAGAGCAAGTAAAAATTTATTAAGGACCTATTATGTGCCAGTCCCTGTACTAAGTGCAGAGGATGAAAAAAAGACAAAAAATAAGTCCCTGCTCTCAAGGAGATCACTATCTAATGGGGGAGATAACATGGAAACAATGGTACATAAGCAGGCTACTTAAAGGACAAATTGGAAATAATCAGCAGAAAGAAGGTACTTTAAGATTAAAAGGGAGAGGGAAAGACTGCCTGTAGAAGGCTGATTTTAGCTGGGACTTGAAGGAAGCCAGGAGGTGGAGGTGAAGGGGAGAGCATTCCAGGTGCATGGTGAAGGAGGGGATAACCACCAGAAAATGCTTGAAGTCCAGGGATGGAGTGTCTTGTGCAAAGAAAAGCCAGGAGTCCAGAAACACTGGATCAAAAAGAATGGGGTGGGGTGGGGGCGTAGGTAGTATAAAGAGGACTAGAAAGGTAGGGAAAAGGCCAGGTTACATAGGGCTTGGAAAGCCAAACATAGGCCAAATTACAGTTGATCCTGAAGGTAAGAGGGAGGCAGTGAAGTTTATTGAGCAGAGATGTGATATGGCCAGAACTGCTTTTTAGGAGGATCAGTTTGACAGCTGAGTAGAAGTTGAACTGAATTGGGGAGAGACTTGGAGCGGGAGACCAACCAGTAGGCTATTTCGGTAGATCGGGCATGAGGTAACAAGGGCCTGCACTACTAGCATCGTAGCAACATCAGAAGGTCGGCGGGGGGCGGGGGGGGGGGGGGCGGCGTATATGAGCAATATTACAAAGGTTAAAATAACAGAACTTGACAACAGATGTGATATGAGGTGGGGAGGGCTGGTTGAGAGTGAAGAGTCAAAGATAACACTTAGGTTTTGGGGCTGAGGGACTAGGAAGAATGAGGTACGTACCCTCAACAGTAATAGAGAAGTTTAGGAAGCAGAGAGCTCAGGGAGAAAGATAGTTCAGTTTTGGACATGTTGAATTTCAGATTTCTTCAGGCCATCCAGTTTGAGATGCCCAGTAGGCAGTTGGAGAAACAAGACTGGAGGTCAGCAGAGAGCTTAGGGCTAAATAAGTTGGAGAACCATTAGCATAGACAGTAATTGAATCTATGGGTCCAGCTTACCTTCCTAGTATTACTTGACACAACTCTCTTACATGTACTCTTAGGATGACTAACAAACTTTTCCTCCGTCTCGTCCTGTATCCTTCTACCTCCATGGGTTTGCGTAGGCTATCCACATTTCCCTCGTGCCTGAACTTCACTTCCTTCCTGTCTTTCTCTACTGAAGAAATTCTTCCTTCAAGGCTCAACTCAGGTGCTAACTTCCTCCAGTTCAGTTCAACAAACATTCATTAAGCCCTGACTACACGTGAGGTACTGCACTAGGTGCTACAAAGAGAAAAGGCAAATGAACCCTGTCATTAAGGAGTTTACATTTCTACATAACATCATGGGGTTGAACTACTCGATCATCTTTTCCAAGTTGGGGCATTTAGTCTTGTTATCCTATTCTGTTATCCAGAGATAGGAAAATACAAGGTAATTAGAGGAGAGGAGTGAGACTGGAGAAAACAGCAAAGACTTCGTTTGAAAAGAGCTCTGATCTGAGCCCTGAAGGAAGCCAAAAGACTCTGTGAGGCATTGGAGAGGTGGGAGTCCCTTCTGTCCATGAACAGCCTGTGTGAGTGCATGGCCATAGCTAGTGATCCAGTGCTGTGTTCCAGCTAGTAAGCTGTTTGTCTAGAATGTAGAATGCATTCAGATAAAGGAGGTAACATGAAATAAACCTCACAAAGGCAGATTGGAACCATGTTGTTATGGAGCTGAAAGCGTTCCTTTCTTCCTGTCATATTCTGTCTTTTATTTACTCATGGATGTGTCAGATCCCCTGTTTGGAACTGATGTCATTTCTCCCCTTTGTACCTTCAGCACCTAGCACAGAATAAGGCACACAGTATGCTATTAATTAACGTTGCTAAACTGAGGATTTTTAGTTTAGTGAAAAATGTTAATATAAAGAATATATGTTTTAAAATTATATATAGTCAGCTTCATTATCTGTGCTGTAGAACCAGGGAAGTGATGCACTCAGTGCAGATCTGATTCTTAGAATATCTTACAAGAGTTGCTGCAGCCAAAAAATTCATCCCTCTGAAGACAACAGATGAACAGTAATGATGAATGTCACCAAATTGATCCAAACTGGTCTAAAGGGCATCATTGAGTCTATCCTCAGAGCCTTTGCACATGGATAGTACTTAGCAGGACTTGCATTCCACTGGCCATAAGAACCCAGAATTAGTAGCCTCTATGCCATGATGAAGGAAGGTGGGAAACAAGCACTTACTAAGCATGTACTGTGTGCTGGGCACTTTTACAAATAATCTCTAATTTTATCCTTAAAACAACCCTGGGGGGTGGGTGCTGTTATTATTCCCATTTTTCATACAGTTTTGAGGAAACTGAGGTAGACAGAAGTCTAATGACTTATCCAGGATCATATTAGTAGTAAGTGTCTGAAGCTGGATTTGAACTATGGTCTTCCAGACTCCAGGCCCAGCCATCTAACTACTACTCCACCCACCTGCCTCCGTGAGGTGCTCGAATAGCACTTTAAGAGTAGTACCTGCCAAAAATTCATGTGGAAAAAAGGTGCTTGATAGTTTCTTAAATGCTAATGATGGATGTGAAGCATTAGCCAAACTAAAAGACATGTTATATCGGGTTTGAGAGTACTTTAAATTGGGGAGGAGTGGCTGTTTTTGTGGGTTTTGTTGTTAGCAAATGGCCTTTGTAATGCTGTTTTCCCTAATTTAATATTAAAGTTTTAACAATTAAAATTAATTTGCATTTCCTAAGTATGTTCAGACTAGTCAGGTGGAAAAAGAATGTGCTAGGCAGTAGGAAAACAAACTTGAATTTAAAATTTCCATAGGTGATTCATAAAGCTGATAGTGACAAACATGTGGGTTAAATTTTATATTGAGTTATATATATTTCAGGATTTTAGGTTTTTTTTGAGTTGAGGAAAATAAAGCACTTGTATTCAGTGTTTTATCAATGTAGTATTGCTTCTTCACTGTTGTTTCTACTTTGCTTTTTTGTCATGGTATAGAGATGTCAAATGCCCACAGAGTACAAATACTGGCAAGCTTTGGAAAGACTTTGAACCAGGACAGCGTAGGTTCTGCCTGTTGTCTAAGGGCCAGCCTAGCAAAGGTCAGGGCAGTGGCATGCAGATTGATTGGGGGTTGGGGAAGGGGTGGAGTGTGAGGTGACCCTACTGCAAGGTTTAAACATGGTATTGAATCACAAATCTTTTGACATTGAATTATTCTTTGAGGTGGCAAATTTAAAACTGGTTAAAAGTGAGGAGAGAAATTCAATATATGTGTAGTATATTTACTATTTTTAATCACTTAAATGTATTTTCTTCCTGTATTAGGGGATTCTGCATTTCTGTCTGACCTTCGTAGACCACCTATAAAAAGTTCAGGACCTGGTAAGAGCTTATTTTCTATGTGTTTCTATACTTCCATTTATTACTATGGCAATTTTAAAACTAAGAAAGAGATTTCATCTCTGCTAATTATCTTGATAAAGAAAAATAAAACGTTGAAAGCTTTTGTCTTAGAACCATGAAATTATTGTATGCAGAGTAGTCAGATGTATATGTGCCTTTGCTACAATGGCTGTGAGTTTGGTTTCCCATCTGTAGGGGGAAAAAGCTAAAATATTCCTTATAGGCATATATCTTTACTTAGTATCAGATATGGTCATCCTCTGACTGTACTAATATGAGATGAAATGAAAACGTACCTTACTTTTCTTTCCAGGGGATTTCTGACTCCATGTCCTTCCCCCATATTTTCTTTTTAAATTGTTAATTCTACCAGTTTTGATTTTGTAGAAGGATGCTGCTTCTTACTTCCTTATGTGTGGCTTTGTTTTCTTCTGGGCTCTAATCATTTTTTGCTCTTTGTTGCAGATTACTCCTCATTTGGGACAAATGGAAATACTAAAATGAAGGAAACAGGTTCGTGGCTGTGCTTTAAATTTGCTCTTTGTGGAAGTTCTGATTTGTGGCTATGTGAATATAAATGAGGTTTGAGGGCTTACTATATATTCTCTATTAACAACATCGTCGTGACTTGAAAGTTTTGGTTTCAGCTTTACAAAACAGGCAAGGATGAGATAGCAAATTTGTTCATTAAGCGATTGTTTCAATTCATGAGTTCATACAAAAAATTGTCATTCATTTTAGCCTCTTTCAAATTCACATTACTGAGGAGGAGGGGTAAATTACATGGCTAGAAAGCAGTTAATATGAATAAGACCTAGGAATTCTTGAATCTCTAACTCAGTAGGCATCTACTGATGCAGGATGCATCCAGCAAAAAAGCCTGTATGATCGAATGCCACATTAAAAGATGCTTAATGTCCAGAGCGAGGGAGGTGACAGTCCTGATGTGGCCTCCCCAGTCAGGCCCCATTTGGAGTACAGTGACCAGTTCTGAGACTTATCTTAACAGGGCTTTTGACAAACTGAGACACATCCAGAGAAGAGAGCAAGCGTCATGATGAAGAGGACTAGAAACTGCCGTTTGGATTAGTTTGAGGAATTTGGGACATGTTTAATCTGAAGAAGTGAATATCTGGCAGTGGGAGGCAGGGACAGGAAATCTTAGATTTGGGATTTGGACTTTAAAAGGCATCTTAGTCCAGCCTTGCTTTGCAGATGAAGAGGGAAGTCACCTGTTTGAGGTCAGTTAGGTGGTACCTGTCCAAGCACAGATGACAGTCTAAGTCTTCAGGCACCACAGACCATCACAGGGTCCCACAGGAGAGTTCTCAGATATCTGGAGGAAGGGCCAGGTTTTTGTGGGCTAAGTGCCCTGGAGAAGAAGACTTGGGCTGGTGGGTAGAAGTTACAGTTTCTTCCACCTAAAAGTTTCCCAGAAGTTCATCCAATTTCATTTTTTGATGGTATTGTCTTAGAAAGTAATTGAGTTTCCCCTTAGTTTCAGAAAGAGGTTGGATAACTACTGGTTTGTGATTTAGAAGAAAAGATTCATGATTTGAGCAGGAGTTTTTGGACCAGCTGACTTCTTTGATCCCTTCCCAGTTTTAAGTCTGTGATTCTTTGTATCACGCCAGGTTAACTTGCATTGAGGTGAAGCTGCTTTTGTGGGGATAGCTGTGAGGAGCATTAGTTTCGATTCTTATCAAGGAACAGCTTCATTTTGCAATGAGTCACCAAAGGAAAGGGTTGAGGTTTTCTTTAAGAAACTGTCCTTTGGTATGAAGCTCAGCTTGAGTAGAAACCAAGTTTCACTTTGTTCCAACATTGCCCTTGTGGCTCCTGAGCTTTGAAAGTGGCTCTTGCTCAAGGGCCCTCTCTCTTTCAAACCAATTTGCTTTGTAATAAAGTTGAAAAGACCTCATCCACACCAATGCCCTTATTTCGCAGATGAGCATGTACAACTTGTTTTTTTTAACTGTTCTTTGCAACTGAAACAAACATACGTCACTGTTTAAAACAGTAAAGTAAAATTGTTCTATGGTTATCATGGAAGTGGTGTCTCCTGATCAATTGTACCCTAGTTTCGGTGTGACTAGAAATTTAACTTCAGTGGAAATAATTTCCACAAATTGCTGAATCCCCTCAGTCTTGGTAGGGGAGCCCCGCTCCCCAACATACCTACCCACTTTTTCTTTAAGGCATGACTAGCACTGAACATATATCTCTTACCTCTCATTTTTAATTAACCTTCTAACTATGTTTCATGTTACATTCCTTCATATACTTGACCACATCTAGCCAGACTGGACTGATTAGTGGTGCTGGCCTCTAACAGTCCTGCTTCTCTTTTGTCGTCTTGAATTTGTTTAGGCTCCCCTGGAGGCTTTGAATGAATAGGTTAACTCGATTTTTCAGGATCCTCATCCTCTTTTAAGGTTCATCTGAACATACTATCTTCTCTGTGACATCTTTGCTGATATTATCCCCCAGTTGAAAATTATCTCTCCCTCCTCACATTATCTAGAGCACTTTTTTATGAGTCTCCCTTTTGCCCACATCGCATCCTGACCTATTTAGCTGTGTATCTTCCCTCACCACACTCAACAGATTGTAATCTCCTTGTGGGCAGGCACTGTGTCATTTTTAAAATCTTTTAATCTCAGTACCTATTAAAGTGCCTTATTACCCTAGTTAGGTATTTAGTCATTGTGTTCATTGATTCTGAATTTGAATTATCTGCTCCAATAGAACAAGGGCAGTAGATCATCCAAATTGTCAGTCAATAAAAATTCATTCGTATGAATGATGAAGATGTATTCAGAATACAATTAAATACATCATCTAGCCCCAGGTGGAAAGTAACTCTGAGGTCATCTAGACCAACCCCCATCTGAACAAGTATTTCTTCTACGATGGACCAAGTGGGGTGGGTCAGCCCAGTGGCCCTGTGAGCTACTCCATTCCAGTTTTTGGATAGCTCTCTTTTTGTTATTACACAACTCTAATGTTGTCTTGGACCTCAGGGATCCATCTCCATTAGACATCGATTCTTTGTGGACTGCAGCATGATATCCTTTATGATATCATTCTCATGGTGTTTGACCCCTAGGCCAAACAAAACCTTCCATCTTTGCTAACTTCCCCCTCTTCCTCCTTTCAGTATTCTCTCTCTCTCCAGCTCCTTCGGAGCTAAGAAGTTTCTAGGTAATGAAGAATGTCTTTTATGATAAAATGTGAGACACTTGTACATAGTGATGGAGAATTCTTTGGGGTTACAAATTCTTAGCTATTACTTTCTCAAACAGATGCTTTATTCGTTTAGCCTTGTTTCAACACTAAGAATATATCACAATCATCTCTATCTTCTTAATTACTTGGGCTGGGACAATGAAGGATGAATCAAAATGAACAGGTATGGAAAAGGTAGTTATGAGTTACACTCATGAGGTTAGAGATAGAAGTATCTAAGTGAAACAGTGGGAGGAGCACTGGACTTGCAGTCAGGAAGACCTGAGTTCACATCCCACCTCAGATACTCACTTACTAGTTCTGTGACCCTGGGCAAGTCACTCTCTTTGCCTCTGTTTCCTCATCTGTAATGTGAAAATAATAATAGGATTTATCTCCCAAAGTGGTTGTGAGGTGCTAATTGAGTGAATATTTGTAAAGTTTTTCATAAACCTTAAAGCGCTATATAAGTGCTAGCCATTATTAGTGTATCAACAAAGTCACTCTTTGCTAATGTCCTTAATCATTGTAAGTCAGTTACCATAAGGATACCAAAAGAGACTAAAAGTCTCCTTAGCTGCCTATTCTAACTTCCTATTTTTTAAAAATATATCTTATGCCAACTGTAAAATTCTCTTATGTCAAAAACATTTTTTTGTCCCCAAATAGGCTCGTTATTTAACAAAGCTTATGAATGATCATAAGAACCAATTTTTATTTTAATTCCTGTTTTAGAGAAGCAAGTTGAAATATAGAAAGCTGAAACAATAGGGAAGTGAAATTAAAGCTTAGTTAGATGGAGAAGTTGCCAGTTCATGGTCAGGTTTACTTTTAAATGTTTCTATTTGTCATTAACTTTTGTAAATTTCATTAAATCAGAGATTGCATTTGAAACCTGCATTAAATCAGAGCTCTGAGCCCAACCTTAGCCTGTTGAATTTGCCTTTCTCAAGTTTCTGGCCACTACCTCCTGTTGCATAAGTCTTAAAATACAGCCAAAATTATCTTTTCTACTGCTATTTGTAATATGGCTTTATAGCACAAGACCAAATTGTATCCATGAGTTGCTGCATCATGATCCTAAAACTACAGAGTAAGCTTTCTCATGCCAATTCCAGAAATACTTTTTGAAGAACTTTAGGGGCAATGAAATATGAGAAATTAATTCATTCTTTGTAATAAGATAGCATTTTAAATTTAGCCATAACCGTTTTAGGAATTAATTTTGAGCATGAAAGTCTATATCAGATTTGACTTGGAATTTTTATTTACTAAAATGGGATTTCTAACCCCATTAAAATTTAAATGGTTTATTTGAAAACTAGATAAGGCCAACTGAATAATCACATTGCTACTAACCTCATTCACTAACCAGTACCTCATTTCCAGTTGTATACTCTGAGAATACCTAATTAAACAACTATGTTAGAATGTAATCTCTTTGAGAATAGGCATTGTTTTTGTATTTTTGCATTTGTATTCCCAGCACCTAGCACATAGTAGGTGTTTAATTGATTATTGATTGAGTGTCTGAACTAAGGAAAAGGCTGAATTATTATGTCTTTTAAAAATATATAAAAGAAATTATGATTTTTGTTACTTTCAGGCATATGCAATGAAATAGAAATAGACTGGCAAAACATTTCCTTTTGGGGAATTTTTAAAAATTCTGTCAATGATTATCTTTATTCTTGATTAATTTTCTGGTATCATTAATCTTTACTACAAGAAAAAGCTCGTTAAAAATACAGAGAGGGGAAGGAATCAATTCAGTAATGAATGTGATGTAAAAACAAAATGCATTTTGTAAAAAGCTTTTCTTGTAACTGAAATAAAATACTTCATTTATAATTGCTGGGGGTTTTGCACATTAGGTAAGTTCATTATTCTTGGTCAAATAAATTCTTCTGTCAAAAATCCAGAGAGAAACATCAAGCATAAATTTGTGCTTACGCTGCAAGAAACTTATCTTCTCTCTTCCTTTGTGATGCATTATTCAATTACGGTGACAGTTTCATCAGAAAAATCAGTTCTTTTGTCCGGTTGTCTAGTTTTTTTTAACTAAAGTTCATGCTACAGTTGTTACTAGTCAGTTGATCCAACTCTAGTCATGTCTAACTCTTCATGAACCCTGTTTGAGGTTTTCTTGGAAAAGATGCTGGAGTAGTTTACTATTTCCCTCTCCAGCTCATTTTACAGATGAGGAAATAAGCAAACAGGGTTAAGTGACTTGACCAGGGTCACACAGATAGTAAGTGTCGATAGTGTCTGTGGCTACATATAAACTCAGGTCCTCATGACTCCAGGGCCAACACTCTTAATTACTATGCCATCCTCATTTTACAGGTGAGCAAACTGAGAATCGATAGTGTGCAAGTGACTTTTCCAGGGTCATGCAGCTAATAAGTATCTACAGCCAAATTTAAACTCAGATCTTCTAGGCATCCAGTACTCTATCCATTATGCCACCTAGCAAAGATATCTGGTTGAGTATTGAAACAACTCTAGAGAACGTTAACAGCTTATCCAACTGAAAATATCAGAGTTGATTAGACTCATATTTCATTTTCACTTTGCAGAATTATTACTGATCTAGGTATAATTACAGCTTTATTTTTTTTGCCACTGAAACTGTATTAAACTCATATGCAACTTTTTTTTCTTCCCCTAGGAGTCACTAGAATACAGAAGGTTGATTTTTCTGAAGAAGGTACTGTCTTCATGCATTTGTTGTCTCACAAGCAATTTAATACTGATTATAAGTTATATTATACCCAGAGACGGGGCTAAGACAGAAAACAAAATGTCCTTTGGGGTTGAAATCCATAGGAAAGGGATGGGGGAGTAGGTGACTACGTCTACTTGCATGCATTTCTTTTTCATGATACTTTCACAAGGTACAGAATGGGCAGATAATTAAATAAGAATAGTTTTTAGGAAATGATAGTTGCCATTCTGTATATTCTGTAGTATCCTTCTCAAAATGAATTAGTTCTGGGAAATCAGAGCTCCCAGTATATCCTAGATTTGATTACTATGATTTTTTTAAATCAGATATTCCAAAGTTTCATGTCATTCTGTTTTTGAATAAGTCACAAGTTATGTTTAGTTTTTTAGAGTCCTTGCCTTCAGCTCTAATCTCAATTGATCAACCCATAACTGGCACGCTTACTGGTCTTGTCAGAATCTCAGTTTTATATTAAACTGCAGGTTTTTTGTTTTCCTTGCTCACATTTCTAATACCTAGTGCCTCTTTGTTCTCACTGTGGTTTCCATGGTAAGCTTTATGAAGTTAATATTTTAGATTTGTCTGTAAATGTTTGTTTAGGTAATAGATGCCTCAAGGACCACAAAATGGATGTGAGTGGCCATGTGTGGTTAGCCCATTCAAAATAGATGGTGAGGGCACAGACAGCATATGTAAACCATGTCTCATGTGTGTTCCTGTTAATTATAAAGTATGACTAATTTGTAATATTTGAAACACCAAGATTCTTTTGGTGAAAAAAAATTTAGTTGATATCCAAACTGCAACAACAACAAAAATAAGCATAATAAATGAAAAGGCATGTCTGTATATAGTGTGATAAAAAAATAGGCTTTTTCTATATTGACAAATGCTTCCCAGAAACATGATCAAATTGAGGCTTTTGAACATTGGACTGTAAGGCTCTTTCTACCAATAATTCTTTGAACCAATTATTATACAATTCCAGGGGAAACTGAAGAAGAGGAGGCAGACCACCCCAACATCTCTGACTGTGATGTGAATCCTCCCAGCCACAGTGATGAGGATTCTACTAAGTCAAGAGGTAAACAAGGTCGTTGGATCATCTTGTTGACCTTTTTATAGAGGGCATGTAGATATTTGGCAAATTTGTATGAAAAACACTTTGGTATGAATTTTGCATTTTAAATAAGCATTTGTTAAAGGTTTTTGGTCCATTTATATTCTGGAGTTACTTGATGAGATGAATCATAATGTATGAGCAAGTTAACCAGTTTTTAGCCTACTTTGATCACAGGATCTTAGAGCTGAGAGGGACCTTCCCTACTCCCCTCATTTTACCAATGAAGAAACAGAGATTGTGAGTTACCCAACATGGTCCCACAGAGAGTAAGAAGGTAGGACCAGGCTTTGAACCTAGGTCCTCCAACTACAACTATTCTTTCCTTTCTGTCATATTTCCTTCTCAGTATCAGCAAAAATATCTAACTTAAATGTGTGAATAAAAAATTATTTTACCATTTTGCTAGTTTTTAAAAAGTTAGAGAAACTATGTTGACATTGGTACTCTGGTTTCTAAAGATTTTTCTGGCTTTAAGAAATTGATAATAGTTTTAGCCAAAATTTATCCCTAAGTTCTGGTTTAAATTCAGTCCCACATCAGCAGCTATCATTCTATGGTTCATAAGTCTAGGTACTTTGCAGACTATTGAGCCCCAACTCCTTCATCGTACATATGATGAAATTGAGGCCAAAGAGAGGGGAAATGATCTGTCCAGGGTTACTTGGGTTAAGTATCAAAAGGGGAGGGATTTGAATTCAGGCTTTGATTCAAAGTTGAGTACTCTTTCTATCATACCAGACTGGTCTTTTCAGCTGTTCAGCCCTAATCCAGGGAGAATTTATCCCAAGAGAGAAAAGTACCTACCAGTGATATTAACAAGATGCTCAGACACGAGTCAAAAAATTGTAAATCTCTAAAAAGAATCAGTAGTCTTACGCTTTCATCACTCTACAATGTTAATTCTCTGACTTTTTTCCCACAATCCCTGTAAAAGCACTGCAGTCCCTTCTGCACTCATATAAAAAGCTTGTAGTGCTGTCTTGTCACTATTACTATTAAGTGACAGTTTGAGTCGGTGGTCTGTGTTTCTGTCATCCCACAGACCTTAATAACCAAGAGAGTGAAGCCAGAGAATGAAGCTCTGAGAAGTTGAGGGAGGCGATTGACAGTGGTTTTATGCCATTGCTTTTCAAGGAGAGCATGTGACTCTGGAACTTCTCAAGGCTTTCCTTGGGTTGGCTACCCCCACCACAGCCTGAACAGTTGCTAGTGGTCATTCCCAGTGACACTGCTGTCTGTCTGTCTCCATGCTGTCCCTTCCTCCTCTCCTTGAGAAGGTAGCCTGTATCTTTGTATTCCCAACTCCTGTGACAGTGTCTGGGGGCTTGAGAACTAAGGCAGGCAGGAAGAGTATTTCTATACAAGAGAAGTGGGGCATGTGAATTGATAGAGGAGAGAGATTCTGGCATTTTCTCGGTAGGTTTAAGGGTGCCACCTTGAAGGTGACTAACCTGCTTCATCGTTTAGCAATATATAATAATTGGGCCACTGTGTGATACAGCGCTAGACTTAGAGTCAGGAAATCCTGAATTCAAATTCAGCCTGAGATAGTGACGTTGGCTGTGCAACCCTGAGCAAGTCACTTACCCCTTCCTGCCTCAGTTTCTTGGTCTGTGAAATGGCAGTAACAACACTCCCTACCTTCACAGGGTTGTTGTGAGGTTTAAGTAAGTGTAGTGTGTAGAGCTTTGCAAATTTTAAAGCCTTATATAAACGCTAAATTGTTAAGCAGCCCTGAGTTATTCAGAACTTCCTCTTGAGTCAAATGGAACAGGTTGGGGAATTTTTTAATGCTCTCTGGAGTACATAGTATTCACCCTCTGTTAATAATAGTAAATTATAAGTTTATCTGACTTAGATTGTAATTAAAGCACTTTGTTACTATAGAAATACTGTAGAAATGTGAATTTATTACCTTAAAAATGTCTTGTTTGTAAAGGAAATTTGAGTTTTATCACCTTCAAGTTAATTCAAGTACAGTACATACTATAAAGGAAGATTACATGTAGTGGCAATTAACAAGTAAAATTCAGTAAATTAATTTTAAAATCACAACCACAGTAGACTTCATTGCAGCATAATATATCACAAACATGAAAGTCCTCAAGCATGCAGAAGAGTAATACATGATTTTTTATTATTTTGTGAATGTTCATAGTCTTGCTATAAAGTGGGAGAACTCAAATTAAGACCATAACTTTAAAACCATAAATTCTGACCATAAATTCAGTGAATTTAGGATTTCTCTGAAGCTCTAGGATCCAAAAATCTCACTGTGTTTAAGTGGTCAACAACCTGAATCAGTTGAAATCTTGCAGAACATGATACCAACTAAGAGTTATTTGAAGTATATGATACCTGAATCTCAGGTACAATAAAACAGTTCTACAAATAGAACATCCATTCCACTTCTTCATCGACATGATTTTTTTTTCTCCAAGATTCACTCTTCTGTGTGAAGTATTAAACTTTCATTAGTTTGCTAACTTTGTTATTTTTAAATCTATTATCTTTCTTTGGTTACCTGTATATACTTAAAAAAAGAGTATGGAAGCTAGGAGTCCAGAGACCTGGGTTCCACTCTCAGCTCTACCATTAACTCCTCATATTATCTGGAGAAGTCATATCCCTTCTTTGAGCCTCAGTTTTCTCATTTATGAAATGAGTGGGTTAAACTAGAGAACCTCTCAGATCCCTTCCTCCTCCAATGTTCTCATACTCTCATAGCTTTGTCATTTTGAATCATTAGACTTTTCCACAACTAAAAGGTTTTTAAGCACATCTCCTCTCTGCCATATTCTATCTTGTTAGTTATCTCCAAAGAGTATACCAGGGAGAATGCAAAAATCAGCTATTACTTTTTTTTCTTATATAACTGGGACTTCCCTGTGACTTCTCCTACCCACCATCCTACCCACCCTGGTAACAGATAGGTATGAAGTGAAACAAGTCCGCATTTGAGCCATGCCTGGAAATGGGTTTCTCCTCCTTCATCTCATTCCACTTTACAGAATCATTTAGTTGTTTTCCTTCTTTTGATAGGTATCTTCTGATCAGGGCAGCTAGATGATGCAGTGGATAGGGCACCAGTACAGGAGTCAGGAGGACCTGAGTTCAAATCTCACCTCAGACACTTGACACTCACTAGCTATGTGACCTTGGGCAAGTCGCTTAACCCCAACTGCCTCATCCTGGGTCATCTCCAGTCATCCTGATGAATATCTGGTCACTGAATTCAGAAGGCTGTGGAGGAGAAGTGAGACTGGTGACCTACACAGCCCTCCCTCACTGAAAACAAAGTCAAGTGTGAGTCATGTCATTGTTTCTCTGATGGCATGGTCTTCTTCGGCAATGAAGGATGAACACACCACCTCTTACAGGAGATGCAAGTGTGCTTTCCCATCAGTCCTCAGCCAGCATTCTGAGGACTTTGGGTGTGGTTTTCACTCAAATTAATGTGTTCATTGTGTGAACTGTCCTCATTACTCTGCATCCGTTCAGACTTGTCTTCCCACGCTTCTCTGAATTCTTCATCTAGGCCATTTTTTATAATGAAATAATTTTCCATCATTCACATATGAGTTTGTTCAGTCCACTCCCAGTAGATGGACAGCTACTGTAAAAAGTGCTGCTACTTTAAACATTTTTTTAGTATATAAGATCTTTCCTGCCATCTTTAACCTTAGTGACAATTATGCCTAATGGTAATATCACTGGGTCAGACTTAGTACAGGTACAATTCAGTGACTTTTATAGTATGATTTCAAATTGTTGTTTAGCAGAATGTTTGGACCAACTCACAGCTCCACAAATGGTGCATTATGCAGTTCTGGGAAATATCTTCAGATACCATGGTAGATTCAGTTATTGCCTTGTGGTATGGTTTATTTGTTTTTAATTGGGGAACTTAAAATAAGACCTATGTAAATTGTGCTTTTAAAACATGAAGTAGGTCTTGTTATTCATATGTCTGCTTGTATTTTTAGATTTCATAGTCAACATCCAGAATGTCGTTGGTAGTCATCAAAGAGTATGTTTTTAGACGTGTCCTTGTCTCCTTACTTTTCTGTTCATGGTTGGTTCAGGTGCTATTCTCCTTATTTTTTCTAGGCGATCTTTTGCAGTTTGATTTAAGTATAAAGAGAAATCAAGTAAGAAAAGAGATGAGAGGGAAGAGTGTGCATCTGAAAGTGTCTGAATGTCTTGAATTCCCCACATCTATTCCCAGGCTTGATTTTGAAATTTAAAAAAATATACCACTTTCTATGACCTTCATAGGCATTGATTTAATGTTGATAGCGGCCTTGTGATTTTATTCGTTGATTACATTGATCATGAAACAGTTTCAACCTATTTGTGTCCTTTGGTTGGGAATAGAAGAAAGTCTTTGCTCTACTTTCTTGGGTAGGATGTATAAAAAAAATTTGGTGTAATTTTTGACAACCCCCAAAGTATTCTGTATGTGAAATTCCACACACATTTAAAGTTTTTTTCCCTTTTCTAAAAGTTGTAGTCTAATTCAAGGAACCTTAAGGGTTCAATTATTGTTTCTTTTATAACCTTCCTTACAGATTTTGGTTTTGTTCTTTCATTCACCCAGTGCCTGAATTTCAGTTCAAACATGGCAAGATGGAGATAATGCTGAGAAGGCATTAAGAACATTTGAAAAAACTGCTTTTGCAAATCCTCCATTATCTGTATGTGCCTTTTGCTTGTAAGATCTTGGATTTTAAATTTCAATCTGTTTTATACCAAATGTCCAAGTGTTACCAGCATAAGTACTTTTCAGGGAAACTTGTTTCAATAAATAATGTCTTGGTAACATCAACAAGTTTCATAGTTCTTAACCATCTCTTTGAAGCTTTACATGGTAGAGCACATAACTCTTACCTTGTGACCATCTGGCACCAAGTTGCTTATAGGTAACATCCAAGGTATTTAATTGACAAAGCTTCATGTGACCCTGGACATAGTTTCCTCATATGTGTGTTAAGGTACCAACCATATGAAGAAAATGTTATTAGTA
Organism: Notamacropus eugenii; assembly: GCF_028372415.1. Classification (NCBI taxonomy): domain Eukaryota; kingdom Metazoa; phylum Chordata; class Mammalia; order Diprotodontia; family Macropodidae; genus Notamacropus; species Notamacropus eugenii. Next base: position 465,720,144 of record NC_092873.1, on the reverse strand, counting down.
TTGGACAAGTGGAGTATTTAAAAAAAAAAAACTTGAGTCTTGGCCTCCTAAGAGAGTCAGGCAGGAGAGAGAAGGCCAGCCTTGGATTCAGAAAGGTCACCTTGGGCCAGGGACAGTTTTGGGATCATTATTTTGTTTTTTCTGATTTAAAATGAAAAACAAATCAAAACAACAAATACCAAATTCTGGTCTGTCAGATCATTGTTGCTTTAACCTTCTAAATATTCTGTGTTTTTTTTATCTCTGCTTATCTCTTGCAGGCCAAGAAATAAAACTTCCCAATAAGCAGTCACCATTGCCAAGTAAGTACGTGAATGTGTTGCTTTTTCTACTGGCAAGTGGCATAATCTTGCTTTCTTTCTATGAAAAATATCACAGTAAGACTTCAGTTTATTTGGCTTTTTCCTCTTAATTCAAAGGTACATCAGAGATACACTGTATGTGGCAGTTACTTTTATAGTGCTGGATATATTATCTAGTGTCATCCAGACTAGTATTGGATTTTTTTGTTTGTTTTTTCCTTTTTTGACATCAGTACCAAAGTGGGGGACAGGGACAGCAGGATGGAAAAATGGGAAAGGTCCATAATTACTGGATAATTTATCTACAAGTCATTAAATGGAACCCATTTGTTAAAAATTGCACTGTAAGTTGAAATTATTTATGTTATTCCTTCTCAGTTAAAAAGTGGTCCCTCCCTGATTAGATGTTTTCTGCCTAACTAGTGTTAGGACATTAAGGATTAGTAAACATGTGGTTTATAAGGAGCACATCAGATGGGGATGAAGAGGTTTTACATAAAGTGACCCTGGCCCTTTCCCCCTTCCCTCCCTTGCCTTTTACCTTTATTTCTGAGCTTAATGCTGGTGGTTGTTTTGGCCTCATGACGCTGTCATCTTAATGAATGTTATTGTTTCTAAAAATCTGTGCATTGAAATTTTGATAATTTCATTTCCTTCCTTTTACTTCAGCCTTCCAACCGCTAATAAAACCTCAAGAATTATCTGGACAAAATGCAAGACAACGGACAAAATTACCAAGTAAGTGGACAGATCCCTGCTTTGTTATAAAATGTTCCTAAGGTCATTTGCTAAGAGATAATAATCCTCTTAAAGTTCTCCTTTGTTTATGGAAATGTTAATTTTTTTGTAAGTTGAGGGAAAAAACGCTTTTTAAAAAGAATATTTAGTTTTCTGTTGCCAGCGTTTGGTTGTTAGTAGGTTAGTGATGGTATTATAAGAATTTGCCTGCATGAAGAGCAAACGACAAAACAAAATTCCAAGGTTGGATTCTGACTTGCTGTGTAGACTCAGAGTCTCTCTTTGAATGGGCAGAATGACAGTTCCATTGGCACTTTGTTCCCGTACTTTATTGCTATTTCTTTACTGATGGCACCTTTTTCTTGTGGGTTTCCTCTCCAAAAAGACATTCGATTTTAGTTTGTGTAACATACCTACCTTATTTAGAGAAACTTCATTTACCAGTTTGATATTGTGGCTGTAGCATTTGGGTTTGGTTTTTGCAGTCATGTTTGGGGGTAACTTATTTGATCTATTTTTAAGAAACTCAAGAAATGTTTGAACTTTTCATCATGGGTCAGAGTAATGTTAAAAACTCAATGTGCATTAATACTTTCAGCAGAAATAAGTCAAAAGCAATATTTTGTCTTTAGAAGAAAATTTATGTACTCCTTAAGTCTGAAGTGACATTGAACCTAAGTGTCTACACAGCATTCATTCATCTAGGACCTAGGCCAAGTGAGTTCCCTTGGATTTCATAGAGGCCCCAGTCCTAGCAGGTCTCCTGAAGTGTTACATAAGTGAGTGGAATGTAGAGCATGCAGAGAAGGTACAGTTTATTGTCTAGGTTGCGTCACCCATGTTTTCCCACAAAGTAAGAGCCGGAATAAAGTTGGCTTTCTCCTCTTAAACTTTTCCATAGTCCTTACCTGCGTTTTATTATAATTGGACTTGAGTATATAACATAGGTATCATTGGCTATCATGGTTAAGCCTTGCTAATTGCTATTACATCCTCCTGGCCAGTTGTACATGTATGTTTCTGTGCTGTTAATATTTCTTATTGTCTGTTATTCCAGGACACCTCTGTCCTTTCTCTTCAACCCAGTACAGCTTGGTCTCCCCTTATTTTATGTTCCTACTGTTTGCTGCTTCTTGTCAGGCTTTGAGACAGACTCCAATAGACTTTCTTAACATTGCTTTTTGGTTCAGTCTATTCTCCTTCCATTCCTTGCTGCTCATAGCTAATTTCTGTTATTGCTGTTTCCCAAGAAAGGTGTCAGTTGTCCTAAAAGACAGCCTTGCTCACCATGATATTATAGTGAGTCTAATGTACCCCCCCAAAATACTTTAGTACCGCACCAGGCTTTCAATTTTACATTATAGAAAATTAAGTTACCATGTGTGAAGAGTTTATTACATACATGACCAGTCCATGATGTCATTTTAAAGTATTTCATAAATGCTTTATTTGAATTCTTTGAAAACAAAGAAAACAACTTAATGCAAATACAGAGTGGGAAATAACAATCCTAGGTATTATAGCTCTTACTACTTCAAACTGTAGTACCTGGGGTAGTAGTGATAATAACAGGAATAACACTAAGAAGTCTGTTCATTTGGGGATGGACCGTTCTACATTTACTTCAAAATGGACTTAGCCCAGATTTCCTTTCTCCCTTCTTAACTCCTGCCCCAACCTTATGACTTTCACTCCTTTCCTTAGCATTCCAAAATTTATGCCTCACACTCTGACTGTATGATTTTGTCAGCTCAGGTAGAAAGCAGTACTGTGCTACCATCATCAGTGGTTTAATACCACTCCACCAGTATTTCAGGCTAGATGACATGTCTATTTCCCACTAGCAAGGGCATTTCCTCCAGTTATTCAGCTTCCAAAATGGCAAAGAACAGACAAAGGAATGGACAAAAACACAGGTGGTAAGTTTTTCAGCTGTATAGTTGTCCCTTCAGATTGTGAAGTTGTATCACTTATAATAATCTCATATTTAGCACTTGGTAGTACAAATATTATTGCTATTTTGCAAAGAAACTGAAGTTCAGAGGTGTACCCACAGTTACAAAACTAATAAGTGTTAGAGCCCAGGTCTCAGACTCAGGTCTGATTGGAAAGGACCACAGAAGTCATCTACTCCATCTACTCCAACACCCTCCTCCTGGAGTCCTAGGAAGATAAAGTAGCTAGCCAAGGCCACATTCATATAATTAGTAAATGGAAAGGCTTAAGGCTTGAACCGAAGTTGGCTTTCTTCCAGTGCAGTGCTTTCTACACTTCCCTGAGCTGTGTGCTGCTACTGTGTCATTTCCATGTGAATGCGTTAATAACTTGTCTCCTCCTTAAAGAACTATCTGTTATTGATGAGGATAAAAGGATCACAGTCATCACTTCTTACTGTGTAGGCAGTGACTAATTATCATCCCTCTACCCTTTAGGCAGGAAGACTATAAGCCCCACCCTGTAAAAGTTTCATTCTGGAAATTTCTACTACTTTCAATATTTTGATTTTGTTATTAAGAATTAAGAATTTTAATTTTATTATTAGGAATATTACTACGGGTTCCATATACTGATTTTTAAATCATGTTCTGTCTTATCAATGATTTTGTATATTGGTCATTTGGGAGTATGTGTGAGCTCTGTGTGTTTAGTTAGGTAACTCCTAGGTATGTTACATGATGACTATTATGAACAGCTCATCATGATGGGAAATTTTTTGAAAATTAAGTCTGCAATATCTAAGTTCAAGTCACAGTTTGAGTAACAGCTGTTACGATGAGCTATCCCAGTCTAGACTTATTTTGATGACTCTCTAGCAAGTTCACAATTGCCTTCAGACTTTGGGAGATTTGTTTTAGTGGAGTCTGTTTGTTTTGTTTTTGCTTTTTGATTGTGAGGCCAAAAATTCACCTGTCTGTTTTAGGGATTCTTAAACTTAGTAATGTATGGGGTTGAGGAATAGTTGGAAATCTGGAATCTGGAAAAAAAAATCCAATTCTAGTTTTAAAGAAAAAAAATTTTGAAATCATCCAGAATTTGGGTGATACAGATACCAGATATCAAAGTTTATTTGAAAAGTCTGTAAATAACCTACATTCAATTCTTTCTCTTTCCTTGCAGCATCTACAGTAGGCAAGAATTTGATTCCTGATCATTTTTCAGATGGTATGATATATATTAAATTTTACCATATGCTTGACCTGTTTTCTTCTTTCCCGTGACTTGTCCCAGAACATATTCTACTCCTGTTAAATAATTAAGAGTAAGATAGGATAGTGATGCTTTCATTGACTTAAAAGACCTTATCACAACATTCAGTATTGGATCTTCAAATTTTATTTATAATGACTGTACACAATGTGGGGATCTCGTTTTATAAGGATTTTATAATTTGCTGGGCAGTTTAATCTTTCATTTCACAAATATATTGAGTATCTACTGCGTACAGAGCATTATTCTAGGCCCTGAAAGAGGTACAGAGATAAACAAGACACAAAATATTATAAACTAATAATAAGAAATCCAATTCAAATGAGGGGGTGGGGTGGGGTCCAGATCATAAAATCTGAGATTTAGAGCTGGAAAGAATTTTAGAAAGATCACCTGCTCCCACCTCCACCCCACCCCCTTATTTTATAGATGAGGATACTGAGGCCCCAAGAGGGGGAAATCACTTGCCCATAGTCCCAGAAGTAGTCAGCGGAAAAACTGAGATTTGAACCCAATCATTATCTGGCCCCAAGTTTTACTGTGAAGCCCAATCAATACGTGCCCTTATCTTTAGGAACTACAACCATCTGATCCATCACCACCCCCATTTTGAGGAAACTGAGGTACAGAGAAGTTGAAGTAACTTACCAGGGTCATTCAGGTAGCACGCAACAGCTCTAGGCTTCAAACCCAGGTCCCCTGATTTCAGATCCAATACCCCTTCCATTATATGTTGCAGCACTCTCTGCCTGCATATCATCCTTGTTCCATAACTGACCCCTGGCCTCACAGAGTCCAGTTGTGGAGTACTTTTTCCCTGGCACTTATTTTTGTATTCTCTTCATGTTTGTGTTGGAGATATTTGCTTGGTTGCCTTGGTTACTCAGGGAATGGCCACCCTGGGACTTGCTGTAGAGTGTTGTGCCCATAGCTGTGGAGTTTCTAGAAGTGGTAACTGGCATGATGGTGAGGTTATTAATGGAAATAGGGAAGGCAGAAAGGAGGAATGGAATTTGGGAGAATGCTCAATCTTGAATATATAGAGTTCAAATTCAGTTCAGGAAATATTTCTTAAGTACCTAGAATATATGCTCCAAAGATACAGTAATAATAAGGATCTAACACAAGTTTATAATAGAGTAGAAAAAATATTTTATTAGAAATTCTAGGAGGGAAACCACATTAACTGGAGGGAGAGTGGTACAAAAGAAGAATTTCTCCCTAGCAGTGCTTACTTTGAGAAAGATGTAAAGTAAGGATTCTTAACCTTTTTTTGTGCTGTGGACCCCTTTGGCAGTCTGGTGAACACTGGACCCCTTCTCAGAATCATGTTTTTAAATGCATAAAATATAGAGGATTATGAAGAAATCCCAATTGTATTCAGATATCATTATCAGAATATTTTTTTACAAACAAGCTCATGGACCCTAGATTAAGAACCTCTGATTTAAATGTTTTGTTATATGAAGGTGAAGGCAGGAGGTAGAATTAGAAATGAGGGTAGAGATAGTCAGCATTACTAGATGCTGCTGAGCTATCCAAAGGATTTCGGATTGAGGAGGCCCTTGAGTTTGAAGGTCTCTGGTAACTTTTGAGAAAGTAGTTTCAGGAGAGTTAATTGGGGTGGGGGACAAAACTGTGGAATCCCGTCTTGCAAGATAGTGAGAAATGAGTGGACCCCCAATGAGGCATTGGATGACTGTTCTTTTAAAATTTTTGTAAATGTGGTGAAATGAACCCCATGAAGAAATAAGGTCAGAGGAGAGAAGAGGTGGGAGGCCTTGACAATGGAAGGCATTATAAATGAAGAGGTTAGTTTTGGGAAGGAGTGTTGCCTCCTCTTAGATGAATGGGAAGATGGAAAGAAAATAGGTAGAAACAGGAGCTCTGAAGTTGAAAACCTTGATCACACACTCTTGGTCTCTTTGTTAAGTTTTTTCTTTTGCCATGTTTTTATTTTCCTTATCTTCGTTAGAGGGAAATATCAAAATTTTAAAACCGAAATTGAATGACTGTATTGTCTTTCTCAATCTTTTCAACAGATGATAACTTCCATAAATCAGACCTTAGAAACAAGTCGCAATTAACTCTCAACCAAAGTAAGTACTTCTTAATTTCCACTTGACCATATTCTTCCATAAAACTATGTTGATGTTAAAGACAATTCACAGAAGTATAAAATCTCAGAATTGAAATGAACCTTATATCTGACCAAGACTTCTTTCTAATCCACAATTAATTTTTTGTATTGTTTTAACAATCAGATAGTTAAAGCTACTGCCCTTGAAGAAACATGGCTTGAGTTCTTTAGGAAACTAATGCTTTTTAGACCCTGTTAAATATATAAGAAAAGCCACACATTGGGATCTTCGTTTTAAACTCTGTTGGCCTGACAGTCAAAAGGATGTAGAAAGTGAACAGACTGGCACAGATGTGATACTTTTAATGCTAATGAGCACTTACACTGGACCTTTCAGAGTGCTGCAAAGCTGCAGAACAAAACAGCACCCTTCTCATTGGTTTGTAATCGAGGATGAGAAAATTCCAAATTCAGTTTTGCTACTGTTAAATTGTATGTATCACAGAAAAAATAGAATGAGCCTGTGGTTCCAGAAAACCAGTAACTATTTATTATGCACTTGCTAATGTGCAGACCACTGTGTATGCCAAGGCCAGGGTATATGAAGACCAAAATGAAAACAGTCCTTCCCCTGGAGGAGTGCTAATGAGTGCATATTCTAGGGTCCCATTTATATATACAGGTATATACAAAAGATACAAGATAATTTGGGGAGGAGGAAAGCACGAGCAACTGGAAAAACTAGGTATTGTAGGAGGCTGAATAAAAAGCAAAATCACAACTGATACTAGTAATACATGGAAGAGTTTAAATTATCCTTTTAATTTTTATTCTCATATTACAGTTGTAATATTAGAAAACAATCTAAAATAGTCTACCTTTTGGGCATAATACTATGAACTGCCAGTTTCCTATAATAAGAAATCACATTTCACAAATTTGGTCTGATATTCTTTTCCAGTTTCATATTGCCCTGTGCCACAGCAGAAATAAACAATATTTAGGCATGCTGGGTGCTGTTATTTCTGAACTACTTGCAGCATTTTTTTCAATTTATTACAGTAAGGCTATTTTTTTTAACCATTTCTGCAGTTTTAGAATCTTAGAACAAGAATGAACTTTAGAAATCATCTTCTATTACCCAGTGCCATGTCTAAAGAAATACATATACATATTTACATATGCAACCTTGAATATTTTTCATGTTTGTAACTTTATTTTAATATCCTGCTCTTTTTAAAAATAACAGTTCTGTCTTGAGTTAAAGAAATTATATTCTTTTGTTTCATCAACCCTTCATTTTTTCACTATCCCTCCCCCCTTCTGAGTATTTCTAAAAGAACAAAATAGAATATTACAAAGTTTAATGTTAAATTTCAATAAGTCACTCTTCTGCGATGCTGAGAAAGTGATGTTTTTGTTTGTTACTTGTTATACCTAAGCAGATCAGTCCAAAAAGAAGTCTTCTGTCAAAGTGTGGCTACTGGTATTGTTAGTCATTCTTGTTGCCCCCGGTATTTTCTACATGAATTGGACTTCAACCACAAGTGTAGAAACCACTGCTGTGCAGAAATTCCAGAACCAGATGAAAAGACTTATGAATAAGTACCGAAGTCAAGATGAAAAGTTATGGAAAAGGAGCCAGACATTCCTGGAGAAACACCTGAATAGCTCCCACCCTCGACCTCAACCCGCTATCTTGTTGCTGACTGCTGCCCAGGATGCTGAAGAAACACTCAGGTGTCTGAGTGAACAGATTGCAGATGCCTACTCCTCCTTCTATAGAGTTCGTGCAATCCGAATTAATGGGACTGGCAGATCCACCCAAAACAGTGACAGTGTCAAGCTGGAAGTAGATCAGAAACTGACCGATGGGTTCAGTAATGGCCAGAATGCAGCTGTGGTTCATCGTTTTGAATCACTTCCTGCAGGCTCCACTCTCATCTTCTACAAATACTGTGATCATGAAAATGCTGCCTTCAAAGACGTGGCTTTGATTCTTACAGTCCTACTGGAAGAAAAGACACTGGGAACTGATTTAGGCCTAAAGGAAGTTGAAGAGAAAGTGAGGGATTTCCTCAAGGCCAAGTTTACCAGTTCTGACACCCCTAACTCCTATAATCACATGGATTCAGACAAACTAAGTGGACTGTGGAGCCGTATCTCCCACCTAGTCTTACCTGTCCAGCCTGAAAATTCCCTGAAAAGTGGGGTGTGCTTATAACTGTGGGAGAGAAGGAACTATGCCTCACGTCCCAAGAACTTCTCAAACCCTCTCACCAGTAATAAGAATCAGAGCTCTTTTTGCAAGAACTATTTTCTTTTTAAAGGAAATTAAAGTTCTGTTGTAAACATAGGACAGTGACTGCAAAGCATTGTAAATGCTTTAAATTTCTTGGTCATCTTAATATGGTCTGTGATCCTGAAGAGGATCTTTTTCTTTGTTATATGCAGAACAGTGAAGAGTTAACTTAGAGTTGCAGTTTGTTTGCAGGTTCCACAGAGTTGTCTTTGAAACCTGGAGCAGAATCATTATAGGTTTGGTCTGATTAATGAATTCATAGACTCCTTTCCCGTCAGCTTTTCCAATTTTTTAGTTTAGCTATTATCTTCTGAAGCTTTCCTTGCCCTGCCCCTGCCCTCCCCACTTCTCACACCTGATGCTTAGTTGTTGGCCTCATGGGGCAGCTCCTCACACAGTACTATTCCTTTTCCCTTTCCTTTAGCACATTTTAGGTATGGATTTACCCTCTTAACTATTTCTTAGAATAACAAAAGCACTGAAAGTTTTCAAGGGTTGGGGAAATGGAGGGGGAAATCTTGCACAGTTAAATTTTAGCAATAAGTCATTGAGATTTGGATGATTGAGGTGTTCATAGCATCCTTATCAGCTCAGTTAATAATTTTGTCTTTCCTTTTTAGTATGGCCATCTCAAAGTGTTCTTCCCCTAAGAAATTTCTGATTCTGTAGTAAGATTTGGAAGGCGATGTATATCATGAGACCTAAGTTCACCCATCCTGCCTTTTGAAGGGTGGGCAAATTCTGGGTAGTTTATTCTGAACATATATGTTAAAGCTTTTGATTTTAAGAGAAATCTGAAATTGCAGGATCAGTAAATAATATTAACTTCTCTGTATATGTGTTTTATTCTGAGTCATTTAATGAAACTCTGTGAAGAATATGAAGATTTACTACGCATATAAGTTTATTTTGAGTGCCTCATGCCAAAAAGAAAATAAAATACCACAGATGAAGAATTTTTAAATGTATATTTAATGTACTTACATATTTCAGCTTTAACCTTCAATCTGTAATTTATAGTGTACTTGGATCTTAAGTTGCTGTAGTGTTTCATAGATTCTCATAATTATGGAGTGACCTAGGGATTTGGTTGGGTGTTTTTTGTTTGTGAAATTTGGAAAATCTTTATTCTCGTTTTCTTTCAGAGTGTTATTAGAACTAGACATTGTTTTCATAGTTGCCTTTGGGTGACCCATATTGGATAGTAAATGGATACTATCAAATTCAAGTCTTCTTTGATGAGGCCATCTACATTCATGAATCACATCCCTATTAAAATGACATGACAATCCAAAGTCATATTTTTTGAATCATTTTCCTAAAAAAATTCTCCCAACAAACAGGAAATGGTAGAAACATTGTCATTTTATACATACAAAAAGTATTGGGTGGGGAGGTAAATGTTTTTATTACATATTTTGCTGACCAAATAATTTTAAGTGATTAATATGCTACTTATTGTACCTTTTGGAAACATTAATTGTAGCAACTAATTTGTAAATGACTTTCAAAACTATTTTAGTAATTTAAATAAATTTACTTTTTTGGTTTTTATTCAAAGTGTGGTGTGAACTTAATGACAAGTACTTTCAACACATTCCTTGTTCTCCTCTGCCTGGCCTACCAGCTTTTCACCATATGTCATGTTCCATCTCCCATCTCTGTCCCTTTGCATGTGCTTCTCCATGTCTGAAATGCATTGTCTCCTCACCCTGGTCTCTCGAAGTCTTTAATGTCCTCCAAAGCACAACTCAGATGCCACCTTCTAAAGGAAGCTTTTCCTTATCTCCTTCTACGAGTTTGTTAGTCATATCTCCCTCTTGAATTTGCTGTGTATAATTATGTTTTTGCTTATCTGTGTGCCTATAATAATCCCTCAGTAGAATGTGAGCTGCTCGAGAGCAGGCCTGTTTCATTTGTTTCTTTGTATCCCGAGCACCCAGCAGCACTTTTACTAAGTAAGTGCTTAATGGATATTTGTTGAATTGAACTAAACAGTTTTTGAATCAGCTTGCTTATATTTAGAGTAATTTATTTTCTTGATTCTTGCTAAGAAACATTAAAGCTAAAAAAGTTGGATGTCTTTCCCAAAGATCATTCAGTTCAACAAATGCCAAGGGCCTGCTGTGTATGAGGACAAGAGATTTGGAAATATAGCAATCCCCTTTTAGCTGGATGCACCTTGGGAGACTTCATGGAAGAGGAGGTGACAACAAGGTTGGACCTTGAAAGGAGGATTTCTGTAGGCAGAGGATGTAGGGGGCATATTGACTTAGTAATAAGGTATTCACTTTATAATCCTCTTCAGGAAAAAGGAGGTAAAAAAATCCCTATAAGCATCTCTTCAGAGTTCTAATGCAAAGAATTGGTCAAATAATTTGATTGAGGAAAACAAGACGATTTATAACTTAGGAATTGTCACATACTACCATTCAGCTTTTGTTTACATAATTTTTGTATTTGTCATCTCTTGGGTAAGATGAGTTTAAAATGATCTCTGATCTTCAAAAGAGGCAAAATTTATTTCCTTCATTGAAAAGAAAGGTTAGTAACTTGTACAGGCCTCTTGAATGGGGCAAGAGCTAAAGCCCAAGATGCTTGATGGTATAGCATATCTTCTCAAAATGGGTTTCATGGTGGTAGTTAATTGTGCCAAGATTGGAATTAAATAAGGCAGAGTAATTATTCTTCTCAGAACTTCTCAGTGATGTTTTTTAGTGTGTGTGATAAAAGGAGATATGGCTATAAAGCAGACTTGATTTTTAATAAATAAATATACCAACCAGGAAGGTCTTAGAAAATAAAATTGGTAAATATTTATTATGCCTCTGTTAAGTGCAAAATTCTGTGCTTGGTACCTTGGGGAAATGTGTCTTTAAAAAAAGAAACTTAAAATCTAAACAGGGTGAACAAAGATATATGTACATATTTTTAATATAAACTATAATGTGAAAATTACAGCGTATTAAGAACCTGCTAATGTGCTAGGCACTGGAACACAAAATAAATGAAATTCACTGTACTGAAGGAGCATATTCTATCAAGGTAGTCAGTAATGACTAACATTTATGAAGTGCTGAAGGTTTGCAAAGTGCTTTACACAGTTGATACAACATGAGATATAGTAGATATTATTATCCCCATTTTACGGATGAGAAAAGAGCTTGAATAGTTAGAAGACTTAAAATTGCACAGCTAGTATCTTAAAATAGGATTTGAATTTAAGTGTCCCCTAATCCAGCAACAAACTGAATTCACCACACCATGTTGCCTCTTACATAAGCTACATAAGTATACACACATATACACACACACGTGCACACGCACGCACACACGCACACGTTGTTTAGTCATTTTCAATTATTTCCAGCTCCTTCAGACCCTAGTTGGGGTTTTGTTGGCAAAGATACTGAAGTAGTTTGCCATTTCTTTGATTATCTCATTTCACAGATGAGGATATTGAGGCAAACTGTTAAGTGACTTGCCCAGGGTCACGCAGCTAGTAAGCATCTGAAACCAGATTTAAAATCAGGTCTTCCTGACTCCAGGTCCTGCACTATATGCACTGTGCTACCTAGCTGCCCCTATATACACACACGCACATCTGTAATTTTTTTTTTTAGAAACCTGTGATTTCATTAGCATCAGAAACACTTTATGGAAAATCTCTCCGTGGATACACATCGGTAACACATCAGCAACTAACATTCTTGGATGGTTGCCTTGGATTTTCCAAGTGATTAAATGACTTGCCCAGGGTCACACAGCTAGTGTCAGGGCAGGACTTGGCACACGATAAATCTGATAAAAATCTATCCATGTGCATGTACATATGTAATGGTATTTTGGCCAATCGGGCCTTATAAGTAGGTAATGTAACAGTAATTATAACCAAAATATTCTTACTCAATAACCAAAGATCAGGAGTTTAAGAGTTAGAATTCATCACTACTCAACTAGAATTAATAGTAGTATTTCCATTTTCTTTATCTGAGCTTTCTCAGTTGAAAAATGAGAATTATTTGCCAAAGACCCTCAGTAAAAATCTTGGTGTCATCTACAAACCTAAAGAGAATACGCATCATCATCACTGTATTACATAATTTCAACTTCACAAAGACCAAAAGCATCAAAACAGACGCATGTTCCAGAAATCGCTTGACTTCCTGGTAAACACTTAGCCCTCTTCTGTATTAGAAATACAACAATTAGGGAGGTGGGAAGAGAAGAAGGGAGAGAGAATTAGAAACTCAAAGTTTTAAAAATGAATGTTAAAAATCGTTTTTACATGTAACAGGAAAATTTTTGAAATAAATATTTTTTTAAATATAATAATGTTATAGAAATATACCAAGAGCATGAAGACTAACTCAGCTCAACAGGTTATTTGGATGCCTATAATAAATCACTGCCCAACAAAAAAGGCTGAAAATTTAAAGAAGCAGGTGTTGTTTCCTGAGTTGGGAACCAGCTGGGACTACAGCATCTGGGAAATCCATGAGTCAGGAAGTACCAGGTCCTTGGGTAACAAATTCACTTGAAAGGCCCCATGACCCTTCGCTCCCTGTGGCTTCATGACTTCATCAGTGACTCATAGTGTTTGAATTTGATAATCTAGAAGGGCAGGACTTTTAAGAAAACTCAAGTGGCAGAAATATCACACCATGATAAGATTTTGAAAAGATTGTGCCTTGTGACATAAACTGGTATGTTCCAAAGGCCAAAAGTTTATCCTTCTCAAATATTTCTACTCCCTCAGGATAAAAGGTGGTTTGTATTTGTCAAGCCTGCTTAAGCCCAAGAGAAGGTGTATAGTGCATTAGTCCCAGGGTAATTCAACTCCCCAGTCCCTTAACTTTGCCTAAGTCTGCAACACTATATCACTGTTAAGTCACAAAAATCACTTTCCGTTTCTGAAAGGTCTTCAACTTCTTGCTTTCAACTGTTTCGGTTTTTAGGAGAGACTAACAGGGTAGACTACAGTTTAAATACTAAAAACTGATCATAGATTTAGTTCTAGGCATCTCTCTGCAATGATTCTTCATGGTTCTAAGGTTTAGTCTCTTCTTTTCTACTGCCATCAGGGTGGGCCCCCATTCTGAGTCTGCTCCTTCATTTAGATGCTCCCTGCCAAGATCATCTTCAGCTGTGTCCCACAGGAGGACATGGCCCTTCTCCTTGCCAAGCCCTCTGCCTGCAAAAGCAATCCCATTCCATCCTAACTTCTCCACCTAATTGCCCCCTCTGTCATCCACATTCTGTCTATTGGCTACTTCCCTATTGCATACAAACATGCCCAGGTCTCCCCATTCTCAAAGAAACCTTCATTTCATCCATCCCCACTAGATATTATATCCCATATCTCTCCTCCCTTTTGTGGTTCAACTCCTTGAAAAAGTAATCTACAATCAATGCCCTTGCTTTCTTTCCTCTCACTGTCTTATTAACTCTACATTCTGACTTCGGACCTCATCATTCAACTGAAACTGCTCTATCCAAAGTTACTAATGAACTCTTAATTGCCTAATTTAATGGCCTTTTCTCAGTCCTCATCCTTCTTGACCTCTGCGGCTTTTGACATTATCTTATCACCTTCTTTCTCCTTGATACTCTCTCCTCTTGAGGAGAGATGTTACTGTGATATTACTCCCCTGGACCTATCTGAACATTTTCTTCTCAGTGCAGACAACAATTCTTGGTGTCCCTTTCTATGCCAGGCACACTAATTTTTCTCTAGGGGTCTGTGTACCATAAGCTATCCTTTTGGAGGTTCAGGAACATTTGCCCTGGGTTTCTATATCAAAGAGCACCTGAAATTTCTCCAAGTGCATCCCTGCCATTACAAGATGGTCCAAATGGAGTTTCTAATTCATCCCTCACTAGGACAAGCAAATGGGGGCTCAAGCTGACAGAATCATCCTATTGTCCCACTGAGACACCCCTAAAACCTTTAAGGGAAGATGTAACTAGACCCTGGACCCTGTTAGTTCCAGTGAGAGCTGAGATGAGGACCCTCAGAACTTATAAAGGTTTACATGCCTTTCATGTTAGACAACCTGTCAGGACTAATCCTAATGCCCTAATGGGTTGTAATAGTCATGCTTAGGGGACCCAGCTTCTCAGTGTGAGTGGGCATTGAGATAGTAGCTCCAGAGCATTGCTGCAGATATGAAAACTCAGTGAAAATTAATTGATTAGAGGAGTTTATGGGTTTGGATTCTATGGTCTTTTTACCTTAAAAATTGTATCATTCCATGATTGATAAAGCTTAATAGAACTGTCCGCTATAGCTATCTGCCCTTATTTGAAAACCATTCAAACATCTTAAATGCCGGAATGTGACTTCTACAAAATAGAAAAAAAACAAAAAGCCACTTTTCAGGTTTTCTCGAAAGCAATCCACTTTCTACAAAAAAAAAAAAAATTCCAACTGGGCAAATAGACATGAGTGAAGCTAAGAACCATGCAGAACAGAAAAAAAGAATGTTTAAGTGAAGTGCCAGGCAAATCGGGAAGCTGAGCGTATTCCATTTCTCATGCAGTGTGAAGTCATACCTCAGATAACAAAATATTTCTGGTGCCTTTCATCTGAGGATTTCTAGGCACTTCACTGATATTATCTCATATTAAATGTTATTACTCACATTTTATAGGTGGATAAACTAAGATACTAAGAGATTAAAAGACTTGCCGAAGAAGATAGAATGAGTCAGTAGTCAAGCTGGAAATAATGTCATCCAGAATTTCAGGTTCCTTTGTCTATGACTTATTCATAAGGGGTACCTTCCCAAATTCATAAAATAGGAAAGGAAATCATTTACATGGATTTTCATAAACATGTTTTTTAAAAAAACTAATATATTCTACTATAATTAAATTTAGCACATCTATTTCCGATCACAATGGCTCCACATGAGAGGGAAGTAATTAGGGGAGTTAATTATTGAAGATGGAATCTCTTTCTTCAGGTTGTTTTAGTAAAATTGACTCAGAGATTCTGCTTGAGTTGTGATGGAATCTCATCATTTTGTCTTCGATGTTTCCAGTGCTTTTTTTTTCTGGGAGAAAAAAAGGTTAAGAGGTTGTCCCATACCTGGGACCCTTTACAGATTCTGACTGGATCCTGGAAATGTCATGAAACAAAGAGACATTCATATTCTGTACTTGCAAAGGATAGGAGGAAAAACCCTTACTTATTACTGCTTCAAGAAGTCTACTCAGCATTCCTCTTTAGTAAGGACTTTTTCATAGATCTTTTTTTTCATCCTGTCATGGAAAAACAAGTTTCCATATTCACTTAATGATACTGCTTGTTAAAAAAAAAAATCATGAGTAAACATATAGTTTAAATGATCTTTGCACCAGATTCTTGGGCTAATGTTAAACTGGAAAAACAGGATAAAAAAATGAAGTACTTGAGGTACCATATGTAATTAAATGTGAACTCTAAGTATATTTTTAGATGGAACATTCAAAAATGAATTCCTTCTTTGCTAAGGCCTGAGGAGAGGATTAAAGGTTTCTTTTTTAGCAGCCACTGACAGCAACAGGTCCTAAAGTAGTACAAGGAATTGTATATCCACATCTCTGGATAGACTCACCCTTTTCAGCACTCACCCTTTTCAAGCCTTTGATGTCATTGGGGGTAAATGCAGCATTCTTAATTTTAGATATGAAGGTATGGAAAAATTGATTTCCAGATGTTTTCTTTGTGGGAGCACAGACATTTCTTCTGTCATACTCTTTTCTTTTTCCCTCTCATGTACAAGGAGATGAATAGGCTGCAATGGAAGGAAGCCCAATAAACAGAAAGGCTCTTCTTCTAACACCACTAGCATCTTTTTCTACTACAAGCATGCCAATTACTAGCTTTTTTTTCTGGTCACTGCTCTTTTGCAGTGAAATCCACATACATGCTTACTTCCCTCCAGTGTTCTGTGTGTAAAATGCTGTGGGATAGACGCAATGTTGTGTGTGTGTGTGTGTGTGTGTGTATAAAAATAAATATAAAATCTTTATAAAATAAATATATATAAAATGAAATTGTGCATACATAGTTCCAATTCAATTCAACATAGATTAAAGAATCTAGCATAGCGATACAATGAGGTTCAAGTGAGATAGTGTGTGTGTGAGAGGGAGAGTGTGCTCCCCTACCCTGTTTCAATAATGAAGTCACAGAAAATCCAGAACGTAATCACAAGATGTTAAATGTAAGGGAAGGATGCTATAGCTCCATCCTGACCCCAACTTTAACCACAGACTCAGTCAACCAACCAACAGGCCTAGAATTTAATCACAAAGTGTAAAATAAATGGTAAAAAATTTCCCTTTAATGTACGAATAGGTCCTTGATCAATTTGAGAGATTTTAGGGCATTGGTCACTATTTTGAGGCAAATGAAGCAGCATAAGAAACATCTTGCAGTCCTTAAACAGTTTGCAAAACTTTGCAAAATTTAATGCACTATTTAAATATGTTATTATTATGAAGTGCCAAGACATGGTTTCTGACATAAAGGAGCTAACAACTTAGTAAGACAACATATATGAATATATATATGTATACAACCATACATACATATATGTATATTTTAGTCCTAACTACTATTTTTTCTGATTTTTTATTCTTTGCTACATGAGCTTGCTGGGAAGGAAAATGTGGATATATTTGCAAATGCAGGTGATAGAAACACAAAACATATCAATACAAAATTTTTAGTGCCTGATGCAAAATGCCAGCCGTATTCATATGTTAATAAGCTATGCCTTTGTTAGTGTGAGAGCACCAGGCAGATTGTGACCTGCCTATAATTCACCTCTTCCTGACTCCAAGTCCAGTCCTGTATTCACTATACCAAACTGCCTCTTTTTTTTCCTGAGAGCCGGGGATGGACCCTAGAGGTCACCCAGGCACTATCACTAGACTATCTGCTTCCACGAATAGAGACTGAGGCTTAGAGAGCTTGAGTGATTGGTCCAGGGGAACACAAGTTTTAAGTAGAAGCAGAGATTCACACTCAGGTCCTCTGACTCCCACATCATGACTCTTCCCACTGTGCCACACTCTCCTCAGGTGGGAAGGGATCTTTGAGATCGCCTACTTGGACTCCCTCTGAGATCCCTACTCTGACTACAGAGGAGTTTCACAAATTAGATTCATTTTTTTTAAATTACTGACCTGGGATTTCATCGGGATAGGTAACTCCTAGTGAGGGGGACTCCTACACTAATGCAAATTAACAATTGTGGTGCAATTTATAGTTTTAGAGAGTTGCCTGAGGCTCTGAGAGTTTAAGTGATTTGTCCTCCAGGCAGCACGTGTTAGAGGTAAAACCTGAACCCAGGTCTTCCCTATTCTAAGGCAGGCTCTCTATCTGCTTCCCCACAGCTGCCTCCTGTATAGTTCAATGTCGTTTGAATATCATCTGGTTTGTTAGAATGGTGTCTAGTTAGAATAAAATAATATTTATTTTGTGCAGACTTTTCAATTCATAGTCTGGCTCATACATAAAACCATACACATATTAAAAAATTGCACTTGGTTCTAAAACCAACCACATCTGCATTACTGCCTCATTCTTTGTCTGATTTTTAGCTACCGGCTCCCTTGTTACATTTCTGTTAGAGAATGCAGTTGGATTTGCAACTAAATGCTAGCCTGCTGTCATGCAACAGGTGGAGGCACCCAGGCTCAGAATTCCAGGAGCATTTTCAATAACTGATACGCCTCATTAAAACCTATGGGTCTTCTTTCAGAACTGGCACCCAGCTGCCTCTTTCTATTTTTAGAAGGGTAACACAGATCTCCTGCCAAGAATGGACAACTTCCCACAGCCTGTTGAAGCAGGGAAAGATCATCCTGCAAAATATGGCCCTGGTCTCATTACCCATGGCCCCTGGCAGATTCATTAAACATTTTTATTTCTTTAGAATTGCAGCTGTCTTGCTAAAAGATGTTCCATAACATATTGCATTTTTACCACTTGTTCACATAGACAGCCCTGAAACTTGTATGAACTCATTTTCTATAAAGCATTTGTTGATTATGTTATTTCTTGATTATGTTATCTAAAGGGGATGCCAGCAAGGAATCTCAGAATTAGATTTAGAATAGGGATAGAGATCATCAAGTCTAGTTTCCTCATTTTGCAGATAAGGAGACTGAGGCCCCAAAAGACTAGTCCACAGGTGGGGAACCTGCAGCCTCAAGGTCTTCAAGTGTGGCCCTTTGAATCCAAACTTCATAAAACAAATTCCCCTATTAAAAGGATTTGTTCCGTAAAACTTGGATTTAGTCAAAAGGCCACACCTGAGGACCTAGAAGGCCACATGTGGCCTCAAGACTACAGGTTTCCCCATCAGTGGTTAGTCACTTGCCCAAGATCACATAGGTAGTAAGGAGTAGAACTCCAACTCTGATGCAGGTTTTCTGACTCCAAATCATGCCTTCCCACTTCTTGAAGAAAAGGAGATGCTTTTTTTTCTTCACTGCTGATGATTAAATCGAACAAATCTTTAGAGAGACTTGTAAGCTCTACATGGAGACTGAATATAGGAGATTCTGATTTGGTTAATTTGACAGAAATACAAGTTTTCAAAGATATTTTCCTAACTAAGGTTTACAATAATTATCAGGAAACACCTGTAGGACTCTGTTTTTACTGATGTGGGTACTCCCTCCAGTGATGCATATAGCAACCCATGTGTCCCTTGTGTGCCACTCTTGTCCAAAATTTCTCATAGAATATCTATTATCACAGGCTGAGGATCTTCTTTTTACTCTCCTCATGGCCAGTTCATCTTTCTTTTCCAGTCATACACGTAGCTCTTTGATGACATCCTTTATGCCACTTCTTATAGGCAATTATTCATTTTTAATATGTCTGGTCTTGCTCATCTAATAATACATTTATCCATGACCCTTTAGGTGACCCTCAGGTTTAATTAAACACTCCAGTTTAGTTCCACAGAGAATATAGTATTCTCTATCTCAAAGTTAGATCGCATCACTGGAATGATACTACTAAAATGATAGGTCTTTGTTTCAGGGAGAAGCTTGTGGTCATAAAAACATGGAGCATTTTCTCAAGAGCAGTCTGCCTCACAGTGCTCCCTGTTCAATTCTGGGTCTAGCCCACTATGCACTTGCAACTTCTGTCCAAAATACATGTATTTTCTTATCAATGTAATGACCAATCACCACTCCAAAGGTCCAGTGAAGAAGGCAAGCTCAATGAAGTGCCCGTTCTATATCATCTCATAATCTAGATAAGAGACACTCTTTATCTGTTTGCTTGAATACTGTGTATACAGTCAAGGAAAATTCCTTGGAGTGGTTAGGAAGACTGTACAATGTTTTAGGGCTTGATGCAATCAATGAGTAAAGCAAAGGGAATAAACCTTTATAAAATACCTGCTATATGTCAGGTGCTACGTTAAGTACTTTTCCAAGTACTTTCTCATGTGATCCTTACAACAAGCCTAGGAGGTAGGTGCTATTATTATCCCCATTTTACAGATGAGGAAACCAACTCAAATAGAGATTAAATGACTTGCCCAGGGTCACACAGCTAGCAAGTATCTAAGGCCAGATTTGAACTTAGATCTTCCTGACTTCAGGCCCAGAGTTCTATCCACTGTGCCACTCGGTGCCTCATATCACCCCAGTGTCATCTATGAACAGGAATGTCTGATGAAGTAATAATTTTTAAAAATCCTTCACATGCTTAAATCGATGGTTCATTTATTAATACTTACCATTTGCCAAGCACTTACGCTAAGTGCTTTACATTATACTTTACAAATATTATCTCATTTGATCCTTACAGCAACTGTGGTAGGTAAGTGCAAATATTATCCTACTATACCTAATTTACAGATGAGGAAACTGAGACAAAAAGAGGTTAAGTGACTTGCCCAGGGTCACAGGGTTAATAAGTCTTTGAGGTCATATTTGAAATTTACTTCTTCCTGATTCCAAATCCAAGACTCTATCCACTGTGCTACCTAGTTGCCTACATATTATTGTTTGTAATGGCAAAAAGAAACTAATTGGGGGATGAGTAAATAGATTATGGTACATGGTACTATATGGAATGTGATTGTACCATCGGAAATGACCAAAGTGATAATTTTAGAGAAACCTGGGAAGAATTGTATGAACTGATACAGAATAAAGTGAGAGGAACCTGGAGCTTTTACACAATAATAACAACATTTTAAAGAGAAACAACTTTGAAAAACTTAAGAATTCTGATCAATTTAATGGTCAATCACCATTCCAAAGGACCAATGATGAACTAGGATAGGGGCTATATGAGTATCAAAAAGGAGATGTCATAAAGATAAAATTGACAAGACTTGGCAACTGACTGAATGTGGGGAATGAGGAAGAAGAAAAAGTTAAGGATGACTCAGAGATTGCAAACTTGGGTGACTGGAAGAGTGGTGATGACCTCAACAGAAATAGGGAAGTTTGAAGGAGGGATAGATTTTGGGAGAATATAATTAGTTCCATTTGGACATATTAAGTTTGAGATTCTGGATCATACAGGTGGTGATGTCCAGTAAGCAGTTGATGTTGCTTCAAAAAGTTCAGGAAAAGTCCAAAGTTCAGGAAAGAAATAAAGACTAGAGAGATAGATCTAAGAGTCATCCAAACAATAATGAAACCCATAGGGGCAGACAACTTAAAGCTTAAGGTTCTAGAAGACATTTGAGGGGAATAGGGAGTGGGACTGGTTTTGGTAAGAAATATCACCCCTTCTCTGAGATTGAAGCTATGAAACAAAGAATGGGAATGGTAGGGATGTTGAGGTATACATTAAAGTAGAAGAGGTAGTTGACATCAGATAGTTTCTGTTTTCATTAATGAAGGAAGCCAAGATCCTATCTGGAGAGGGAAGGAATGTTGAGGTGAAGTAGCTGATTAGGAGAATTTGAGGGTCAATAAAGGGAAGACTAAAAGGATTTCCATACATTAATGACAGATCAGGTGAGAATAAATAATATAAATTTGTAGTGAAACCAATCAACATGGTGATATACTTCCCTATTAACACTGAGCTGCATGAGAATAGAAATGAGAAGGTGGATGATGGGAATAACTCAAAATTCAGGTTTTGCAAGGTGTGTCTGGCAATAGGACATTGAGTGCAAGGGATTCAAGGGTAGAGGGTGGTATATAATTGATCAGGCTAACCACAGGGTCAAGATAGTGAAGGGTGGAAAGTCATACCACAGCAGGAATGACTGAGAACAAAGAAGGGATTTAGAAGTCTTTCCAAATTGATTTCACAGTATTCCCCCTCATAATGTTCAGGTAAAATTGATCTACTGATGTTTCATCTCCTTTCTTTGCATAGATTGTCCTCCAGGCTTAGAAAACATTTTATCCTCACTTTTGTCTCTGTTGATAACTAGCTTTTAAGGCTCAGCTTGGATGACACCTCCTACCCAAGACTTTTCCTGATCCTTCTACATATTAGTACTTCCCTTTTCCTGTTTTGCTCCCCTCCCCCAATACAATGTTTATACTGTACATATATATAAGTTTATATGTGTGTATATATGTATACACACATGCAGACACACATATCAACTTATCTGTGTTGTTTCCCTAAAGAAGAATATAAGCTTCTTGAGGACAAAGAATGTTTTCATTGTTTTCTTTGTATCCTTAGCATTTAGCATAATGTCTTGCATGTCTTTGCTCTTTGATTTACCTAATTGACTAATGGGATAGAATGTAGTCATCAAACAGGAGGAGGAAGATGAAAAGGAAGTGATCAAACCTTAGCTGTTATCAAGTGTGCCAAATGGGGCAGAAATGAGAGAGGTGGAGTAATCCAAGGAGAAGGAGTTCCAGGACAAGAGAATGGAGTGTGGGTATGGGAAAAGTCTCCATGCCAACATCTACCTTTGAACACACTCTGTCACTCTATTAGCAATGAACAAATTTCAAGGAATAATTCAGATCATATATAATCTAGCTGACAAACTAGTTGCTCTAGAAAGCAGAGGGCAGGATTAGAGGTATAAGCCAGTGACAGAGTGCTGAACAAGGAAAATTGTGAGGAAGAATAATTAGTGCCCTGCTTACTGAACACTGACCTTTAGAAGGCTATGAATGGAAAAGCAGCCAGGAGACAGTGGCTAGTTCCCAAGTAGAAGTGGCTGACATGGGGGATAAGTCCAAGCACCTGAACTAGCTCCCTTGAAGTCTTTAGGTTAAGGATATGCCCATAGATTTATTTAGAATTATCTGGGTCTGGGAGGAGCCATGTGGAAGTTATTTTAATATACTTGATTTTATTCCTTTTGCTCTTTTGGTTCTGTGAATTACATTAAGTTAAGCCATGTTTATATGGTCTACATTATTTTGCCATGATCACATGATTGTTGTTCATTAAAATATAGGGTCAAAGAAAGAAAGCAGAGTATTGTAGTAGGTGGGGGTTGAGCCAAGAAATATAGCAATGAATTCCGCATAGACCCTACTTCCTAGACTAACAAAAAGACTTTATCACCTAAAAAGGGAGTAGACCTAAAGAATGGAGGCTATCAGCTTTCTGAAAATGACTTGGAGCCTGTTTCTCTTTGGTGCTGGATGGAATGCAAAACTGCATGAGTGAGAGTGGGATTGCTGGTTTCTGGTCCTTCTGGTTAAACAGGATCATGTAAGTAGTCAGCAGTGCCCCTTGCAGGTCAGACTCACAGAAGATGCCTAATACATGCTTGTTGAGTGGATGAACCACTGAGGCAGGAGAGAGATGGAGGGATGAATGGTTATGATCAGTGAAAGAAATTTCAGAACTAGAGGGGGTATAGTTAAAGATGATGGTGAAACCAAAGGCATGAGCTTACTTAAGGAGTAATGAGATGAAATGAAGGTATAGGTATGTTATGGGAAGTGAAGTGATAAAGGAACACTCAGGTATTTGAAGGAACAATGAAGTCTATATCCCTAGCATGAAGGCAGGGATTAGGGTGAAGAAGAAAGCTGTGGGCTAGGTATTAAAAACCTTGAAAAAGAAGTTTTTTCTTCTTTTCTTCTACGACACAGAGCTGAACTTTTTGATGTATCTTGAGAGACCAAATCTTAAACAGAAGAAGTTGCTGAGCAACTATGCCAAAGGGATCATCTGGTAGAGTCATTGAGAAGCAAGGGTTATTCTTATTCCTCTTCAGGTTTCTTTAATTCAAGAGGTTAAAAGAGTGGGCAGTGAAAAGATCCAGAATGAATGAGTGTTTGTTAACAATGGAGTAGGAGTTCCGGAGAGCACAACAGAATGAAAGGGAAGAGGAAGGTATGGACTCTAGAGGACAGGGTTGAGGCGAATAGGGATGAGAGTATGAGGAGAGGGAATAGGGGAGAAAAAGTGTTTTTACTTCAGTAGATGTCAACTCTGAATTCCAAGGAAAAAGTGAGCAAGAGCTGGGAGTTTTTCCATCTTTGCATGGGAGAAGAACCAGTTGATCAGGACCCCTACCCTTCAGTCTCTAGTGGTGACTGTGCATGGGTCAATAGCATGTAATAAACTAAATCCAGATATGAGGAGTATTTTGTTTTCATTTTTCTAAACTCTGTTCAATAATAGCTTTTCCCTATCCCAACTTGTTGTGTTGTGGAGTGGTCAGTCAAGCTCATGTTCAACTTTTGAGAAGTTTTAATGTTTCCTTGGGGATCCCCTAATCAACTCTTACTTCTACCTTTCTATTTACTAAAGAGTTTGGTAATTTCAAGGGTTACATGGGAATTTCCATTCTGGGTCAGATCTGTGGTCCGTTCCTAAGGATGTTTCCCCTTTTTAGATCTAAAATCTGTGATAAGTAAGAGTGATGTGATTACAAATGGCTTTTTGTAAGTACAGCTAGGGTAACACTCTTCAAAGAAAGTCAAAGGATGTTCTGCATTATGATATTTCTGACAAGGAAATAAGTATCACACTGTGCCTCTCACTGTATATAATCATTTCAAGACTATTCATCATGACTGAATCATGGTCTTAGCAATGAGTTATATCAGTCATGAGTACAGACAGGAGATTGTTTTTGTTGAGCATTCATTTTTACTGGAAGTCTCATCAAGTGAACAATTGACTTAGGTACATTAGGTCTGTACTAAGACAAACAGCATAGTGAATAGAGGATTAGCCTTGGAGTCAGAAGTCATGAGTTCCAATCCTGTCTCTCATATGTATTAGTGATACCTGAGACAACGAGTCAGTTTACCTCTCAGTATGCCTGGAAACTCTCTAAGAATATAAATTACAGATGAGCTTCTAATTTACATCTGTGGACAGTATTTTCACACAAGAAATTACCCACACTTATTAATTACCTCTGCCAAAAGTCTTATGAAATATAAACATTTAAATAAAAAAAGCAAATGAAATATACAAATAACAAGGAATAGAACAATTATGGTTTGCAAAAAAATGTTTTTATCTCCTAGAATAAAATGCATATATTTGATAGTTATTTTCAAAGGTCTTTCAATACTTCAAGGATCTGTGGTTCTATCCACTGATGCAGCTTGGAACTTGTTCCATGCTTTACTAGGCAGTTTATTGAATTGATGCGATTTAAAAATCATTGCCCAGTAACCAAACCCTTGATGGCTCTCTGAAACTGTCAGTGTCTGTCATTGGGCTTATACTTGAAGCTTTTTCAAAATGATGAATCCTAGAAAAGCACTGTCACTGCATTTGGGAGCTCAGAGTTATCTCCACACCATTAGTAAAGTTTTGGAGTAGGTCTTTAGGGGAATTATATACAATTACTAGTCCAAAATGCCTAATACTATGCCTGTAGTGGAGATATACCTCATAATCACTATTTCATGACCTCCTGGCTTCCATTTGCCATTCTATTACTATATAGATGTGAGTTTGCTGAAGTAACATCCTAAGTTTGGATCAGAAAGTTTTTAACAAAAGGATATGAAATAAAGTACTTTCATTATCTGTTCTGAATTAACCCAGATCTAGACAACTCCAGCTATGCACCCACGTATCTCCATATATAGGGTTAGTAGTGGGTCTAATAGTTTTTGAACACTTGGGATGTTAATATAGGTTCCTAACATCTTTATTGTAGAAGAGACCGAGGGGACAACTTTGAAGGAGGAAAGCATGTTGATCCTCTCCCTTTGGCAGTGTGTGGGCCTGGAGCTCCGTGTGGAGACGAGAGGGGAAGAGGCAGCTCTACTGTAACACAAGACTGGTGGAAATGTACCGCATTCTCCTCAAGGTAAAAGCTTCCCCTGCTTGTTAGGACAAATCGGGTATGCCTTTCTTCTAGGCAACTATCTAGAGCTGCTCTCCCTGTGCTAGGAGTGGTGAATAAGGTGGTATCAGTTTTTGTACAAGAAACAGATTTAGTCCCTTGCCCATTGTTGATAAATTCAGAGGTGTTCTGTGCTTTGGGATCTCAGTGTTTGCTCCATGACGGCAACTGGAGCTGTTACAGTTTTACTTTTGTTCTTCTCTACTCTCCCTTCCAGGAGACTGCTTTCTTTATTATGGGTCTTCTCTGTGGCTAGTCATCAATGTTAATTTTTACTCTTTATCCAGGTGGGCTATTGCTGCTACCTTCTTGCCTTTTTCTTCCTCTCTCTCATTTCCTTTCTATCACTCCATCATGTCTTGTGGA
Organism: Notamacropus eugenii; assembly: GCF_028372415.1. Lineage (NCBI taxonomy): Eukaryota > Metazoa > Chordata > Mammalia > Diprotodontia > Macropodidae > Notamacropus > Notamacropus eugenii. The sequence continues at coordinate 465,693,858 of NC_092873.1, read as the reverse complement.
TTAACATTTAGGTTAGGATCCTCTAGTTTATGATTTTGCCCAATTCCTTCCTAGTATCTCTAATATGTTGGGTTCAAAGTTTTCTACTTTTGCATGAGTGTGTGTGTGTGTGTGTGTGTGTGTATGCTGCTGCCTTTTTACTGGGATAAGTCCCTTTTGTGACCATGATCTCACAAAGTTCAAATTTGGTTTTCTTCTTTTTTTAGCTTCTTCCTCCATCTAGTCTATTTTCTTTGTCCTAACTTGATGTGCTAAAGAATTCTCTATCTTCTGAGTGGATCATGTCAAATCTATATTCCTTTTATCGAGGATCAAAGAAAACCCTTATGAATCAGTTCCAGTTCTTCCACAATTTGCCTATCATGCCTGCTTTCAACCCAGTAACAATATGTTGTCCAGAAAATTTTAGACTCACAACAAAGAATGAGTTTGACAGAAAACATCCATACATCTATGCGCTAAGGCACTGGGGATGTACAAAGACAAAAGTGAAATAGCTCCTTCTTTCCAGAAGTGCACATTCTACTGAAACGTGTACATATGTAAGTACATAAAGTGTACAGGATAAGCACAAAGTAATTTGGGGGGAGGGTGGGAGAAGGTTATAACAGCTAAAAAAATCCAGAAAGGCACCAGGCAGTCTCAGTCAACAAGAATTTATTCATGCAGAAGGAAGTGATTGCACAGGACTTTCAAGGAATCCAGAATTCTAAGAATCAAGGATGAAGAGGGTATCCATCCATTCCCAGCATGAGGGATAGCCAGTGCAAAGGCATGGAGACAGGAGATGAAATCCCACTTTTGGGAAACAATAAGGAGGCCGGTTTTGCTGAACATAGGATGTCATTCAGTCAAATGGCATTTATTTTGTAAATATATTTTATTTATTTCATCAAATACTTCCCAACTACATGTAAACATTTTAAACATAATTTTTAAAAATCTTGAGTACCAAATTCTCTCCCTTTCCTTTCTTCTCTTGAAAAAGGCAAGCAATTTTATATCAGTTGTACCTGTGAACTCATGCAAAATGTATTTCCATATTAGTCATGTTGCAAAAGAAAACACAGCCCGAAAGGAAAACAAGGAAAAGAGAATAAAAAAAGTAACTCAGAGTTCATCAGTTTTCTCTCTGGAGGTAGATAACATTTTTCATGATGGATTTTTTTTGGATTTGTCTTGAATTATGGTCTAAATCAGAGTAGCTAAGTCTGTCACAGTTGATCATCCTTATAATATTGTTTTACTGTATACAGTCTTCTCTTCATTGTGTTCACTTCATTTTGCATGAATTCATATGTCTTGCTCATCATTTCTTATACTACAATAGTATTCTGTCATAAAATCATATATCACCACTTGTTTAGCCTTCCCCAAATAATGGGCATCTCTTTGCTTTCCAATTATTTGCCACCACAAAAAGAGTTGTTATAAATATTTTTGTACAAATAGGTCCTTTTTCCTTTTTTTAAAATATCTTTGGGAAATAGATCTAGTACTGCTACTGCTGCAGTTTCATAACTCACTGGGCATGGTTCCAAATTGTTCTCCAAAATATTTGGACTAGTTTACAACTCCACCAACAGCGCATCAATGTCCCAATTTTCCCATATCCCCTCCGGCATCAAATGGCATTTATTAAGGGCCTACTATGTGCCAGGTATAGTGGTAAGTGATGGGGATATTAAAAAAAAGTAGTCCTTATTCTCAAGGAGATAATGGTGGAAACAACATACGAACAACTGTGACACACAAGCTATATACATACATGATGGGATAATTGACAAGGAAAACATGGGAAATAAGGGGGAATTGGGAAAGAGTTAGAAGAGATTTTAGAAGGGCCTTGAAGGAGTCAGGGAAGCCAGTGGTCAGAGAGGATGAGGGAGGGATTTCCATGCCTTTGCTGTAGCTGTCCCTCATGCCTGAGAAGCTTCGTCCTTTCACCTCTGCCTGTTGGTTTTCCTAGCTTCCCTCAAGAGGCAACTCAAATCCTACCCTCTGGAAAACAAAAGGTGGAGATGAGGAAGGAGGGAAGTCTAGGTATGGAGAATGTCTAGTGAAAATGTTTGGAGTCAATATATTGAGTAAGAGTCATTGAAGTCCAGTGGCAAGACAAAAGTCAGGATGATTGGAGATGGCTATGGATGACCTTGGTGTTTTTGATATCTGGCCAAACTCTAAGTGCTCCAGAGTACCAGCTTCAGCTGCCTTTGTGGCCATTGGAACAAACTTCTCATCTACCCATTCTACCAGGGGAAGTCTTCACATACTTGGGGTAGATATCCCCTAATTCACTGGCAAGTTTGAGGGCTGCTGGTTACCTTCAACAGCGTATTAGGGAGTGGCTGTTGTGCATACTACAGTTTCTTGGAGCCACAGCTGAGAGTTAAGTGCCAGGTAGACACCAAAGTTGGATGAGTAGTTCGAAAAGAGCTTGGCAAGCTGTCACAACCAAAGGTACTGGTCCTCCTTGAACACCCCAAGGCAGCTAGGTAGTGCAGTGGGGAGAGCACCAGTACAGGAGTCAGGAGGACCTGAGCTCAAATCTCACCTCAGACACTTGACACTCCCTAGCTGTGTGACCTTGGGCAGGTCACTTAACCTCAATTGCCTCATCCTGGGTCACCTCCAGTCATCCTGATGAACATCTGGTAAGTGGATTCAGATGGCTCTGGAGGAGAAGTGAGGCTAGTGACCTGCACAGCCCTCCCTCACTCAAAACAAAGTCAAATGCAAGTCATGTCATCATTTCTCTGATGGCATGGTCTTCTTTGACAATGAAGGTTATTGAGAAATGGTAGTAGAGAGAGAGCCTGTAAATGGCAATGTGGAGCAAGGAATAATCCACTTCTCTTATGATCAGTGAGTTGGTGGTAGGAGTGAAAGTGTAACCTTGCTGGAAAGGGAAGCCAAAGAAGCTGCAGATCAGGAAGGAGCTAGTGAGTGAAAGATGGAAGGAGTGATAAAGGAAAAGGTTTAAGATAAAGTTCAGTTTGTTACCTATGGTGCAGGAATTCCAGAGAGCACAGTAGAAGGGTTGGGTAGCTTTAGAGTGAGAGGTTGGTTGAGTTGGGTTGAAAAGGATATAAATAAAGGAGAAGTCAGTGGGGCATGGAGAATGGGGTTTGCATAATGGCAACTGGAAGTTCAGAATCATGGGATGGGTATGACAGGGAAGAAATACATTAATCATTGAGGAATGAGTTGCAGTAGGTTAACATTGTTCATGGGGGTTTCTTCTCCAGTAGAGTTGTCCTAGAGTATCAGGCAGTTGCAAAGCATGTTGGAGTGGAAGATGGTAGGGCACATGAAGAATGCCTGGACAAAGTCAAGGCAGACCCTGTGGAGCTGCAGGAGACTGTGATAGGAAGCAATGTGTAATAAGCTCAGGAAGGCAGGCTGCAGGCACCTTGTGAAAGGCTGTATATGCCAAACACAGAAGTTTCTATTTTATCCTAGAGACAATCAATTAATCTACAACCATTTATTAAGTATTTACTGTGTGCCACGCTCCTTATCCCTTCCAGGGTAAAATATAAAATCCTCTGTTGGGCATTCAAAGCCTTTTGTAACCCAGCCCCCTCTTAATTTTCCATTCTTCCCCTCCACCTCCCCATACACTCTGTGACCAGTGACACTGGTGTCTTAGCTTTCTGTTAAACAAGATACTATATTTCCTAACTCCAGTAATTTTCAGTGGTTACTCTTCATGTCTGGAGTTCTTTCTTTCCACCTCTCTGCCTCTTGGCTTCCTTCAAGTCCCAGATAAAAATCTTCTCCATAGGAAGCTTTTCCTAATCCCTATTAATTCTAATGTATTTTTAATATTTTATTATTCATATTATGTTATATATAACACAATATTAACATTTTAATATTTTCAATTTATCCTGTATATAGCTTGTTTGTACAGAGTTGTTTGCATATTGTCTCTTGCATTAGATTGAGCTCCTTGACAACAAGGAGTGTTTTTTGCTTTTCTTTGTATTCCCAGCACAAGGCTTGGAATATAGTCGGCACTTGAAAAATGTTTTTTGACTAAGTACTCAGAAAGGCAAAAACATACTCCTTGACTTCAGCAAGCTCAGATTCTTATGAAGAAAGTACAAAACCATTGGAGTTTCTTGAGCAGGTCCTTGATATATGGTCAGACTGTGCATCAGGAATATCACTTTGACGGCTGTGTGGAGGGACATGCATAAAGGTTTTGCGAACAATTTGGGACCTATTGTAATAATCCAATAAAAACGTAATAATCTAAAATCAAAAAAATGATACCAGCCTTAACTAAAAGAGAGGCTATGTGAGTAAGGAAATTGAGTGAAAGGATTTAAAAAGGTAAAACTGATAACATTTAGCACCTAATTGGATATGGGTGGTGAAGCAGGGGATGATTTTGAGGTTGTAAACCTGGGTTAAGATAAGATGGTAGGGTTGTCAGTAGAAAAAGGAAACTAGCAAAATAGGTAAACTTTTGAGGTTCAACTCAAGCATTTTGGACATGTTTAGCTTCAGATACCTATTGTACATACAGCTGGAAATGTTTAATAGGTTAGGTGGTGGTAAAGGACTGGGGCTCAGTCTGTAGAAGATACATTCGCTTATTTATGAATTTATAGATTCCCTTCCCCCCATCATTCTGTGTGGGCTGCTGCCTACAGGTTGTATACCCCACTGGCTCAGTAGCTCAAGCACTGGACTTGGAATCAGGAAATCCCGGTTTGGAACCCTCCCTTAATCAGTTAATAAGTATTTATTAAATGCCACCATATGCCACACACTGTGATAAACACTGGGTATGCAAAAAGAGGCAAAAGAGAGTCATTACTCACAAAAAGCTCCTAATAGAATGGGCGGGACAATGAGCAAATAAATATGTACAAACAAACGATATACAGGATAAATAGGAAACAACAGGGGAAGGCACTAGAATTAAAAGGGGTTGGGAAAGGCTGCCTGTAGAAGATGGGATTTTTGGTTAGGACTAGAAGGAAGCCAGTGAAGCCAGGGGGTGAAGATGAGGGGGAGGAGCATTCTAGTTATGGGAGACAGCCAAAGAAAATATCCGGAGCTGAGAGATGTAACAACAAAGAGGCCAGTATCACTGGGTCAGAGTGTATGTGTGTGTTGGGGGTATACAGTATAAGAAGCCTGGAAAGGAGGGGTAGGGCTAAGTCTTGAAGAGCTTTGAATTCCAGATGGAGAGAATTTTGTTTATGATTCTGGAGGCAATGGGGAGCCAATGGGGTTTATTGAGTAGGGAATGACACAGCCAGATCTGACCTTTAGGAAAATCATTTCAGTGGCTGAATAGAGGATAGACTGGAGTTCGGAGAGACTTAAGGTAGGCAAACTCCCCTCTCCTTCCCCCATAAGGCTACTGCAACAGTCCAGGTGTAAGTTACCGCACCAGAGTGATGGCAGTATCAGAGAAACTAGGAGGCTTACTGGAGAGATGCTGCGAAGATGAAATCAACAAGCCTTTCCAACAGACTGGATATGGGGCGGGAGAGATGGTGAGGAATCCAGGACAACTCTTAGGTTTCAAGTTGGGGGGACTGGGAAGATGGTGGTGCACTCAACAATAATAGGGAAGGTTTGGGGAAACGACTGTGTGCAGTTGTGGATATGCTGAGTTTAAGATATCTACTGAACATCCAGTTTGGGATATCTGAAAGGCAGTTGGAGATGTGAACAGGAAGTCGGCAGACAGGGTTAGGGCAGGAGAGAGAGATTTGAGAAGTATCAGCATAGAGATGACAGTTAAATCCATGGGAGCTAATGAGGTCAGCAAGTAAAATAGTATAGAAGGAGAACAGAAGAGGTCCTAAGATAGAACCCTGAGGAACCACCTTTACAATGTGTGATCTGGAAGAGGATTCAGCGAAGGGGGCAGAGAAGAAGCATTGAGATACGTAGGAAAAGAACTAGGACAAAAGTGGTGCCCCAAAAACCTAGAGAAGGTGTCAAGGAGAAGAGGTGTCAAAGGCTGCAGAAGGGATGTTAGGTGGCAAGGGCGCTTCTTCTCTTCCTACTCCCGACTTATGTCAAGTTGATTTTGAGTTCTTGGGGGCTGGAATTCCACAACAGCAGCAGAACGCCTACCACCCTCCTAGCCCGCGTGTGGCAGTCCTTGGAAGGATCAAACACAGGATGGCAAAATCGCGGATGAGGGCTACGGGGAGTGGAATGAACTTTGGGAGAGACCGCAGGCTATCTAGCGTAACTCCTTTCCTTCTACAGATGGGGAAACTGAACTCCAGAAAGGTTACAAGGAGCAAGAGGGCGGGGACTCAACCTTGTATCTCTCTCCCTGGTGCATCCCTTGGTCAGTAAGTAAACACCGTCGCCGCCGCTCCTTTAAATCTGGTCAGTTTCAGTTTTGTGGTTTCCCGGCTTCCCAATCCCGGCGCAAAGCTGTCTCCCGGCCCCCCAGGGTGAAACGTGCAGGAGCCGGAGAGGCAGCCACTAACTACGTAGCACTCGGACGCCGACGGGATTTGGACTCGACTTTCTCAGTGTTCAAACTGCAGCCACGCCTAACATGAGGTCCGGGAACTCCCTCCGCGCCGCCGGCCCTCACTTTTCGGCCACACTCATCATGGCCGTCGCGGAAAGTTGCGGCTGGCGCAGAGTCTCGGGGCAGTCCTCGCGAGGTTTCCGGGGCCGGGACCGCTCCCGCCCTGCCTCGCGCCTGCAGCCTCCGCCGCCGTTGCCGCCGCCTCCGCCGCCGCCGTCGCCGCCGCAGCTCCTCCTCCGTGTCAGTTGTTGGTCCGTAATGGCGACCGAGCTGCCGCCGCCGCCTCCGCCGCTCCTGCCGCCGCCGAAGTGACTCTCCCGGCGGGAGGAGCGGAGCCGGGCCAGCGCCAGAGGAAGTCCGGGCGAGCCGTAGCGCCGGGGGCCGCGCTGTCGTGGGAGGGGAAGCCAGCTCCTCCGTCGTCTGCGTCTGTCCCTCCCCGCCGGCCGGCGGGTCGAGGAGGGAGCCGGTGCCAGGCCGGGCCGGGTCGGCCGCTCGTCCCGGCCTAGCGGAAAGGCCGGGCGGGGGCGTCGTCGCTGCTCCGTCCGCCCGGCCCCGCGGGATGAGCCGGCGCAGCCGGGGCCGGAGGCGACACTCTCAGGTGAGCGCGGGAGGGCGAGGAGGGGGCGCGGGGTGGAACCGAGGCCGCGAGTCGGGGCCGGGGCGGGGCCGGGAGCCCGGCTGGCTTCGGGACCGACCCCTGTCCGTCAGCTGGCTGACCCGTGGAGCCCCGAGCGGAGCGGGGCACCTGCCGGGGGCCCGCGGCCCGCGTCCTTCTCTTGAGAAACTCCCGCAGTGGCCAGCCGGTCCCTGGGGCTGACCGCACGTCCTGGTGGAGGCCTGGCAGCTGCCGGACGGGCGCTCACAGTGGTGCAGCCCGGGCTCTCGTCAGTCCCTGGCACGGGTAGGCAGCGGGGCTGGACAGCTTCGCGGACCGGGGGCCTTGGGCCGGGCGCTCTCCCCACTGCGGATGAAGTAGGAGTGTGGTGGAGCGGCGATCCTTGAGAGCCGGAGCTGTGGCCACCTCTGTACACCCAGCATTTGTTTAGCGCCGGGCCTGCCACCTAGTAGACCCGTCAGTCCATTAACTGTCAACAATCCGAAAACATTTGTTGTGCCAGGGAGTGCCAGCTGACTTGGCTTGTTGGACGCTATTTCCCTCCCCCCCTCCCACTTTTTTAAAACTTCTTTTTACTTTACTTGGCCCATAGCTGGCAATTAATAACTGCTTGTTGATTGACTGACTTCCTTAATTTTAAGTCCGGAGAAGACTTACGGTTACGTTTGGAGATTGAGATAATGTTACTTTTCTGCATTTTAAAATTTCGCTGAGGATTGTATCTTTAGACATTAGGTAACAATCTGAACACCCCTATGAAAACAGTAATAAAATAGACCTTTTTTGAATGCCTTTGTAGTTAAAACGTTTTGAACAAAATGGCATTATACTGCTAATTAACAAGGAAACCCGATTTGATATGTTTTTATCGTTGCTTCAAACCTATGCTTTTTTCTGACACTTTTATTCTGATACTCATGATGTTCAAATCTTACTTGTAATCAAACAAAACTGAACAACTAAGTTTTCTTTGCATTCAAATTATAGTATGTAAGGCAGAAAATGAGATTTTTTTTTTGCAGACGTTGCTTAGTGCACTTCCAGGCACATAGTAGGTGCTTAAGAAATGCTTCTTGACTTAACATCAACAAAAAAATAAACTTCTGTGTAAGGCTGTCCTGTGGACAATACCAGGACTCAGTTTATTAGTATAGAAAGAAGAAGTTTACTCACTTTGGTGTCAGTTCATTTTAATAGAAGAATATAAAATATATTTATCTCTTGCCTCAAAAATAATTATTATGATTGTGCTTTCTATACAAGTAGATTTCCTTCTGATATTTCACATGATTTTAGACTTAAAAAAAATACTCATATTTTTGTATGGCGGGATGGCTTTTAAGAGTAGGAATGATATTTTTATCTTTTTCCAATATGTAATAATTCTGTGTTCTTAGTAACCTAATGTAGGAATCTAATGAGGTAAATCACCTACCCTCTGATAAATTTTATATTATGTGCGATTAGTCTATGACTAATTTGAGAATTAATTTCTATAATTTTTATTCACAATTGCTTGTGAGCATTATTGATGGATTGTTTTTTAGGAGTTGATGGTCTAGTAGTTTAAGGCAGTGTTTCCCAAACTGTGTCTTGGGGAACCTGGTGTTCTTTGAGGTATGAATAGGGGTTCACAGAAAAAGTTGGGAGGGACTTCAATGCCTCTTCAGTCCAAACAGTATCTGAAAAAGAAACCCCTCTTTTCATGAGAATTTTGATTTTATTGATAGTTCTCTGAAATATGAAATTGTGTCAAAATTATGTTAAGCAATTTTTTATTATTAAAGTAGGATTAATTTTCATTCAAAAATGTACTTACTACTTTTTTAATATTCCTGTGTCAGTATTTGTATATTTTGTCGACAGTTTGAGCCCACGAGTATTTCAAGTCCAGATTACTTTGGGGAATGATGATCTAAGTTTTCTGCATTTTCTTTTTCCTTTGTTCATCAGTTTTTGTTGTTTGTTTTTTTGACTTTGCTTCTCCATCACAATACTGGCAGAAAGAGAGGGTCTAATGAAAACTAATCAAGTTTACTGCTTATTAGTTCTTTAGAAGATTTGATGGGGTAGGAAGTTGAAGCTTTTGACTGAATTAAATGGTATTCTTTGGGGACAACTTAAAAGAGTCAACATATATTTAGCCTCTGTTATTTGCAAGATACTGTATTAGACTGGAGAAGAGAGAGGGTTGTTAGTATAAAGATGAGTAAGGTAATCCAGTCTTAAAAAGTTTATAACCTGAAAGTTTGGTAAGGGAGGACAAGTACATAGTTAGAATGTGATTGCATTGTACAAAATGTTATGGAAAATAACATAAAAATAAACAAAATCCTATGACAAAATGTTAAGAGGGAGAAATCAAATCTCATAGAAACTATACTTTTCATTATGTTTTCACATACTTTTTTTCATTTGACTCAATAATTTTGTGAGGTAAGCAGGGATGTTTTTTTCAGTTGAGGAAATAAAGACACAAGAAAGTTCAGCACATCCATTGACATTCCAGTTTTCCAATAGTACAAATTATCAAGAGCTGGATGAGAGGAAGGTGGTCTGCACCTGTGATTTCATCTACCATCAGAAATCTTTTAGTGTAGGAAAAGGGGTGGAATATGTACCCAAATAACTGTGTTTCATATTAAGAGCATTATTTTCATAGTCTCTCTTGAGCAGTCTTGAAGGTTGTAAATAGACATGAAATGGAGATGAGAGAGAGCAGAATGAGATTGGGAAACAGGAAAGTAGTCCAGTTTGCCCAGAGTATAGAGTATGTAAAAGGGAATATGATGAAATGAGGCTGGAATGCTAGGCTGGATCAGGTTTTTATTTTATTGAGGAGGTAACGAGAATCACTTGAGGTTTTGTGAGATTTCTTTGGCATTCTGAAGGATGGCTTAGAAATAGGGAGAGACTCAGACCAGAAAACTATTTAAGACATTAGTTCACTCTTCCTGCTAAGAAATGAAAGGTTTTAATAATTACTAATGATAATACATTTCTACAATGCTTTCAGGTTATAAATGCTTATCATAATTTTATAGGTGAGGAAGCTAAAACCCAGAGACTGTGACTTGTCTGACTCGTCACGTAGCTACCAAGTGTCAGACTTGGGATTCAAACTCTGGTTTCCTGACTCTCTATCTAGTGCCCTTGTTTACTGTACTATAGTCCCTGAAATAGGGTAACATTCTCTTTTATATACTAATAATATGTCAAAAAGTTTTGCTTAAATGTGAAGTTAGGCCGTAACATCAGCAACATTAACTAAAAAGTCATAGACTTTTGGTTAGGTTGTTGTTTAGAAAACACAAATCTAATGAAATTTAACTGTACCCAATGATAATCGTAGCCATAATAATAATAATAGCCCACATTCTTATGGCTTTAAATAGTTTACAGAAGTTTATTTCATAACCACTCAGGGATATATAGGTAGTTGTGAATTTTATTTTTCCCATTTTATAGATGAGGAAACAGGCCTCCAAATTAAGTGAATTAACCTGTGCCTGGACTGGAACCTTGGTCATCTGGTTTCAAAGTCTAGTGCCCTGAATTACTGCAATATTTATTTGATTGATTCCATTCCTCAAATGTCTTCCTTCTGCACTCTGTTCTCCTTATAGCTGATAAAGTGATGGTCCTAAAGCACAGGTTTGACTTTGTTACTACCCTATTCCAAAAGCTTCAGTGGCTCACTGTCGCCTCCAGGATAAAATACAAATGGCATTTAAAGCCATTCACAATCTGGCTTCAGCCAGATTTTTACATTTTCATAATTAATTTTTATTACTCCTTTTCACTGCTTCTGCCTAGCTCTAGCCAAGTTGGCCTATTTGCTGTGCCTCATCTCCTATCTCTGGGTCTTTGCATAGACTGTCTCCTATGCTTTAAATGTACTCTCTTCATCTCTACCTCTTAAAACCCCTAGCTTCCTTCAAAGCTCAGGTCATATTGCCACCTCCTACATGAATTCTTTTCTGATCACTTTTCCTCATTATCTTGTATTGATTTTGTATTTATTCATGTGGGTCCATGTAATTTTTCCCAATAGATTGTAAACTCCGTGAGAAAGGGCAGAGATTATTTCATTTTTATCTTTGTATCCCTAGTGACTAGTATAGTTCTTGTCCCATAGTAGGTACATGAATAAAGATTGATTGATCAGGCTTCCCACTACAGCCTACAACTATGATGAGAAAATGTCCTAGTTCTGTTGTTGGAGACAAATTATAAGAATTAATTGCTTTTTTCTCAAAGATAATTCTTATTAAAGTTGTATTATCATAGATAACCTTAAGAGATTATGGTGTCAAAAAATTGTTTCGGCTTGGAATTTAGTGACTTTTTGCACATTAGCTTAATTTTTCTAACAGAATTCTCAGGCTAATGTTAATAACTGGTTTGCATTTCTCCCTGAGTACATAGCAACTTTTGGTAGGGTTTATCTTGTAGAAGTATGTTTAAATGTGTCTGGAAAGCCAATTGAAGATGAAAAATTTGCTCCAGAAAATCTACATATGGTTAATTGTGATGTATTTGTTTTGATGATAGTCACTCTAACATGATAAAAAGTGAACTTAACTTAATCCTACTGTGTCACTGGGCATAACATTATAGTATCTGTAAATCACTTCCTCTTAGTCACAGAATTATAGAAGTATAGAGCTGAAAGGGATCTTAAAGATGATCTTATTGAACCTCTTTGTATTACAGACAAGGAATTCAAGACTCAGGAGAGGTTAAAATGATTTGACCAAGGATAAGAAAATGTCATTGGGTTCCAGAACCCTGTTTTACTAGGTCCCATTTCAGTTCTGTTCCCTCTGTGCTACAGATCTATATTTGATCTGTCAGACTGATTCAAGTGTGACTCTTAGCTTGGGAATAGTGGAGATCCTGTCTGTTGGGAGATTATTATGTCTGTCAATTTTGGTACCTAAAAGATGGGAAAAGTAGTGGTGATCTCTTGAAATTTTCACCAGTTAAGAAGTATTAGACTGGCTAGTAAGTCAAATGACAGCTTATACTTCATTAAAAAAAATCATTCCATCACATGTACATCATATGTACAAATACATGCATGTACCAGGAACTTGGCCAGGCCCTAGTGATAAAAATACAAAAATTAAATAGCCCCTGCCCTTAAATAGCACACTTCTATTGGAGGAAACAATAGCTACAACTATAAGTAAACTAAATATCTATGAAAAGTAAATACTAAGGAATTTTTTTTTTTTGAAAAGGAATAGTAATTGAGGGGAGGAGATCAGGGATGGGCCTTGCCTAGGAGATGACTTTGAAGGAAGCTAGAGATTTTAAGAGGTAGAAGTGAAAAGATAATGTATTCCTGTCCAGGTGGACAACTTGTGTAAAGGTATGAAGACTATAGGTAAATATCCTACAAGGGAAACAGCAAATAAATCAGTTTGTTTGGAATGGAGAATCTGTGGAGTTATGTGTAATGAACCTAAAAAAGATAGGGTGTGGAGGCAGTTGTGAAGGGCTTTAAATGCCAAACAGAGTTTGTATTTTTTCTTAGTGGCAATAGGAAGCCACTGGAACTTGGTGAGCAAGAGAATATTAATGGAGGAGTTTTGTATTTTTTTAAAATAAGAATTCTGTTTTTTTCTTAATTAAAAAACATGCCTTGAAATTAATTGCTATTTTTTTTGGTTGCACTTCTAATGTGTAGCCAAGTGAGGCTATGGAATACTGAAAATGTATGCATATCTGTGTTTGAACAGAATTTGAACTTTAAAATAAAAGGCACTTAATGTCCTGGGGGAAGAAAGAAATATTGTTTTGGCAGCTGTATGGAGGACCCAATAGAGAGGAGACCAGATAGAGACTGGGAAATAACTTACCAGACTTTTGCAGTTATCCAGACAAGAGATAAAAAGAGAGATGTTCTGGAGTAAAATCTTGTAGACTCAGTAGCTGATTGGATAGGTAAGGGATACGAGTTAAGAATCCAAGATTTTGAACCTAGGTTATTGGAAAGATGGTGGTACCTTACATGGAAGATAGGGAGGTTATGGAGAGAGGGGGGAAAACTGCGGAGGAGGGAAGATAAATTTTATTTTGGATATGTTGAGTTTTACATGCTTATGGGATATCTAGCTAGAAATGGGGCCAGTTGGGATGAGAATTCAGGAGAGAGATATATAGATATACCTGGATGTATAGATCTGGGAGTCACTTAGATAGAACTCATGAAACCTGATGAGATTGCTGAAAGAAGAAAAAAATGAAGGCTAAGGAACAGAGACTTAGGGCACAGCTAGAGATAGGGAGCAGGACATAGATGTTGATTCAGAAAGGGAAATTAAGGAGTGGTCAGAGTGGTAGAAGAAACAGCAGAGAGCAGTGAAGACCTACGAAGGAAGAATCTGGTATCATGGTGCAGAGAGATCTCAATTAGAGAGTAAAAGTTAGAATAAGAAAATAAAAAAAATTAAAGATGGAGAAAACTAAAAGAGTGTGCTAACTAGTAGTTTTACTCATCATATTGTTCAAAATTATTTCATGTGACAGATATATCTTATATTTGAAATCCAATAATCTGTTCTCAAAGGTGTTGCCTAAATTGCTTTAGGAAAAAAAATGAGTTAATATGCTCAGGTTTTAAAGTTAATTTATGCATCACTCCAAGACTTCAGTACTCCCCATAAATTATGGTATACCCTCCAGTGGTGCATATGGAAACCTATTCTCCCCCTATATACCTTCTTAGTCTATTTGATTTTTCTCATAAATCCTCCACTGGAGAAATTTCTCTTAGATCAAGGATTTTTAATCTAGAGTCTGTAAATTCAAAGAAAAAATTGATAACTGTATTTCAGTATCATTGGTATCCTTTATAATCTTATGCTTGTTATGTATTTAAAAATATTATTCTGAGAAGAGGTTCATGGATTTTACCATATTGTCAAAGAGGATCCATAATAGGAAAAAGTTTAAGAATCTCTGTGCAAGATCTTGGTGGGTATCACTGAAGTATGGGAGTTGCCCAGCTGTTATCCTTTTGTACCTACTACATGACGAATTTACCTGTCATGTGTTATCCCAAGATTGTTTCCTTTACAGTACCACTAGTATAGCTATGGCTCACTATACCTAATAATAGATACCTTCCTTAAAATAATGTATAATCTACATTTTGTATATTATGTCCTTTAAAATACACTAGGGAGAAATAATTATTTAAAGGAAATACTTTTAGAAGGGAAGAAACTTTATAAAAGAATAGTCAGGTCATAAATTTTTGGTTTAAAAAATTTCGGTTTTGGTAAATTAAGTTTTCTTAAAACAAGAAACACATGTAGTTTTTGTTCATTTTAGTTGTGTACTTGTAGGACACCACCCCTCTCCCCCAGTTAGAGTTAAAAATTTTAAAAACTTATACTTTAAAATCAAGTAAGGGAGTCACATTTGTAAATAATGTCTTTGTCTGAAAAAAATAATTGGCTGCATTCATGATTGCTGTATCTAAATGTATATAATGCAACATTTAATATTTCATTGTAGAAAAGTTTTCTGTTTCAGGGTTGATAGTTATTTAAGCATTAGCATTTATAGACATTGACAATTTATTCTTTAACTACATGTGACAGAGTGGGAAATTTTTCATCTGGAAATTTTTAGTATATTTGTATAGGATAAATTCTTGACTTGCACTTGTGAGTTTAGATTCTTAGTATAATTGGGAAAATGTCAGCATTTAATCTAAATAAAATTAGCTTTTCTTTCATAAGTAGTTTTTAGCAAGTGAGGTTTGGATATGGAAAACAGCTTTTATGCATAAATTTTAGTATTTCAAAACCAAACTAAGTTACTGAGATGTGGAAATAAGAGGATGATAGTTTGGAACTGGTCCCTTAAGCATTAACTCAGGAGCAGGAACTGAACAATTAACTAACATTTAAGTGCCGGCTGTGTACTGGGGGTAGGGGAGGAGGAGGGAGGGAGATACTAAGAAAAAAAATGAAGTGATCTCTCTCTGCCCACAAGAAGCTTATAATCTCTGGGGGAAAACAACGTGTGCATATATAAGTACAGTCATTCTTCAACTTTTATGGAGGAAATGTTCCAAGAAAACATCTTGAAAGTCAAAAACGGGAATGTTGATACATTGAACCCATGGGAAATAAGGAGTTAGATTCCTGCAGCCACCAAAAACAGTAATCTTTTGCTGGAGATCACTGAAAATGCACTTTTCTGCATAGTTCTTTATAAAAAAACATTAAATCTGATATTATGCACATTTTTCCTAACGCAGTAACTATGAAATAACTCATAAAATACAGTACACAAAAAAATTAGCACTATGCAAAACATTTTTTCACTAGTAATTCCCTAGAATTCTGTGACCTTTTGTGCTAACTCCTCAATTAAAAAAAAAAATCTTTTTAAAATTTCAAACATTATTCACTTTTTTTAACACATGAAATTCATAGTACCATAAATACTGAACAACAAATAAAATTCTTAAAAGTAAAGCAATTTTTAAAATTGATTTGTTTTCAGTTTTCTACAATCACTTCCATAAGTCTTAGATTTTCTCCCCCTCCCTTCCCCCTCCTTCCCCAAGATGGTTTCTATACATACATTCTTATTAAGCACATTTTCACATGAGTCATGTTGTATAGAGGAATTAAAATGAATGGGGGAAATCATGAGAAAAAACAAACCAAAACAAAACATACACAACACAAGAAAAATAATCTGCTTCATTCTGCATTCCAATTCCATAGTTCTTTTTCTGGATGCGGATGGCATTTTGCCTCAAGAGTCATTTGGGAGTGTTTTAGGTCCTTTCATTACTGTGAGGGGCTAAGTCTACCAGAAAAATTCCTCTGGTTCTGCTTATTTCACTCAGCATCAGTTCATATAAGTCCTTCCAGGCCTCTCTGAAGTCTTCCAGTTCATCATTTCTTATAGCACAATAAAAACTTAAACAATTTGCAACCTGAATCTGGCTTTCTACTGTATCAAATGGCTATATGAGAGTGTGGTACTGTGTGTTATACTGCTGTGAACCTCTTTACCTTGGTTGCCCTCTGAAAACCAAGGGAGAAGTTGCTGAGAGTTTAGTTTGCTCTCTGTTGTCAGAAGAGGTCTTGCATCACTTTAGAGCCCAAAGGGGCATGATTGCAACATAAAACTTGAGTTTTAAAGGCAGAAACAATGAAAATATGCAATGAGTGCACGGGGAACACTTTACTCCACAACAGAAAGTTGAGTAAGACTGGTGAAGTGCTTAGTAGGATTCCAACTGCTCCACAAACCTCCATTCATTTTGTCTCTTGTTTTTTTTTTTTTCTCTACTTCAAATAGCCATGAATATACGAGGTTGTCAACTCAAAAGTGAAAATGAAGTCACTATTAAGTCACATGAATGTGTGAATGTTGGGTTGGGTGAATGTTGAGGATTAACTAAATGAAAATTGAACTCAAGGTGAATGCAGAGCATAATTTGGGGAAGGCATTAGTGGCTAGGGGGAATCAGAAGAGGCCTCAACATGTTGGAGGTGACACTGAGCACATTAGCTTTGAAGGAAACAAGGGAATCTAAGAGATGAGGAAGGAGTGCATTCTAGGCATAGAGGAAAGGCCACATAAAGGTATGGATATGGAAGATGGAGGGCTGTGTATGTGGAACAGCAAGCAAGCTGGGAAGAATGCTGGGTGAAAAAGATCATGGCCAGTGCATGTTCATTATCATTGCTGCTTCCTGGTCTGTAGTTTTCTCCCTTTTTTCCTGTGTTGGCCAGGTACCATTCATTTCATTTCATCCCTTCACCTGCTCTTTGCTCCAGGTGGGGGTCAGATGAATACTATGTGCTTCATAATAACTCCTACTAGCTTTTGTAAGTGTGGGTATGTCAGTAAAAAAGGACACAGTTAAAGTGGGAGAGCAGTGACTGGTAGAGCTTGGCTTTTCAGATTGCTAAACGAATAACTCAAAATAGTAGATAATCTCCAAATCTTTTATATCTGGTGTTGAAATGTTCTGTACAATAGTATGTGAGTATTTGGTACTATAGAAATTTAGCTTAAAATAAAATCATGAAACGTATTATAAGGAGTTGGCTCAGGAAGGTCTAGGGAACTTTTTAGCTTTCCTGTTGTAACCACTTCCATCTTCTTCCTTTTACTCGTTTTATGCTAAATAAGTATCTTGTTGTTCAGATTTCAGGAGAACATCGAATGAAAACAACTATCTTTTCTCAAACTTTCCAAGAAGTGGTCTTGAAGTGTGATTAGTTATTGTATAAAATAAGAGAAACCTGAAGTATCAACAAAATAATAAAATATTTTAGGAGCTGTCCGGAAACTTGAGAGTTTCTGCGACCATATACTTGAGTGTTGACTTACAGGTCAAACAGCTCAACCTTTATTGATAACTCTTTTCCTTTTCCCTGACAGAATTGGCTTCCAATTTCTCTCTTCCAGAAGTTGGTGGCAGGGGTTCCTTGTCCTTTATTTTCCAGTCTTACCTCACTCCTTTAATCCTTCCTCTTCTTCCAGGGTAAAGCCCCTGTATTTTATTATACTTAAGGATTGTGTCTAGGATTAACTATATGAATAGAAGAATATTCCCTCTTTTTCTTTCCACTTTAGGATTGTGTGTAGCTTTTGGGTTTTTTTTTTGTAGAGAAACTTTGTTTCTAGAAATGTGAATTGAGGCATTGTTCTTGGGCAAATGGCTATTTCATTTCATTGAGTCACCAAGTCTCGGTGAGTCACTATTTCACCTTTTGCAAAATAGAAATGCTTTCCTAGAATTATTTTTCATGTGTTATCAGTCATCTAGGCTAACAACCTGGGAGTCATCTTCGATTGCTCTCTTGTCCCATAACCAGTCAGTTTCCAAATTCAGGATTGTTTCTTCTTTTTAACACCTTTTACATTTTGTTCCTTTTTTTATCTTCCCAGTGACTTTATCCATCATTTTCATTCCATTCCTTCCCTGTTCAGGAAGTTAGTCATCTGGTCCAACCCACTAATTTTGCAGATAAAAAACTAAGATCTAGAGATTGTGAAATGTCTAGAACCCAGACTGATAGGTTACATACATAGGAGTATAGTTCTAGACCCTCTAGTCCAACCCGTTTGTTTTACAGTTGAAGAAATTAAGGCCTAGGAAGATTGTGCCTTGCTCAGGGGTCACATTGATGGTAAAACTAAGAGGTAAGATTTGAACCTAATCAGCTTCTTCTGACTCTAAGATAAATCTTTGAAATGATCTGCTATTGTATGTATTTGTGTAAATCTCCTGTAGGTAGGGATCATGTTTGCCATTTCTTTTAGGCACCTGAGGTTGGATTCCTAATTCTGCCTCAGACACTTAGCTGGGTGACCTTGGGCAATCACTTAACTTCTTAGTTTCAGTTTCCTCATCTGCAAAAATGGGAATAATAATATGCCTATTACCACAGGATTGTGTATATATGTAAAGTGTTTGCAACTTTAAAGTAAATGCTAGTTATTATTTTTTTACCTTGTATCTCCTACTCAGTGATAAGTGCATATTAAACAAGATATATGCTTATTAATTTAATACTTTGATATTTTAGTGGATGTGATCCTACTACCCAGAGAATGCAAACCTTCTATACCTTCTTATATATCCTGTTCAGTTCTTATCCAGATCTTTTCGTAAAATAGCCACTGAATTCACTGAAGTCCTTATTCTTGTTTAAAAAATATTTAATGGATATTAATGCAGCACTTGGGGTATCCCATCTATTATTCTTCATTCCTGTTCCATAAAGTTGATTATTTTGTGTGGATCTCATGTAAGCAAATCTTTTTATTGCCTACTCTATTTTGGTAAATTAATGATCAAATTGCCAGCCCTACTTTATATTTTAGCATTCTATTTTATTTAAATTTATTCAAGCATTTATTATTTCTCCCTCTCTCCTTTTCCCATAGACCAAATTTTTTTTAAACTTCCCAAAGCAAAACCCTCACAGTAGACAGCACAGCAAGACAAACCCCTACGTTGGCTATATCCAAATAATCGATTAAGTAAACAAATGTGTAAGTACCTAGTATGTGCCAGGCACTGTGCTAAGCAGAGGCGGGTTTTATTCTGAATTTTAAGTCCATCATGTCTCTAGCAGTAAGTGGGTGGTGTGATTCATCTTCAGTCTTACAGACTCATGGTTTATCATTGCATTAGTCAGAGTTTTAAAGTCTTTCAAAATTGATTTTTTTTCTATGCTGATGTGTAAATTATTATCAGTCTGCTCATTTCACTCTGCATTGGATCATAGAGATTTTCATAATTTTCTTTGAAACTGTTCATCCCATTATTTCTTATAACACAATATTCCATTACATTCATATATCACAACTTCTTTAGCCAGTCCATAATAGATTTATCAGTTCACTGGGGTATTTTGCTTTCAGTTTTATGAATCTCATCTTTACTTTTCAGAATTTCTGGTTTCTTGCTTAGTTGGACATTTTTGATATTCAGGGTTTTCGAAGTTGAATGCCCAATTCATTGATTTTTCTCTTTTATTCTTTTTTCCTTTATTGACAGGTGTTTAGATAGATAAATATTCTTCTAAGATTGGTTTTAGCTGCATCCCTTAAATCTTTAACTTAATTGTCCTTTTCTTTGATGATATTTTCTTGTATTTTTGTAATTTGTTCTTTGACCCATAACTTAAAATTGTTAGTTTCCAATTACTTTTTAATTCTATTCCCAAGGCTCATTACTGAATTTAGTTTTTATTGCATTGTGATCAGTAAATTTTTTAAACATTTTTTGGTGAGATCTTTATGCTTCAATACATGCTCAATTTTTGTAAAGATACCATCTGTATAACTGAGGTGTGTTGGAATACTTGGAAATACTTTATCTTTTCTATTCCCCCTTAGTAAACAGAAATCAGTCATCTCTAATTTTTCTAAAATTTTGTTCAGGTTCTTCTTTCTTGTTTATCTTTTGGTGAATTTTGCTAGGTCTGAAAGAGGTTTATGGAGATTCTTCATTATTATAGTTTTACTACTATTCCTCCAGTTTAATGAACTTTTCCATTAATTTTACCATCCCTATGCTGATGATTCTCCAATTTACCTATCCTGCCCCATCCTTTCTGTTGACCTCCAATCACAGATCTCCAGCTGCTTTTCAGTTATCTCAGACTGGATGCCCAGTAATCTCTTAAACTCAGCATGTCTAAAACTAAACTCTTTGTATCTTTCCCACATTCCATCCCCTGCCCCAACTTTCCTATTGCTGTTGAGGGCAACCTTATTATACTTTCAGCCCCTCAGGCTTGCAAACTTAGGTGTATTCCTCAACTTCTCACTACCATTGTCCAATCTTTATTTTTCAAAAAACTAATTATTTATTTTTAGTTTTCAGTATTCACTTTTTATAAGATTTTGAGTTGTAAATTTTGTCCCTCCCTCCCTTCCCCTCCTCCCCAAGATGGCATGTAATTTGATACAGGCTACATCATGTCCAATCTTGTACAAAGACCTATTGATTTCTCCTTTGCAGTGTCTCTTGAATACTCCCCCTTTACTCCTTTGACACTACCATAACTGGCACAAGCCCTCATCACCTCAAGCCTAGACTATTTTAGTAGGCCTCTGGTGAGTCTTCCTACCCAGGTCTCTTCCCAGTCTAATCCATTCTCCATTTAACTACCCAAATAGTTTTCCTAAACTGCAGGTCTGGCCATGTTACCCCTTACTCTCAGTAAACTCCAATGGCTCCATTTCTATCTTCCAGATGAAATACAAAGTCATCTGCCTGGCATTCAAAACCCTTCATAATCTAATCCCCCCTGATCTTTCCAGTCTGCTTATGCCTTTACTCCCTACTGCTTTTGTTTATATCCATTCTCTCTCTCTCTCTCTCTCTCTCTCTCTCTCTTTGTCTCTCTCTCTCTTCTTCTCCTCCCCTTCCCTGTCTCTCTCTCTCTTCTTCTCCTCCCCTTCCCTCCCTCCCTCTCTTTCTCAGTGTGTCCGATTTATTTGAGAGACCTAAGATAGGAAAACAGCTTGAGGTTAAATTTTCAACCTTAGTTTAGTTCATTTAATATTTAATCGCTTAGTGGAACAGCCTGCATGCTCTGAGTTTGTTGAAGTATAGAAAAAGAACATTGAAGAACTTGCACAAATTTATAAAGTTGAATTTAGAATGATTACATTATGAATACTTTTCTAGAACTTTTATGAATAAATCTTCACAAGAGAAAGGAAAGAAAGCCGTGTTTCACGGTCAAGGATTGTAACTGTGCCAAATTAGTTTGAATTGTTAATATTTTTGCTATTTATTTATTTATTTTGCATTAATTTAAAAATTTTCAGTTTCAAATTCTTTTTTCCTCCCTTTAGCCCCTCCCCCACCCGCTGAGCAGGCGTTGCCCATCACACATTTGAAGTCATGCAAAATATACTAACAAATTAGCCATATTCCGCCTCCCCCCCAAAAAAACCCCCACAACCTATGAAAAATAAAGTTAAAAAAAGTGTTTTGTTTTGCGCTCAGAGATCATTGGGTCTCTGTCTGAAGGTGAATAACATTTTTCATCATGAGTCTTTTGGAATTGTTGTATATCCTTATATTGACCAGAATAACTAACTCTTTCACAGTTGATTACTGTTATAATATTGTTGTTACTGTGTACAATGTTCAATTTCTGCTCAGTTCACGTTGCATCAATTCATAGAAGTCTTCTCAGGTTCACCACGTTTTCTTTGATCTAGTGACACTGGCCTCCTGACTGATTCATAAATAAAATGCTCCGTATCTTGGCTCCAGACATTTTCTCTGACTGCCCTGTATAACGTAAAATACCCTCTCACCTCATCTCTACCTACTGGCTTCCTTTAAATGCTAGCCAAAATCCTGTCTTCTACAGGAAACCATTCCTGACTCTTATTTCTGATGTCTTCCTTTTCAATTATTTGTCTAGCATATAATTTGTATGTATTTGTTTCTTTTTTCTCCCATTATATTTTGAGCTCCTTGAGGATAAGAACTGCCTCTTTAGGTATCCCTGGTGCTCACATAGTAGGCTCTTTATAAATATTTATTGACAGTAAGTTTTTAGATGCTATGCTATTTGGTGTATACATTTAATGTGTATATTTTTCTATATTTCTTTTGGCTCCTATGTTCCCATTGCAAAAAGTCAGTTTGGATATTTCATCAGAAATGTTTGGAAGTATTTTAGTTAAATATCCATTTCTTTTCCCCAGAGAATCATGCATACTTTTGTCAAAAAGGTTATTCTTGTTGTAATCCTTTATCATTTTTTGCCTTTAGAATATTAGATTCCAAGCTCTTCTGTTACAGTGCCAGCTGCTGAACTCCTGTGATACAAACTGTAGTTCCTTGGTATTTGAAATTTTTCTTTTTGGCTGCTTGTAGTATTTTTAGTATTTTTTCCCCTTTGACCTGGGTTTTCTGACTATGGAGTTTGGCTATAACATTCTTAGGAGTTTTCATTTTGGAGTTTCTTTTTTTCACTTTGCCCTCTGTGTCTAAGAGTTCTAGGCATTTTTCATTTAAAATTTCTTGAAACAGCCTATCTAGGCTTTTTTTTTTGGGTCATGATTTTTGATAGTTCAATAATCTCAGCTTTATCTCATTTCTCATTCTTCCTCCCTTCTACCTCCTCCTCTAGCCAGTCAGTCGCCAAATTTCAACATTGAATCTGACTCCTCTCTACTCACACAGCTACCACCGTGGTTCAGTCTCTCATCATCTTTCATCTAAACTATTGCAATAGCCTAGTAATTGGCCTACCTACTTCAGTTCTATCCTTCCTACTCCAATCAATCCTACACATTGTTGCCAAAGTAATTTTTTTTAAGTTCACATATGATTATGTGATTTCCCTACTCAACCAACTTTAGTAGCTCCCTGTTGCCTCTGGTATGAAATACAGATTACTCTCTAGCTTTTATCTCCAATTTATCCCGCATTTATTTTGTGAGCTCCTTAAAGAGCAGTGACTAGTTTTTTGTTTGCTTTTGATTTTGCCTTTCTTGTATTCTCAATGCTTTTCACAGTACCTGGAACATAGTATGCTCCTAATAAATGCTTGTTGACCAATTAATCTGTTTAGTCCTAAGCACATATAAATACATATAAACACATGTATGCATGTATGTGCATATATATGTATTTTCAAATATTCTTAGCACATAGCTATTTCATGGTCCAAATTTATTTTATTGGTAGTAAATAATATATTAATTATTTAAAAACAATGCATTTTTAATTGCCTCACTAAAATTGGTAATAGAATTGTTTGGAATTTCATTTTTTAGGGATTTCAGGACACTTTGGATTATTTGTCATGTAGCATACTCTTCTTACAGAGCACTGGACAGTGACTAATTGTATTAAAGAAAAAGCCATAATCTTTTAGAGTAACTTTCAAAGATTTATAGACTTTGTTGTTTTTATCTATCTTCAATGTTATATAGCCCTTATATAAATAGAAAGTGGTTGTCTGCTGTTTAATTTCTTAGAATATAGGAATCCTTTGCCTTTTATTGAGCTGATGGAGTATTTGAGAGAGGTAACGTAGTATAACAAATAGTGTACTCAACTTAGAGTCAGGAAGTCTTGGGATTCAGTGCCTGCTTCTGATACCTATTACTGACCTTGGTGCGTAAAACACTTAACCTCTCTGGGCCTCCTTTTTCTCAACTGTAGAATGGGGGGGTTGGACTGGATGGCTTTCAGTGTCCCTTCCAGTTGTAAATCTAGTATTATGAGTAAATCTAATCTAATACGAGTAACCATCTCAGACAGTTATCTTGGGCAAAACACTTAACTTTTTTGAGTCTTTTTCTTTATCTTTAAAATAGGGAAACAACAATAAAAAGTAATAGCTAATTCAGAGGGCTGTTCTGAGGATCGTATGTATCTGATACATAAAGCCCTTTGCAAACTTGAAGGCACTATGTAAATTTCAACTACTTTCATCATCATCATCATCTTCTTTCTCACCGTATTTATCATCATTGAATGTTTATTAAGTTTCCAGGTACTAGTTCTATTCATTGAGCTTATTGGTTAGTGATAACTAATGAATATAATTTTTGAGCTTTGGGATAAAAGAATGGGCAATTTTAAACTGATTTATGGGTATCAAGTGATAAGATTTCAAGATACCATAAAAATGGCAAGAAGTGAAATGCCGTATCCATAAAGTACTAGCAAATTTTCAGAAAAATGAAAAAATGTAAGAAGCAACATAAACATACAAAATATAATTTATTAGTGCTAGATTTTATTATTTCCTGAAGTCCAAGCAAGGGTAAGGCCTTTTTCTAATGGGGAGCTTAAGTCTCTTGAAGTATTGTCTCCCCAAAGTAGCCATGTTGTCTAATTAATAGACACTCACATCTTGAAAACAAATGGGGGGTAGTAGGATCTTCAGTTTTCCAAGTATATGTGTATGTTTCTAAATGAATGCATTGTGAATAATATGATTGATTTCTTGAGTAGGATGATGATTTTACTGTGTCTAGATGTGCCTTCTCAGAAAAAACTCATAATTTGATAAGTTGTTATGGTCCAGTAATTGACTTGAGTCACAAACCACTTCTGGCAGTGGGCTTTTAAAGTTGAAAATAATCTGGTGAAATACTTAGATTTCTTTCACCTCAGGTTGTACAAATGAAGACTGAAAAAAAAAATAGCTAGCATCTCTATAGTACTTACTATTTGTTAGGCACTATGCTAAGTGCAATTATCAACTCCTTTGTTCCCCACAACACTCCTGGAAGGTAGGTGCTATTATTATTTCCATTTTACAGGTGAGGAAACTGAAGTTAAATGACTTGTCCAAGTCTACACAGCTAGTAAGTGTCTGAACTCTTATTTGAGTCTTCCTAACTCCAGGCTCTGCATTCTGTACACCAAGCCATTTTAGTTTTATTTACAAAGAAAAGACATTCTTAACTTTAGACTCACTTTCTAAATGTAACAAAATCTCGGTTAATTAAAATGATTGGGGGAGTAGGTTGGAGGAATGTTGAGGGGACTTGAAATACTACTATATGTTGATTGATTGACATGAGAATAGTAGGTTTAGAGAAGAGTAGATATATCTTCAGATATTTGTGGGGTTTTAATATACAAGTAGGAAGAATTAAGTTTATTCTACATAGCTTCAAAGGGCAGAAGAAGAGCCCTAGGTGGAAGATGTTGGAGATGTTAAAGTAGAAAATGAATGACCAGTTGATGTTGTTATAGAAGGAATTTATAAATGCAACACGTAGGAGTTTGGACTAAGTCCCTGGTTATGGGATTCAGAAGAAAAAAAACACCTATTGTTTGAAGCCTTAATTAGTATGTTTTTCTGCCTTGTTAGGTAAAGTAGTGAACATAATTTAATTTTTCTTTTGAACTTCCTGATCTTGTTCCTTGAGGTTACCATTTCTAACATTTTTAATTACTCTTTTCCTTTTAAGTCTCAGCTCAGGAGCCATTAACCTTCCTGGATCTATCCTAGGTGAACATGAGCTCTCTCTCCTAAGCTTCTTATAGCACTCTGCTGTACTTTCCTTTTTCACTTACATAAGTTCTTATTTATCATGACTTGATTAAACTTTGTATCTTTACCAGAGTCTAGCACAGAATTCATAACAGAGTGCTTAACATAGGCTTGTTGATACCTAATTTTCCTTTTTGTCACAGAGTACTTTGTTGCCCTGTTATATGTTAGAAGCTTCTTCAGGACAGTTTGTCTCATATCTTTTTGTATCCCCAGTGCCTCCTACCACAGCAACTTGGACATATTCAGTACTTGTTAAATGTTTGTTGAATCGAATTGCTAATGTACAGTATCTGTTGTGAAGATAGGAATAGGAGACTACCAGGATAGACTATTGTATACATTGTCAGATATGGTTTTTATATTGAACCTTCACAGAACCTTCACAACTTGGGTATCAGAAAAGACTGCAAGAAGGAGCCACCATTTGAACTAATCCTTGAAGGAATTTAGATGGTACGTTCCAGTCAGGAGGGGACAGTCTGTGTAAAAGCATGGAGACTAGGGATATTAGGCAACAGCAAGTAGGCCAATTTGACTGGAGCACAGAGTGAATGAAGGGAGCTATGCTGCAAGACTGGAAAGGCTTTAGTGCAGGGCAAATTGTGAAGGCCTTCAGTTGCCAAGTAGTGTAGTTTGTATTTTAGCTTAGTGACAGTAGATAGTGAATGGAGCTTTTTGAAAAGGAAGATTATATTGTCAGGTCTGTGCTTTAGGAATATTGGGAGAGTTTTGTAATACTGAAGTGAAAGATGATGTAGTCCTTAAACTAGGGTGTGTGTTTGTCCTTTGTTGCCAAAGAAGACCATGCCATCAGAGACATAATGACATAACTTGCACTTGACTTTGTTTTGAGTGAGGGAGGGCTGTGCAGGTCACCAGCCTCACTTCTCCTCCAGAGCCATCTGAATCCAGATATTCATCAGGATGACTGGAGATGACCCAGGATGCAGCTAGGTGGTGCAGTGGATAGAGCATTGGGCATGAAAAAAGATGCAAAAGATAGCCCCTACAAGCTACATACAGGATAAATAGGAAATACACATAGTTGGGTATAAAAATACATTTCACCCAGTAGGAAGATAGAAGGAAAAAGGGAAAAGAAGGAAATAGAGGGAAGATAGGCTAAGGGAAGAACTAATCCTAGGCAAAACAAATTCTTAACTAAAAATATACAAAAATATTTACAGCTCTTTTTGAGGTAGAAAAGAATGGTATTTTGCAGGGGTACCCATCAATTGGTTAGTGGTTGATTGAGTTACAGTACATAAATATGACAGAATACAACTGTGATATAAGAAATGATGAAGAAGATGGTTTCAGAGAAATCTAGGAAGATTTGTATAAACTGATGTAGAGTGAAATAAACAGAATCAAGATCAATTTTTATATATGACAACATAGAAATAAAACAATATTGTAAAGACAAACAATTGTGAAAGACTTAGGAACTCTGATCAGTGTAATTACCAACCACAATTCCTGAGGACTCATGATGAACGTCCTATCAACCAAACCTCCTGAGGTAAAAAGACTCAGGCTAATGAGGCATATATGTATGTACATATTTTTGTACATGTCTTACATATTTTGTAAATTGCACATATTTTTCTTTTGGACATGGCCAATGTGGAAATTTGTTTTGTTCAACTATAGATGTTTATAAAAAAGAATTTTATTTTTCTTCGGGGGTGGGGTGGGGATGGGAGAAGCAAATTTTTGCTGATTGAAAAAATTTTATTTGAAAAAAAAGAGAAAAGAGTATGTTTGGGACTCCTCTGGGAACGTGGCTTATAACAGAAAAGATAGGAGGGAAGAGGATAACCAAGAAGCACTCAAACAAGAAGGAAGGAGAACCAAGAAAGAGCAATGTCACAAAAACCCAGATGGCACAATATCCAGGAATAGAGGGAGATAAAATGTAAATGCTGCAGAAAGGCACTACCTCCTGTCTTCAAGTTCTACTTAAAATCCCACCTTATGCAGGATGCCTTTCCTGATCTCCTCTAATTGTAGTGCCTTTTGTTGATTATTTTCCATTTAACATGTGTATTGTTTATACATAATGGTTTCCATGTTGTCTCCACCATTAGATTCTGAGCTCCTTGAGAGCTGGGGCTGACTTTTATCTTTATTTGTTTTTCTTGCTCTTAGCATAGTACCTGGAACATAGTAGGTACTTAATAAATGCCTATTGACTTTTTTCACAATAATGAAAACAAAGCTTAAAAATAATCCTTATTTCTTTTGTTATTGTTTGTTTTAAAATTATTTTTTATATATTCTGGTTTAGGGATTGGTCTTGGAAAAGTTTCTGTGGATGAGCTGTGGTTTTCAGTTGTCAGTTTTCCCATTTGACTAAAGACTAGAGCTAGTATTACATTGGGCATGTATCTTATATTCCAACATTTTAATATCATCAAAAGGGTGCATTAGAGGAAGCATTCACATCAATGTGAATTGTCTGTTTGAGTAATATAACAAACCATTGGTTAAAATTATCTAAAGTTTTTTCTTGTATTATTAATTACTGTGTTGGTCTGAAAAGAGGCTATTTCTCCTCCTCCCACCTCTGTCCCCCAGTTCGGTTTCTATAAAATCTAAGTGCCAATTATAATTAGTATTCTTTTTCAATTTGTAGTTGCATCTTTTTTCATTTCAAAACAATTTCATTTTGAGAATTGTGGACTGTATTCAGGGCACCCTGTAGTCGTACATTTGTAACATCTACTTGCATCAGTGATATTAGATAAATATATCTTCTCCTCAGCTTTTAGACCTTAAATTTAATTTGGTCTAGCCATAGGATACATCAGTGGAAAGACCTGGTTTGGAGTCACAATTTTTGCCATTTGCTGGCTTTGGAAAATGTGTTCAATGCACAAAACCAACCCATACAGCACCTTAAAGTTTACAAAGTGCTTTCAAAGGGTCCTATTTAAAAGTAGGTTGTTCAAATATCAATATTTTTGTTTTATAATGATATCCTGGGGTTTTTTAAAAGTGAGATTACTTGCTTCAAGATATAGCAAGCATGTTGGACTGGGAAGATTTTAGTCTAGATCTCTTGGGACGCCAAGTTCTAGCACCTTTCAGCTGTGTCAGGTACCCGGTCCTATTCAACAAGCCTTTATTAAGTGACTGCTGTGTGCAAAGCACTGTTTCTAGATCCTGGGAATACAAAGCAGAAAATAATTACTGCTCCCAAGAAGCCTACATTCTACTGGGGCGGTGCAACATGTTGTCCACACTGTTGAGTTATTAACAAAAAGTTAATGTCTGTAATCATCAAAGTATATCTAGTTTCATTTGTCAATATAAACAACTGATGCTGTTCCCATTTACAGTAACCATTAGAACACATACTGTCTTTAGGGGCTTCTTTTATTAAAGGAAAGGTTTAACACTTTTTCTTTAAAGGAACCTTTAAGCATCTATGACTCCTAATGGTATAGAGATCTTTTATAGATGACAGTTCCTTTTCTGACTTGAATGAAAGCCAAGATAACATTGTTTGGGAATTAAATTATTTTCTTAACTTTTTTTTTTTTTAACCATCGTTTGATCTTCAAATTGAATGCATGTATTGTAATCATAGGTAAATTGGCAAAATGTGGAGTGGCAAGTCGAAAGAGGTGCCTTTACCAAACCCAAGAAATCTTCATAAGGATGCTGTTCGAGGTATGGATTTTTTGTTACTAAACTTAATATCTTGTTTAGACCTTAGGTATTAATATAATCTAATATGTGATAACATTTCACCTCACTTGCAGCAGTATAAAGAGGTTTCCAGCAGTGAGAAGCAGTTAAATGAGTGGGATGCCCTGTGAGGCAATGTATGCTAGAAGTTTTTTGTTTTTCTTTTTTTGTTTGTTTGTTTAAAAAGGCCAGTGTTTCTTTCAAGAATTTTCTGGAGCAGATTTCTTGTTGAAATGGAAGGAAGAACTAGATGACATATCTTACCCCGTCCAGTCCTTAAGATTCTGAGATTTTAAGACTAGTAATCAACTTATATATGTAGCTGTAGGGAGTAAATTGATGTCAGACTAAAATGAATTTGTGACAGGGCTTTAAATGCCAAACGTAGGAGCTTGCATTTTAGTATAAGAGCAATTGGGAAAATCACATCTCAGCCATTTCCAAATATACCTTTTTCAATATCCCATCCAACAAGACTTGTGACAAAGCCCAAGTGAAAAAGTTAAGCCAAATCAAGCAGCACATCAAACATTTGACGGTGTATGCATTATTTTACACTCATAGTTCTTCACATTTGTAGTGAAAGGAGAGAGATAGATTTCCTCATCTTTTCTACAAGGTGAAAGTTGGTTACTGTGATTACACAGAATTCATTCCAAAATTACTTTTAAAAATAACATATTGATGTAGTTTGCTTTTCTCTAGTTATTAGTGATTTGAAACATTTTTCATATTGCTGTTGATAGCTCAGATTTCTTCCCTTGAGAACTGCTTGCTAATATTTTTTGTTCTCTTCTTTTTGTGCTTTGTATTTACTGATCTTTGTACATGTTGTCTTCTTCCCTCTCAGCCATCCTCAAGTGGACTCTAAATTCCTTCAAAGCAGGGATTGTTTTGTTATTGTCTCTCCCCTGCCCCTAATCTAATAAGTCTCCCCTTGCTGACATACTGACTACATCCCAGTCTCTTCATAGGTAAAGAATAGTTGGATTTAATTTGAAAGGTTTTCAACTTCATAGGATCTCTCTGTGCTTTCCATCCTCTCCTCTTTCCATCTGAAAAAATGTTTGGTCTTCAGTTGTAATTATTACATGGAGATATTTTTCTGAATCCTTACCATAGGCAGCTCGGTAGCTCTTGAAATGGTCTTTTCTTCTTGCCTCTGGACACATGATAAAATCAGTTCTGCTAACTCCTTTCCTTTTGCAAACAGAACCTTGTGAGGCAAGAATTCTTGTATTTGGCTGCAACTTTCTTTTGTCTTCTTGTTATCTGTGTCAAGAATGTCAGGACTAATTGATTCATTTCCTCCAGTCGTTGGACAAAGTTTCATATTTAGAGTACCAAAAGCTAAGTTAATAGGACCATAGATTTAGAACTGAAAGTGACCTTTGAGGTCACCTAGGCTGACTTTTAATCTTAACAAATGAGGAAAGTTGAAGCTCATTGAAATTGTGACTTGCCATACATATAGAAAGTGACAGATCTGGGATTTAAATCTACATCTTCTGATTCCAGGTCTAGCACTCTTTCCACTGTACTCACTACGTCCCATATTTATAGTTTGTCTAAAAACTACATGGCTTACCCTTTGCTACCTCTTCTTCCATTCTATCACTATCACTTCTAAAGCTCAAGAGATTTGTATATGACCAAGGACCATTTTATAATTTTCTTAGTTTCATGGATTGCTGTTGCAAAAGAAATTTATCACCTACTCTTCAGGCTTTTAGTATCAAACCTTTCCTCACTTAGTGAGACTGATCCTCAGAAAGCAGACAAAATCTTTTGCTGCAACTATATACTTAGAATTTTATGTCTTGGTAGATTTTGTCAGAATCTCTGCACTTAAAGAGTCTAGGTTCACCTTGGTGTCACAGTGAGGTAACACAACAGAATTTTGTGGAAGAATTGTTTAAAATGCTAAAAAATAAATTTGTATGCATTTAGTCTATTTGGTTTTTACTCAGCAGATATAATGACATCATGGGATGCACTTTCTCAGACAAAGGCTGCTGTAAGTATTAATATTTTTCAGTTTTCTCTGTTATTGCTTTAAAATGATTATAATGTAATTGATTTATATTTTTCTTTGTTGTACTGTAAAATAGATAGAGGTACTTTTCCCCTCCTAAATAAGGGAGTCACAGTTTTATATAGGAGATGTCGTTACAGTAGTAATTTTAATTATAAATATTCTTTGTTGAGGCTTTCAGGGATTATCCTTTAACATTTGCACAAGAGTGCTTAAATTTATGTTTTTTCATATTTTCACATTTGAATTTTTAAAAAGTCTAGAAGATTTAAGGATACAAGGGACAGATATAGAATGTTAAGGAGGGAATAAAATAGATGATAAGTTGAAGGGGATGTGAAGGAAGAACATTTTCTTCAGTGGCCTTTAAACTGCTGCCAGTTGTTAACTTTTTTTTTTTTTTAACACAATAGAAAACTCCCTTTTTCTTGTTCCCACAGAAAAATGAGTAACTGAATCCTGCTCAGTCTTTTGTTGAGTTTAGCACCCCCCATTTGGTAAATTCACAGTCTATATTTGAATGGAAATTCTTTTCTCCTACCTGTATAGCTTTATGGGGAAATTTGTACTTCTAATCTGCTGTAATCATCTCCTTTTATATAACAGTGCTGTTTCAGCTAGTGCCTTATTTGATGCCAAATTCCCACATCTAATTACTATCTGAATATTTTTCTGTTCAGACCTTGATTTGTTTTAAATCAGGCAGTGAAAATAGGCTTGGAAAAGATATACACTGAACTCCTATGATAATGGCTATGTTCTTTGGTAAAACAGGATTAAATCAAATCTCTTGTGAATGTAGTTTAGCTCTCTTATTATAGCTTTTTATGTCTATAATGTAATTTTTTCTTCCCCTCCAACATTAGGATTATAATAAGAGTGATACTATAGTTTGATTTATACTGTTAACTCTTTAAAAAAATCTCCTGGAAGTGTTGGTGATATAGAAGAGGTTGATTCATACTTTAATATATCTGCAAAACTTAAATTTCATTTAATAAATGATGTCTTAGTTGTCAACCATGAAGACATAAATCATGAGCATATCCACAGAAAGAAACCGTGGTTGTCTAGTCAGAGACTCTTGTTTTGCTGAATCATTTTTTTCCTCATGACTGCCATGTGAAATGTATCACATAGAGTATCATCATAATATGCGCCATACCATTGCAGATAGTTTCCTGTCAAAAAAAAATCAACAAACACAAATCAAAACCTAGATCAAAAAGCAGAGTCTTGGGCACCTTAAATGTTATTCATTTCCCCCTCCACCAAAATCCAAATTTGGATGCTCTGTAACTTTAATCTCTTACATCTGAAATAAAATATAATTTAAAAATTAATGTTGTTACAGTTTTCTTATGTGCTTTCTACTCTGTGGAAGGCTGTGATTAAGTGCTCTGCAAACCTTGACGCTATTAATACTTATTATTATTCCATGTAGTTTTGAATGTGCAAACCTATATTATTTTAGAAACTAACATGTATATTTTGATTTTCTCTGAAACTTTAGTTGAGGCACATTGAGAACAAATTAGAAGTAACCCCTACCAGCACAGCTGTGTTTGATTCTATCATGGATACCAAGAAATCTTCTGCTCATGCTACCAGGAAAATAAGTAGGAAAGGTATGTGTGAGTATAAGCTTTTGAAGTTTGTTTTCTTTCAGATTATTTTCTTCTTATAGATTTGTATGTTCATTTGCTTTGAAAATTCAGTATTGAGCTTTAAAAAATTTTCAGTGGCCAGCTAAATAGTTGTAAAGTAACCTTTGTGTACATTTCTTTTTTTTTTTTGATGGAGGATGGCAATTTTGATGGTTTTGATTGGGACTTTGCACCACCAAATTTGATTTTCTTTTTCATCATGAAACCTTTGTTTATAATTTATTAGGGTTTTACTTTTAACCATTACCTTTTGTGGTGGATTTTGAAATATACAAGTATTTTGCCATCAGGTAAATTAAATGGAAGTTTCTTATAGTTAGTTTTTTATGAGAAATGAAAACTGTAAAAAATTTTAACAGGGTAATTTAGTTTGATAAGATATGGATTTTGCACTGGTTCTTTTTGGCAGTGTTATTTTAAAGTATTTTGTTCTATACTTTCTTGATCTGTAACCTAGACTTTTTAGTACAGTGCATTCTACCCAGTCTCATGTATTTGCTGACTGTGAAGAATAATTTGCTAGATTGATGTCTTTCAGATTTCTGATCTTTCCCAGATTCTGATTGCTAAATGAATGGGAAATCTTCTAGATAATCAGTGGTAAAAAGGGAATAGCACAGCTACAATTTTATTTAATATCTAGTTTCCCAGAAGTCCTTTTGTAGATTAGAGATAATAATTAGTGCAATAATTTGTTCTGAGTGTTTTTCATTTACTTAGAACTTCTGACATCGTGCTAGAGATATTAACTCTAGTGACCTAGAGCTACTAAAGAATATTAATTTCTTGAATACTAACCAATATAGGATTATTTATATTATGTAAATGATATAACCTCAAGGATTTTCTTTTTTCTTCAGATGGTAGATATCTAGAGGATTGTTTGGGTGTTGCTCCATCCAACAAGACATCCAAATCACGAAAAGAAAAATCCTCTAGAAGTCCCCTTCGAGCCACCACCTTAGAGAGCAATGTGAAAAAGAATAGCCATGTGGAATTCCGTGAACCCTTAGCTTCATTTAGGTGAGTGTAAAAATAAATTAAATTTGTTAATAAGTTTAATCTTTAATATTAGACTATATAGTAAAGCTTCAATTTATTTAGCAATTTTTATAACACTTTGGCCTTTAAACTACTCTTTTGATTCTTTACAAATAAATAGACCAAAAAACTCCAACATATTAAATGCTGCCTTTTTTAGGTGTGTCCTTTGTGTGTGTGGTGGGGGAGAGCGGGGAAGTACTAATGGGACTTCTTGCACCACCAAGTTTTGATTTCCTTTTCCAGCATGAAACCATTGTTTATAATTTGTTAGGATTCCACTTTTAACCATTCCCTTTTGTGGTAGATGTGGAAATACCCAAATATTTTGCCATCAAGTAATTTAAATGGAAGTGTCATAGAGGTGGATTTTCATGGGAAATGAAAAATCTTAACAGGTTCTATGTTAGTTTGATAAGATATGAATTTTCCCTTGGTTCCTCTTGATAGTGTTTTTTTTTTTGTTTTTTTTAAAGAGGTATTATAGAAATAGTATCGGGAAAGGCATATAATAGGGAAGGGCATACACAATTATACAGGGTCTGCTATGTGCCAGGCACTGTGCCAAGTTCTTTTATACAAATATTATTTCATTTGATCCTCACAACAACCCTTTGAGGTAGATGACTGTTGTTATCCCCATTTTACAGTGGAGGAAACTGAAACATACAGAGGTTAAGTGACTTGCTTAAAGTCACACAACTCTTAAGTGTCTGAAGCTAATTTGAACTCAGGTCTTCTTAACTCCAGACCCAGCACTCTATCCACTGTGCTCCTCTAGATAGAGGAGCTATAGTAGTATTAGTAGTAGAACATTATCTTTACAGTAAATGTCTTTTTTATCCATTACCTGAAAATTTTATTGACCCTTTTAGATGGCATTGGAAAAAACTTTTCTTTTATGTAATGAACCAAGAATAAGACTTGAAATTTTTGTAGTAGTAGTCAGTTACACTTCCAGAGCAAGCTTGGGGAATTCTAACCACCTGTGAGACCTTCTTTTGGCAAGTTTCTGGGCCTCTATTTGCTCATTTTTTAAAATGAGGGAGTAAGACTAGTTTATCTCTAAGGTCTCTTTAAGCTCTAAATATTAGGGCGTACCGAGTCCCAAATTTTGGAAATGTATCTTGGAGATAGATCATGTTCTGTTTGAAAGACAAACTTAACTAAATTTGGAAGGCCTTATTATCAGAAGGTTAGCTACTAGGTGATGACGTTATTTTAAGCTGCAGTAATTTAGGAATGCTCTCTCATGTCATGTCAAATAGTTGCAAACTCTGTCAGTGGACATTGTATCTCTGTGGGTGAGATAATGGATTTTTCCAGTATTGATTTATTATCACCTTAATAAAAGTACATTCTTGTGAAAATACTGAATCTTTTTAATTCTTTTTACTGCTTTTGTTAGGTATTTTCCATAACATCAAGGAGTTGATATCCAAGATTTGTAAAATAAGGGATACAGAGTAGCCAATAAGGTATTGTGTATAATTCATAATTGACAGTTTGGAGTAGTCAGCACATACAATACTATGGAAACATGTAACTTTCCACATTGGATAGTATGTCAGTAATGAGTAGAGAAGAATCCATATGAATATTAGATCTCTGGCCACATTTTTTGTTTCTTTTATGAGTATTAATTATAATTTAGAACATTGGTCCTCTAGTCTTTAAAATCTTTTAATGGTGATTTAGAGGTTAGGAGTCTAGAAAAATTTAGAAGAATATAGGCATCAGCAAGCCAGGACCGAAATGTGGGTTGGATATGATGACCTTTGAGGGTCCCTTCCAGCTCAATTTGGAAGAAGACTTAGCTTTGGGACCTGGGTTCAAATCCTAGTGCTGCCATTGTCACCTGTGTGACCTTGGGCACTTAACCTCTTTGTGACACAGCTTCCCCATCTTTCAAATGAGAAAGTTGAGATCTATGACTTCTAAGTTCCTTTCCAGCTCTAAATCTCTGGTTCAGTTAAATATGAATTCTCTTTTTTGATGCTGAACGTTGGGTGTCTTAAGAGAAGATTTGTTCCCTTAGAGACAGGGAAGCTGAGAAAGAGAGATGGCAAATTCAGTTTGGACATTAGCTTAAGATTATAACAAGACATCCAAGTGGAAATACCCAATATGATTTGAAGATAATAGAGCGGAGACCATTGACCATTTATCAGGAACCTTCACATGAAGAATATTATTGGATGCTGTAATAATGAGTAGGCTGTTGTGAAGAAAAGAAGATTATTGAGAGAGAGGAAAATCAAAAGGTCAAGAAATGAACCTCAGGAAATACTGACAGGGAGAAAAAGGGAAGGGGAGCTGTCAAATAAGACGGGGAAGTGATTAGGGGAGTTACTCAGCACATAATTGATAAAATTATTTTCCCAGGGATATATACCTTCAGTGGTTAAACTGGAGCAAGAGCCAAGGACTCTGATTCAATCTAATGCCTGCCATCTTCTATCATACCAGCTAATGTTTAGAATCTGGCAGCTTTAATAAAAGAAAAGCAGTGCAGCACAATGAGTAGAGGACTGACTGGCTTTAGAGTTGGGAATATTTGCCTCTGACATATGCTAGTTGTGTGGTCATGGGCAAACCACTTAACTTCTTAGTATTCTCAGACAACTCTGTAAGGGTTATTTGTTTCAGTGTAGTTGTTGATCTGCTTTACTAGAGGGAGTTTCCGTACTGGTCTCTCCAGAAGACATCAGAGGTACAGAATTAAAAAGAAAAAGAAAAAAGAACCACAGGAAAGCTCTGTGAGAACATATTTTACCAGTTGTCATAAGGTAGCTATTTTTGTCTTTTAGATTGAAGCATTATTAACCTCCACCTATCACTTTATATCCTTTTTTTCTTCATGGTGTCATTTAGCTAAAAATTATTACTGATTTTTACTATAGTACTTTTTCTACATCCCTGTTGATGTTATATTCCTAAAGCTAGTTTCAGATTGGGAATAATGAAGTTATTCAGCATATGATACTTTTGCTAATTAGAAATCTACTTAAATAGTATTAAAATATTACCTGACAGTATCATGTTTCACATAAATTTTCTAAATAGTTGAAACTTAGCCTTTTAAGCCTTCCTTCCTCCCTCTTTCCCTCCTTCCCTCCCCTTTTTTTTTTTTGAGAATTGGTCTTCTTGTGTTGTCCCGACTGGAAAAACCAGAACCACAAATAGGCTCAATCCTACTGCTAATAAGTATGGGAGCTAAATTTGTGCTCTGCCCTAGGCAGCTGCGGGGTTCAACATACTGTTGCTGCACTTAGCATGGATGCTTGATTAGCTCAGCCCACTGCATCTCAAAATTTCTGAGCTTAAGAAATCTACCAGCCTCAATTTACCCAGTATCAGGGATTACAGGGGTATGCCACCATGTGTGGATATTTCAATTATCTTAATGGAAAATTTTCAAAAATATTTTGTATCATTCTTACCTTAAAACATAATTTAAATTTTTCTTGATGACTCAATACCTTCATTTGGATAACTGTTGTATTTTAATTATTATATATTGATAACCTCAGCATTTCGTAAGGTTCAGAGATTTTTGCCTCTGAATGAAAAGGCCCAGAATGTTTTGGGTTTGTTTGTTTGTTTTGAGGGAGGAGTTTCTCATGCCTGCTTTTTGTAGTTTTTCTGTCTCTTCTCTTGAACTCAGCTGTCACTTCTAGAAAGAAGTCTCTTCTAAGCTTTTACCACTATTCTCTTGTTGTCTAGAAGATCAGATAGCCAAGTTTATTGAATTTGTGTATAAATAAGAGTAAATAGACTATAAGTGAGGAGACCTTGAAGTATTCTTCTTTTAATAAAATAAGTTCATGGACTTGGTAAGATATATTTTGGTTATTCAGAGGTGGGGTGTTTTTTGTTGTTGTTGTTAATAGTTTTTCCTTTATTTTGGAATTTTGAAGCTTATTTTATCTAATACATTTATCAGAGGAGTCACATTACGTTTCTTCTGTTTATAATTTTTTTTCAGATATTTGTTACTTAAAGTGAATTCATTTGGTTAGCTAATATTTTATGATGTAATTTGGTTACAGATTTTATATATTTGGGGCTAAGAAGTCAAGTTCTAATTCTTTGCCTTGGGACCCCTCAAGGAAGTCTCTCAATTTAGCTTTCGTATATTTTGTCCTTTTTAAATTATAAGTAATTGTCTCCCAACTTTATGTTTTTTGAGTCAGTATTTCTAAAGGTGATTTTTTTAGCCTTTAAATTCTTTATAATCATATAGTAACATAGAATTTTAAACTCAGTTTTATTTATCTAGCGGATAATTATATGTTATTGATTTTTTTCCTTTTGATTGCATCAAAGGGGGGAGAGCTTTGTTGCTCCATCCAATCTAAGTTCTAGCCAGTCGGATGTCAAACATTTGCATGGTTTGGATACCACTAAAACAGAAGAGACAACTGTTGGAAGTCGGATGATATATAATCGGGATGACCGGGATATACATTGCCAAGACTTTGACAGCTCTCAGTCATCTGCTGTAAATGAAACTGTTGTTAGGTATTTAAATGATCGACCAGCAATTGATGCCTTGCAGAATTCAGAAGCTTTGTTCAGAGCAATAGCTCCTAGAAGAACTGAAGAAGAAAAAACTAATGGGTCAAAAGTCAATGAGAAGTCTTTAATGAGTAACACAAACCATGATGTTGATGCGAAAGTGTCAAGGCCAAGTGAATCTTCTCCATCGTCTGCTAGTACTGCTAGTGCCAGATTAGATATCTTAAAGCGGCGACAGCATGATTCCAAACTAGAAAAACTCAAGGAACGGATTAGGAAACAGTGGGAG
The DNA here is from genome assembly GCF_028372415.1 of Notamacropus eugenii. Lineage (NCBI taxonomy): Eukaryota > Metazoa > Chordata > Mammalia > Diprotodontia > Macropodidae > Notamacropus > Notamacropus eugenii. The sequence continues at coordinate 465,654,913 of NC_092873.1, read as the reverse complement.
AACTCAGAAGATGTGACTGGCAGGGGTCAGCATCTGGGACATATTGACCAGCCAGTGATGATAACCAATGTTGACAGTGGAGTGACCGCAAAAGTTCGGAAAGTGGCAACAGCACCACCTGCTCCAGCATATAAAGGTTTGTATGCCTCCCAATATGTACTTTAACAGAGATGAACAGTTTTTTTGATAGCATATTAAAATAATTTATTTTTTATTGGTTTAACTTACTGTGGCTATTTGATAGTAGATTATCACAGTTTACTAATGTGTGAAGTTGACTTGATTGAATTTGGTTTACAGTTTTCATTGGAATCACATTTAACAGAGTTAGTTATAATAAAAATACTATTTCTTTCTGTACCTTGAAAATAGTACATTTTTTCTGATTTTTTTCTATTTATTAGATGTCTTAGTTATAATATATTATCTGAAACTTTTTCCACAATTATTTTCACCATATTAAATACAGTTATATATTTATTCTTTAGCACACGTTCATTCAGTGCTTATTACTTGCTTTTGTGTGGAATAAACACTTGATTAAAGATAGGATTGCCATTTTGTTGAACTTGTAATAAATGACATCAATGCATATGTATGAGAGTGTGTGTGTGTGTTCTAGACCTTTAATTTCGTTGGTGTAATGAGTGAACTCTGATGATGAAACTTTACCAGTGCAGATCAGCAGCTGTTCCATAACTAATATTCTTAAAGGGTTACCTGGAAGCACTGAGAGGTTGATTTGCCCATGATCACACAGCTAGTATAGCAGGACTTGAACCCAGATCTTCTTTTCTCCAAGTCTAGATCTCTGTCTACTATACCACATTTCCTTCTGTGGCAGATATATTACTCCTTAAACATATATTATTCCTAAATATGTTTCTTTGATTTTTCATATTTTTACCTTTTTTCTTTCAAATGCCATTGATACACAGAAAAAAATTGACAACCATGTAAGTGGGGAGAAAAAAAGCTTAATTTAGTGTTGTTTTCTTTAGAGGAAAATAAAATATTTCATTAAAGTACTTTAAAAATTGAGAAGGAATATATTATATATGAGAGAAAGAATTAAGAGGGAAGGAAAAAGAAAGGGAGAATAAGAAACAAAGTGGGAATATAGACAGACTAGCATATAGGCATGGAGGAATGGATTTTAGATATAGATGCAAGAGAGATAAAAAGAGACATACTTTCTTCTGCTTTTGACCAAATCATAATTGCTTAACACTTAAAAACTGTTGACTTTTTAAACTGTAGATACAAATAGAGATATCACTTCTTGGTACTTGTCCATGAACTGCATGAAATTAGACACAGGCTGGATGGAAGTTACTGCCCTCTTCTCTCATCCCCAAATTCTACCTTATGTCATACCTTTGCAAAATTCACAATTGTTCATTGCTATTTTATACTGTGCATGGCAATGAGTTTCTCAGTCTGTCTTATCAGATGTCAGATTTAGTTATGTAAGTCAAAATTTGCCCATATTTTAGTGTGAGTAGTTTCACTCATTAGTGGTTAATTCAATATAAAACTGACAAAATTATTCAGGATCTCTGAATTTTATTGCATATTTCCTTGTTAGTTTTTCCTAAATAAAGTAAATGTTCTGTTAATATAGATTCTTTCAGTAATGAATATTGGCCAAGAGCAAACTAACTCATAAATTTATAAAAGTGAAATCTCTGAAGTGTTGATCCATTCTAAAATGTGACATCTTTGTATTGCCATGATGAATGATTATCAATAGTAGTATTCTCTTAAGGGCTGGTAATTGAGTTAGTGTATTTTTTTTTTTTTTGATGATTAATGATATATTTGGAGTAGACCGAAGAAATAGGTTTTAAAAAGGCTTTTTCTTGCACTTTTTGACACAGTGCTTAAATCTTACAATGACAAAACAGAAAGGTGGTGACCATGATAGACTTTATATTTGAGGGTGGAGGCACACAGCATTTTGAGAATTTGCAGAGAGGAAGGAGAAACAGGATCTTTTTCTTCTTCTGCCAAAACATTTTCTATCTCCTAGACCTATTGAATTTTTACCTCACTTTTATCTTTTGTTTAGTGAATTTTACAGTAATTGTACACGTTTTTTAGTGGCAACTCAGAGTTTATTCTGTAACTCCTAACCTTGTGATTTATATGTTGACATCTTTATACGTATTTTGCATCGTAAATTTGTAAATGGTTGCTCTAGTTTTGCTTTTGCTTTTCATTATTTTGCTTAGATCTTTTCATATTTTTACAGATCTTCATATTTATTGTTCTTTATGGAAGTAATGTACTCTGTTGAGCCTTTTCTCAATTCTATATACTTAACTTATTTCTACTTTTTTTTGCTATTACATTATATATCTATAAAAATCTTTGTGTAAGAATAATCTTTCAGGTTACTTTCTTTGGATATATTTTCTAATCATAGGAATCCTAGAGAACTCCTCCATAGCTGAAACTATTCTCTTCCTCCTCTATTTTCCTAGGACTCTTTGTTTGTACTTCTTCTTTGAAATGTTTGAATGACACCTTACCATGTGTTTAAATTATCTGTATACCTGCTGTATCTCTCCAGAAGAATGTAATTTGTTTATTAGGGTAGAGACTGTTACTTTTTTATCTATATATCCACAAGACTTTATATACAATTGGCATTTAATAAATATTTACTGAAATGGATTGAATTTAATATATTTCATTGTTAAATTTTGTTTTTAATGTGCTGTTTAAAGATTATCATATGATTTCTCTTGCTGTATTTTATTTTTATGACAGTGCCTCACAAATACATTATATAGTGTGTGATCCACTTTCTTCATAGGAAAAACCCCAGCCTTCTGAGATAACTCGGACAAATCTTAAGTGTGTTCTATATTGTTGGTTTATCATAGGCTTCAACCCTGCAGAGACTAAAATTCGAACCCCTGATGGAAAGGTGTGGCCTGCAGCAGTGTTTCATAATATGAGTAGAGATTTATATCGAGATCTTGGATTACACTTTGGTGGTAAGAAGCAGATTCCTTAAAAATATGGTTTGAAGGTTTTGTATGCTTGATTCGATCCATATGACACTTTCCTGCATTTCTTATTATTGTCTTTACCATAGCCAATCTAAAATGGAAGCAAAATCAAAAAACAATCTAGCTTGGTAGAAAAGTTTTTTTCTGTCACTTTGTATCACTTTGCATTTCTAACTCAGTCTTGGACCTAAAATAGAACGTGAGTTTCAAGCACTCTCTATCACTTGTAGTAGTTGGCTTTAAGTTTATAGTTCATGTAGAATTTTACAAAGAATGGGTAAAATTAAGAATTACTGAAGGATTGGTAGGCATAACATGTGATCTGCATCACTGAAAGAAGTACCTAAATTGAGAAGGTTACAGATCTCTAAAAGTATTTTAGGTTTCTAAAGCACTAGAAATATTATCTCATTTGAATCTCTTTTAAAACCTGTGTGATAGATAGGTACTATCAGTATTTTACATATTAAGAAATTGAGACTCAGAAGTTGAGTGTTTGTTGGTAGTCATGTAACTAGTAAATATTGGAGTATAGGATTTGGCCCAGATTGTCCCTGTTTCAAGTCCAGTATTCTGTCCACTCCATAAGTACCTTCTTTTTAGTCTATGTTACAGGGCTAAAATTGTCAAGGCAGAAACCAGGCTGTTTTAAAATGCTGAGTTGTACTAATCTTCTAAAAGAGATGAATAAAGTGCATTTCTTCCAGATCTTTTATGTCCTTGAGTTTTTCAATCATCTGTCATGCTACTGGTGAAAAAAATGCTCTGTTGAGATTGAGAAGTGGAAAGTAGATACATTATAGGGAAGAATTATACTAGAGAAGGGCATAGGAAAATGGTTAAAAGGAGGAGGGACACCCTTTTCCACCTCATTCTGTTCCTTGACCCTGAGCTGTCCCAAAATCCATCTGGGCTGTTTGACAGCTCACATGCCTTAGAGGAAATGGGAATTACCAACTCTTTTCTTTCCAGTGAGTTGACAAACCCCCAACTCTTGTCCTGTGGCCTATCACTATATCCTGTTACTATCAACTGGACCTACTGTTGTAGTCTAAAGATTTTTGGACCTGGCCATCTACCTTAGCTGATGCACTGTTTAAGACTTCTGGACCTTTCCATCTTCCCCTCAGCTGAATTTGTTTTTGTATCATTTCCCCCACTTTTATTGTGAACTCCTTGAGAGTAAGGTCAGTCTTGTCTTGTATTTTTGTAATTATATCTTACTGTTTAGTGTAGTGCATACACATAAGTAATAAGCACATAATAAATGCTTTTTCATTAATTTATAAGATAAGGCATAGCAGAATCATCATGAGAGGGCTGACAGTTACAAGGTAGAAGCCATTGTATCCTCATTAAGCTATTATTTTATTTCTCATTTTTTTAATACTTAATTATTGGAAACATTTTAGTCTTATCTTTATTTTGAAACCTGAAAAGTCAAGTTAGCTTAATATCTAACTTAAACTTGAGGATGATGACAGTTAACATTGACTTTTTATTTTATCTCAGTTTTAAAGAGTTAACAGTTATTTCCATTTTTCTGTTTGACTGTACCAAAGTAAGTATAGTAAAGGTGATTTTTAAGATTGTCAGTAAAGTTTTCTCTCATGGAATCATCATATATTATAAGTCCATAATGGGTTGTAGAATTTACAAGGGATTTTGGAGAATTTTTAGGCTAATACTTCATGCTTTTTTGAAATTAACTATGTGAGGGCTCTGCACAAAATATAATTTTTTTTCTTTTGTTAGACTAAAGGCACTCTTGCTAGACCCTCATTGAGTCTTTTGTGGGATTAACTTTGAGGTTATGAGCCTCATTGTATTGGGAGAATTCAACTAGATATAAAGAAAAAATTGTTTATAAAGATGATTAAAAAATAGAATAAATGGTAGAAGGATTTGTGAAGGCCCTATTCCTGAAGTTCTGATGGATTAAACATTATCCTGATTTGAATGATTTGTACATACAAATGCCTGAAAGCAATAGGAAATACTAGATGAACTCCTAAGGTTGTTTTCCATTGAGTAGTATTAAATGTTTTCCAAATTTTAAAAAACTGATGGTTTGGATAATTGATTTTCTGACATTTTGTCCTTCATTTTGTAATTTGAGGAATATCACAGTATGAGAGAGTGAACTAATTCTACTAGTTTATATGTTTCAGTATCAAACTTTTTGTATTATTGACTACATTAGAGATCATGTTGAAGAAGGGCAAAGAATACATGAGTTTGTAGACCAAACTAGAAAACACTAAAGCAGGGGTGGGGAATCTCCAGTCTAAAGGCCACATGTGGCCTTCTAAATCCTTGGGTGTGGCCTTTTGACTGCACCCAAGTTTTACAGAACAAATCCTTTTATTAAGGTGATTTGTACTGTGAAGTTTGGATTCATTCAAAGGGTCGCTCTTGAGGACCTAGAGGGCCACATGTAGCCTGGAGGCCGAAGGTTCCCCACCCCTGCATAAAAGGATGAGGATGATTTGTCCTTAACTACTTTCTTACCCCTTAAAAAAAAACCCAAAACATTAAGTTTAACTTTGCTTTATTGTTTCCTTTGTTGTTTTGAAAGGTTGAAAGCCTGAAATCTGTTGTCCTAGAAATTGATAGCCATTAGAAAGTATGAGTTTAAAGAAATATATTATGTTTGGGTCAAGCTTCTAGGATTTTCTCTGTTTATAGACTCACTTAGGAAGGAAAGTTATATAGTAGAAAGAAGATTAGACTAAGAGTAAGGAAATGTAGGATTAAGTTCGAAATCTGCCACTATTTAGCTGTATGGTAGTGGACCCTTCTAGGACTTCTTTCTTTGTGTAAAACAAGCAGCTTAGACTAGCTGATTTCTAAAGTCACTTTCAGCTCTAGCAATCCATGAGGTTTTTTTTCTCTTAAAATACACAAAAAGTTTGACATAATTTTAACTCTCCTGATCCACTTTAAAATTGTATTTTTTTCCAAAATCTTACCAAATTTCTGATTCTTCACAAATTGTTGGAAATTTTGTTTATATTACAGAAATACCCATCTTAAGTGATCTCCATTTTAGAGGCCAAATGTTTAGTATTTGTATATATGTGGTAAAGTGCATTCACTGTATTGGAGTTTTAAAAAATAATTCAGCTGTCAATTTATAGGTAAAATGACAAGTTGTAATTCATAAGGAGAATGAGAATTGTTTTTCTGAAAATTACCTCTTGAAATTTTATTTCAGCATTTCAGTAATAGTTCAACTAGAGAATACTCTTTTCTTAAACTAAGATTCTGTCAAGGTATAAAAATGTTATAATTATAACTGACAGAACTTATTGCAGTTTTGTAGAGCTTGTAAAAATTAGGTGATGTTTCCATTGGCCTAACTGGGAAAATGAAATAAGTTTAAATCCAATTCATGTAATCTATTCTATAGCGTCTAAAACATTGACTTATAAACTTTTTCATAAAAAAACAACTGAAACTGAGAATTTATAGTATATCTTTTAAAAATTATATCTATAAAAATCAAAGCATTAAGTGGCCACAACTTAAGAGGCCTTCTACTTCCTATGCTTTGCATTCACCTTTTAGTTTTTTTTTAAATTCTCATTGGGGTGATAACAATCATTGTCTTGTGTGTGGTATGTGATTTTTGCCTTTCAGAAGATGTCTCAGGAAAAGAACAGCCTAATGAAAAAAATAAGGAGAAGAAAGCAGTCAGACCAGTTAGAAAAGTACGAAAGGTAACACAGTCTGCAAGTCCAGATTGCAAGTCAGGTTAGTATACGTTCTCTCATCAAATCTATACTAAGACCACATCTGTTGAGATAGGTTAGCATGGGGATTAATGGATGAAACAAAACTGTCATGAGTTTTGATTAGTAATGTTCTAGATAAAGCAAGGTAAATAACATTCCTGACTTGGATAAAAAATAACTTCTTGTCATGGGCTTTGTATATTTGGAGTAATGTGATTGGTTTTAATAAGGTCTTAAAATGAAAACATAGTAAACTTTAAAAAGCTATGAAAAAAATTAAAATAATTATTTATATATTTGAACTCATATTAACAGATCCGTTCACTATGTTATTCTTTCAAATTTATCAGTTCATTGAGTATCTTTTTGGGAATTTAGGGGAAAATATGGACAACAGCAAACCCTTTATGATTTGGAATGTCTTAGGTAAATCTTATAGATAGCACATGCTTGAATAGAGTAGCAGAAGATTTTCCTGTCATGGGAACATTTTCCATGTTCACGAGATCCATAAGTGCACATTTGTGGGCCTCTGCCAAAATTGGACAAGATACTAGCTCCTGCATCTTGCTGTTTTGGGCTATATATAAAGCAAAGGTGTTAAATAATCCTACATAACCCCATAGTTCTCACAGGATCTGTTTCTTTGATAGTAAAAGTCTCCTTGGAAGTGGTCAGTTGTGTTGGGAATTTGAATGTAGGTATTTGTATCCCATTGGAGTCCTTCCTTCCCCTTTTTGTCTCCCTTTCTAAATATTGATGTCTGGGATACCTAGATTTGTGTCCTGCCCTTCACATTCATTAGCTGCCTAGGAGTCTGGAGTTTTATTGATTGAATAGAGAGAACACAAGATACCCTTGAGTGTCACATATAACTCCCAAGCTCTCATATGATCTCTTAGAGTTATTTGATTTATATAATATTCTAGAAGTGCTTGAATTCTTTTTCTGTGATTCTTTGAAGAAAACATAATTAATTAGCTTTTAAAGCATTATATAGATAATTTATTTTTAGCGAGAGACAGCGTAGTGTATTGGGAAAGAGTGTTGCATTTGGAGTCAAGAGGAATCTGGCTGTGAGTCCTACTTTTGGGTAAGTCATTTAGTTTCGGTGAGAATTGACCTCTTCTGTAAAATGGGTTTAAGTAAACCTGTTGTACCTAATTTATAAAGTTGTAGTCAGGCTTGAAAGAGACTGTGCACATCATTTCAGATTTTAACGTACTATACAGGTACCAGTTATTGTTGCTTCCACTCCTCCTCTCACTCCTCAACAAACCCTTTGCGATCTGGCTTCCAACTTCAACTGAAACGACTCTTTCCCAAACTTACTAGTGAGCTCTTCATTGCCAAATCTAATGGTCTTTCCTCAGTCCTAATACTTTTCTACCTATCCCCTACATTTGATAGTACTTGCCACTGACTTGTCCTGAATGCTTTCTCAGTCTTGTTTGTCATGACACTACTACTACACTACACTACTGTCTCTTGGTTGTTCTCCTACCTGACTGAACTCTCACTTATGCTAATGTATCCACATTATATCACTTCTCTGTGAGTGTTCCTTAAAGTTCTATACTATGTCTTTTTTCCCCTGTATATTATCTGTCTTGGTAACCAATCAGATCTCATGAGTTTAACTATCATCTCTATGCAGATGGCTCTCAGATCTATCTAACCATCTATAATCCCCCATCATCACTTGCCTGTTAGACTTTTCAGACTGAATGTTCCAAAAACATCTCAAATTCAGCATGGCTAAAGTTTGACTCCTCTTTCTCCATAAAACTTTTTTCTTTGTAACTTCCTGTCTGTTGAAGCCACGGGCCAGGTGGGATATAGTGTATAGAACACTGGTCTTGGAATTGAGAAGGCTGTGTTCCTGAGTTCAAAACTGGCCTCAGACACTTGCTAGATGTGTGACTCTGGGCAAATCACTTAATCTTGTTTGCCTCATTTTCCTCATCTGTAAAATGAGCTAGAGAAGGAAATGGCAAACCACTCCAGTGTCTTTGCCAAGAAAATGCCAGATGGGGTCATAGAGAGTCAGACACGACTGAAAAGAGACTGAACAACAGCAACATCAGGGGTTAGTTGCAGATAGCATAAGAATTGGAAAAGGAATTTGTAAAAATTTAAATTTAACTCAAAATTTAATTTAAAAGTAGTTAATTATTAGTTATTAAATTAATTAAAATTTAAAAATCACATGTGTTTTGAATACAAATTAATGTAATTCTTAAGTTTTAAGACTGGGCAAAGTTTAACATTTTTCCAGTGATATGAATAAAAACTTGCCTGAAAGGCAGTCATTTTGGAATAGGCACAAAAATGACTAGATTTAGTAAATGCTTGCATAATTTTGCAGCTACTGTTAATTGTTCTAGGTGGCATAATTCAGTTCAATTCAGTAAACATTTATTAAGCACATACTATGGTGTAGAATACTATATGAAGTCCTAGAACATACAAAGAGAGTAAGGCATGGATCCTACTTTCAGGAATATTAGTAAGAAGATATAGTCAACACACAAATAACTATAATACGACATGGAACATGATGCATAAGAGAGTTATGTGCAAAGCATTGTGCAAGGGTTGAGGAGCATTGTATCAGGTGTGGTTTTATGAGAGTGATAAGGAATTTGACCTCAATCTTGAAGGGAATAGGAGAATACCTACAGGTAGTAAAAGGAAAAGTGTAGCGAATTTCAGGGATTTGCAACAGATGAGGCTGGAGAGTTACCCGTTGGTGAATGACCTTGAAAGAGTGACAGCAGATCCTTCAATGCTTTGTACTCAGACTGGAAAGTGCCCTGAATAGGCCCCTGAATAAAAAGACCAGACTGTCCTGGATGGGTAGCAACAGAGCCATGTAGTAGTTACCTTTTTTTAAGGCAAAGGAGAAATTGAGTGGCCTCTCTGGACAAACATTTTATTGACTGTTCTTGGTTCCAAGGTTTTTATTTCCCTTGAAAATTTCCTTTCTGAAAATGTAGGACTAGCATCCATTGACAGAGATGTTCAGCAAACAGGACATTTCCAGTGGGCTCTCTCAGTGATGTGATGGTAACAGTGGAAAGGGCTTCTGTCAGCAATTCCTACCTCCCAAGAAAATGGTTGAAAATATGTCTCCAGTAATAGGGGCTATGGTGATAGGGAACCTTCTTAGTGGAAATAACTTTTTCTGGTCTACCATCACTGGGAGGCAAAGCAAGACATGCTACTGTCCCCGTTGTTGCCTGGGAATCATGTATTTCTGATAGCAACTCTTCGGGTTCCATAGAACACAACAGCTCTGGCATACCTTTGTTGGCTGTGGATTTTTTGACAAGTCTGACAGTTTCAAGATTCTAGAAGTTCTGGAGAGGTCAGGAGCACCATGAGCATGTGAAAGTGATCCAAATTTAAATGGATATCACATGTAACCTCTTGTGACTATCTGCAGTCTGATAGTTTACCTAGTATGATGGAAACTGTTGCCTTTTTACCTCTTAAGATCAATCTCAGCTAAGAGAATGTTTCTAAACTTGTCTTTCAAGAAGGATCCATACAACAGATGACAAAGGATACTTGGACCTTATACTAATTTCTATAAATACGTAATAAAAATACTAGCTGCAAACCTATAAATAAGTAATTTTGCTTTGTGTCCCCAAAACTCTAGAAGATTCTTCAAGATAAAGATAGCATATCCATTTCAAAATGCGTCTGGAATATATCTCATTGACAGGAAAATTTCTTACTTATTCTTATGATAAATAGATGCTAATCAAAAAGATTTTTCAGAAGATAAGAATCACATTCTGAAAGATTCATACCTGAAAGAGAATGAAGAGTTAACAGAAGTAAATGGTTTTAATCTTAATAATCCAAGGCACTAATTTCAACCAAGCTCTTTGAATCCTCAGCTCCCTGACATAGCAGCCTGCTTATATACAACTTGTTTTTTGAAGAAGACTCCTTCTGTTGGAAATATGCAATACATAAGTTTCAAGAAAGGAAAAACTTTTTACTTCCTTGAATCTAAAAATTAAATTTTATAATAGTGATATTTGATAAAGAAAAATACTTTTTATTGTGGAAGAAAATTTTAGATTTTTCTACAAATTGATTATCAGAACCTGGAAATCATACACATCCTTGAGGTGATAAACCAGACATTCTCAGGTACCAATTGAGAGTAACAGTTTGGCTACAAGTTTCTGTTAGAATTAGTTATGGGTGAAAATAGAGCTAGCTTTCTATTGAAGAGCGTGCTTTCTATTTTTAAAGGTATTATTTTCTGGCCACCCCTAATTTACCATTAGCAAATAAAGACTTCTTCCCCTTTACTTTAGACCTCTAGTTTTTATTCAATAAATACCCAGGTAGAAGCCTTGAAAGGAATGGATTGTCAGTTTAAAACTTGGGGATACCATATATTTAACAAAGTTTCTGTACAGGAGTCTCTCAGCTAGCTATTGGAAATGAAGATTTCTTTGGCCTGCATCTGAGGCTTTTTCCATGGTAGCAACACAAATCTACTGATCTCAAATATTGGGGAAGGGGGCAGCTTTTCTTCAGATATTCTTCAGTGTCATGACTCATTCATTGACCTTTTTTTGAACATGAATAGAATTAGAAATTCTTAGGAAAGATTTCAGAATGTCACAGACTGTGAATATTTTCAGTGTCAGCCTAGTCTGCATAGTTATTTGTTTTGTTTCAAGTGGCATACTATGGTTAAGACTGGAAAATGTTCCTGTGGAGATATCTGCCATGATATTTGTGTGGAATAGGTTCAAACATGGTATTTTTAAAATATATTCTAACCAAAAGATGAAGGAAATCCTAAAGGTATCTCCCCAAAATATCTTAATCGTAAGTTCAGTGGTTTTTCCCTTTTACTTTTAAAGATCTTTCTGGAGACACTTCAGTCTTCTGTTTGGGAAACTCATGTTGTGTGTTGTGTACTAAACCTAGGATAACATGATGTTTTTCTTTGTAATTGATGACTTTGACAAAGTAACATTGATGGGCAATGGTTTAATTCCATTTTAAACTTTGTTTTATGGAAAATCCAAATGAAAACTTCCATGTTTCCTCTGAAGAATTAGCCCTTTTTAAATGACAGGAGCAACCAAATCCGTACAGACTTTTGTAACATTTTATCAAATAAAGTTCTCTGAATACAAAAAAAGCAAAACAAAAAACATCAGGTTATAAGTGAATGTCTCTTTTTCCTACCAGTGACAAATTATTCCTAGAAATGAAAAGCTACAGATAATTACATGTCACATTTGGTAACCCAGCTAAAATTCAAGATGAGCCTCTTCGCAGATTCTTTGTGTAGTAACATAAAAGCAAAAGAGTCCTTGGAGGTGGTATGTCTCTATTAAAGTTCCTGTGTCAAGTTAGGTACAATGTCACAAAATATTGTTCCCTGTCTTGTTCATAAGTATAGAGTCAGTAAATGTTTAATTGGATCATATTCTAAAGTAAGCACAGATTGTTGTAGCCTTTAGAATGGATGCTGATCTTTATTTAGGCTTCACTTCTTTAAAAATTTTTTATTGAAACTTATCTATTAGAAATTTTTAAAATAAATACAAACATTACTTATTAGTTATGCGTTTAAAAGAAATCTTTACCCAGTACTTATACTGTTTAACAGTTAGATCTTAGTTGGATTTTCTGCCTGATCTTCAGAATTTATGGAGGCCTTATGCTTAAAGAGGCTGTTTGATGTGTTGCTTTTTTTTTTTTTTAAAACTCAGTTTTATTTTCAGTTCTGAGTTCTCTCGCTCCCTTCTTTCCTTCCTCCACCCACAGAGAAGGCAAGAAAAACTTTTTATAAATATGTATAGTCATGCAAAAAAAAATTCCCATAATATCTGTGACATTATTTTCAAGGTACTGGTTTCATTGATGGTGAAACAGGATTTAAACCTACTACCCTTAAATCATTTGGGTATTTGGCATCCAGATAGAAATCATCAAATTTAAGCTTCTTCTTGATGATGGATAATATAAGACAAATTGCTAAATCCATTTGGCTTAATAGATACGTTTCCAGAGCTAACTACTTCAAATTCAGTGTAATTTTATGTTGCAGGTGGTGGCCATATGATAAGCACATCCTCTTGGAGAGATGGACAAAAGTTAGTAAAGAAGATTTTGGGTCCAGCACCCAGAATAGAACAAAGAGAGCGAAGGACAGAGTCCAGCGATAGAAATGGAAAAGAGAAGACTACAAAATCTGGTGAAGCATTATAATTTACTATAACGGGGCAAAGGGCAACTGAATCAGCTTTAGAAATTCACATACAAACACTTTTTTGTGGTAAAACACTCATTTGGGAGTATTCAGGACTAGGGCATCATGGCAGTTTGGAGATACCCAAAAAAAGAATTTAATTTGATTGCATGTACAGGAAGTCTTGTCAGAAGGAAATGATGTAGGCAGCACTTTCTTCAGTATCATTTATCATTTATCATTATCATCCTTATTATTTTTATTCCTATATCATACATGAACATAAAAGCACTTTATGTTGTTGCCAGGGTCTTGGTTGAAATTTGAAATAATGGATGTTTTACTTTTATTGAGCATATGTTCTAGCTTTGTTTATGTTTTAAAATATCCACATGTTAACTATTATTTTTAAGCTACAAAGGCTTCCTGAATAGAAATATTATTTAATTTTAATTTCAGTAAAAGATTCTTAAAGAAATGAAATAGTTTTCTACATAGAAAAGTAAATGCAAGGAGTCCCAAAAGTCTTGGTGCCGCTTTAAGCATAGCTTAAAACATCACTAAGACTTTTGGGCCACCTTGTATAACATAATATATATGGGATGCATATTTATTTTTTCAGTGTGATATTTTCAACCAACTTTGTAAGTAGACAGATAAATACACATCCTGAGAACCTAAAGAATTTAGCACGACAGTGGATACTTATAATGCATATAAACAAGCATACATCCATAGATGCATGCACACATACATAGTAGTACACAATTTGCTTTCATAGTATGTGCCTTTTGGCAGGGGGGTGGTGGTGGTGGTGGTAACATTGGTGGTTATTTATTTATCTGTTTTAAATACCTCCCCTTGAAATTGTAGCTGTTCTCCTTCTATATTGCTCTAAGTAGATTGAAAGTTACCCTCAGTTAGAAATTATCCAGTTCAGTTAAGCAATCATTTGTTAAATGTCTCCTGCCTAGAAAGCACTGTGCTAGGTCTGAGTAAAAGTATAGTTAAATAAGATACATTTTCTTCCCTTGTGAAACTTAGTTTAGAAGGAACTTATGACAGATACAAAATACTATGTAATGAGAGCCTAAGCAGAGTGCTATATGAGGTCCTCCCTTCACAGAGCATTATTTTAAATTACATGTAAACTATTCCTAGAAATAGAAACATTTGTTTTCTGCAGGTATTATTATAACATAAACATGATTATGTAGATAAATTGGGTAGCTGGAGTTTCGTTTGAATTTTTTTGTTCCAGACATCAAATTAAGGCAGACTTTTAAAGAAATGTTGCTCTTTTGGAAATTCTGTGTCATATTCACACACATTTCATTCCCTGAACTTAGTGCCATTTTATGTGGCTTTACTGGTATTTTAGACTTTTACATGCAATGGGCTTCATTTGGTATCTTTATGGTTTAGCTTTGGCATAGATGCATGTTTATCTTTGCAAAGCCTAGATGTTTTTAATGGAGATTTTCCAAATTTAATTTTTAAAAAAAGTTCTCTCCTTTTTTTTTGCAGAGAAACTAGCTAGCATTTCTCTTTCCATTAAGAATTATAGATGATTTTTCATTGCTTACTTGACTGTATATCTGTGAAGATGAAAAGAAATTGCCTCATTTATTTTTTAATGTAATAAATTCCTAGAAATGCATTTTATAACATACTACTGTACTAATAACATTTACTCTGCAGTTGGCCAAATTGGAAGAGCAGAGTCTGATCCTAGATTGGATATGTCACATAAACGTCGTCATCCTCGAAGCACAGAACGTTCACGAAGCAGGGTTCGGCTTGAGAATAACTTCAAGAAATTGCCTGCTTCTCTCCCAGATAGTAAACCAGAGGAAGACACCTTAAACAAGGATTTTTTGCCAGTTGAAATTCGTGGAATTCTTGATGATCTTCAGCTGGATTCTGCACCGCAAGCTACAAAGCAAGAAACTGGAGATCGGCAGAATCAAAAGCCTGTGGTGCCAGCCCAAATTTCCAGGAATCATAGCCCTGTTAAAAGAAAACCAGAGAAGTTAACAACTAATGATGATCCTCCTGTTATTTCTAAAAAAAGGCACTATGATACAGATGAAGTGCGCCAGTACATTGTTAGACAGCAAGAGGAAAGAAAGAGGAGGCAGAATGAAGAGAAGAAGGCTCAGAAAGAGGCAACTGAACAAAAGAACAAACGACTGCAGGAGCTTTACCGGAAACAGAAGGAAGCATTTAGTAAAGTGAAAAATGTGCCGTCTTCTGAGCCTTCAGCAGCCAGGAGGTTACAGGAAACTTACTCTAAACTGCTGCTAGAACAAGCCTTATTAGAAGAGCCATCTCCTCAGCTACATGTTACACAAGAACCACAGGTAGTTTTGTACTTTTAGGGATAAAAATATAGTGAGGAAGGAAATCGTGTTTTAGATAAGCTTGGGGTATTTTTCTGCTTGATATAAAATGAGCTATACCTCCTAATATTCCAGATGTCAGTCATTCAGAACATACTAGGTAATGATAATGACCCCTATGTATTAACTAAAATAGGGAGGGTTAGAGAATAAATAAAAGTAATGGAAAATGTAACTGAAATTGAATTTTCTTAGGATGGATATTAATCTTTGTATTCATTGTCAAGGCTATTAATTACATTCTGGCCTGGATTTCTCACAAAATCTTGATGGAGAATGTTAGATTGTATTAATAATGGATGCAGTTTTGTGGTTTATTGTGCTCTTAGCTAGGATATGGCTTCTGGTAATATGAATATTTAACTTTGATCCTTGTCATGTTTAATTTTATGATACATGGATGAGAGCAAAACGCTGTGAAGTGGTCTTGTTTTTATTTAGACCTTCATTTAAAGGAAAGCTAAACTTAATTGGCTTTACTTTTAAACATGTGCACACATATAGACTAAAGCTGAAGTGACACCAGTTTGTTTTGGGTTTTTTGAAGGATTTCTCATTTTGATAAGGCTAACATAAATTTGATTTTTTGTAGGTAAGACCAGGGTACCAACCATCTGGAGAATCTGACAAAGAAAACAAAGTACAAGAACGCCCCCCGAGTGCGTCTTCTAGTAGTGACATGTCTCTCTCAGAACCTCTGCAACCCCTTGTGAGGTAAGATGTGCAGAGAAATACAGTCCTTTCAGAATAAAATAGGGAGTTTAATGTAACATTTAAAAAAAGTTTTGCTATGTCTTTTGCTTTTTACATATTAGTCTCCCTATATTTCCCACTCCTGCCTTTAACGCTTCCTTGTAACACAGATAAACAGATTAGCAAAACTCAACTGACAGAGCTAATATGTCTAATAAGGTACATACCATTTCATATCCATCGTGTAACACCCTGATCCATCCCAATCCTCTTGTTTACTGAGAGGAGTGTGTTTAATTTGTTCTTTGGAAATATTTGGTTATTGCCCTAATCTGAGTAAGGCTGCCTTTTAATGTTGTCTTCATTGTGAAAATGTATCTTTGCTCTTTATGTTTTCTTGGTTCCTTTTTTGTATCAGATCATACATATCTTTTCATGCTTCTCTGAATTTTGCATATCTGTCATTTTTTGTGATTCAGTAATACTCTGTTCTAATGATATGTGTTTAGTTGTTTTCAGTCATGTCCAACTTGGCAAAGATACTGGAGTGGTATGTCATTTCCTTTTCTAGCTCATTTCACAGATGAGGAAACTGAGGCATTGAGAGTAAGTGACTTGCTTAGGTCACACAGCTAGTAAGTGTCTGAGTCCAGATTTGAACTCAGGTCTTCCTGACTATAGGCCTGGCACTCTAGACGCTACATCACCTAGCTGCCCAATATAGTGAAAGACTATAATTTATTAAATTCTTCCCCAGTCAGGGGGTAACCATTTTCTTTTCAGATGTTTTGTTGCAATAGAGGCTGATATGAATATTTTGTTATGTATGGAACCTTTCTGTTTGTCATTGCCTTCCTTGGGGCATATGCTTTGTAGTAGAGTTCCTGGGTCAAAGAGTAAGAACATTTTAGTAATTTTTTGCCCTCTAATTCGAAGTTGTTTCCCAGAAGGATTGAACCTTTCATAATTCTACCAACTACCAAGGTGTCTGTCTTCTGATAGTCCTAATATTGGCTCTTAGGATCTTTTATCACCTTTAGAATTTGATAAATATGAAGTCAAAGTTCAGAATTTTAATTTGTATTTCTTTTTTATTAATGATTTTGGAACATGTTATATAGTTGTTTAATATAGATAGCATTTTAGTCTTCCTTTTGAGGTCGACTATAGTTCATATACTCTTTCTAATCTTCCTTAGAATTATTATACTCTGTTGTACCTTTGATGTCTAATCAGCACCTGAAATTTAATTAAGTAAAAACTGAAAGCAACTCTAAAAGGGCAGTAGCCCTTTCTCAAGTTCCTCTATTACTATCAGTGGCACATTCTTTTGACTCCTAGTTTTGTACATTTGAAGATCCCCTCCTTCCTGAACTGATGATCCCATCACTTAAAAGGCCCCTCCCAGTGGGTTGTAATGGAAGAAGTGCTGGAGTGGGAGTCCAAAAATATGAGTTGAACTCCTTCTTAGCTGTATGATCATAGGCAAGTCATTTCATTTATGTGATCTTGTTTCCTTGTCTTTAATATGGGAATAAAGATAGTTTTCTAGTACTTGCTATAATAGGTACTTTATAAATTATATTAAGTGCTAAAGGTCCCTGCAAAATAGGGATTTCTATGCTGTAACTATGTTTTCCTAGTCTGGAGACTGTTTCAAGCCCATGATATCTAAATGGAGGTTGTTAGGTGCTTTTGGAGCTCATTCTCTGGTTTTGGAGTACTCAAAAATCAAAAGATTTCAAGCATAGAGAAAGGTATCTTTAGAAATTTCTTAAACAGAAATCTTTTCCTTAATCAACTGTAATATTTAGTGACATGCATGCTGCTTAAAATGTCTTGAGAACGGCATTTGTATATTTTGTATCTCTCTACATAGTAAAATTATATGGTGTTGTACAGTGGCTTGAGAGCTAGATTTAGAACCAGGAAGTTTAGCTTCTCATATGTATTGACTGTGTGACCCTAGATTAGGTACTTTACCTCTCAATGCTGTAGGCAGCTTTTCTGAGATTTCAAATTTCACAGAATGTGCCAAACTAGGAGGGAGTTTTTTCATATGTCTATCAGTGTGGCTGAATATAATTCACACCAGTGAAATCACAAGTCCAGTCCCTCAATCTGCCCCTTTTACTGAGTATATGTTCCATTGTTGTTAGAAAATATTTTCATATTTAGTTGTACTCTCTCTCCTAGTTATGTCTACCATTTGGTCCTAGTTTTGCCAGTGGACAACACAGGATGTCTCTCCTTGTGTCTGCTTGGCAGCCCTTCACATATTTAAAGAGAGTTTTTACCATGGCTCCCATTCTTTTTTATTTTATTTATTTATTTTTGATGTAGGGAAAGGTCTTTATTTTTATTTTTCTTATTAATTTATTTGTTTTCAGTTTTCTACAGTCACTTCCATAAGTCTTAGATTTTTATCTCCCCCCACCTCCTGAGATGGCATGCAATCTTATACAGCTTCTACACATATATTCTTATTAAACACATTTTCATATTAGTCATGTTGCATAGAAGAATTAAAGTGAATCCCACTCTTTTTTATAGACTTTTTTTTCTTGAGTCATTGATCATATATCATGGTTTTCAGACTCTGTGATTACAGACATCCTTCTTTGGATGTTTTCGATCATGTCAGTGTGTTTCTTAAAATGAAAATGTAATACTGAGAGCTGAACATAGTTCTTCAATGAACACAAACTGCTGTGCATCTTTTACTTCCTGCCTATGATTTGGATTCTATGTTTATACTAATACAACCTAAGATTGATTGAGTTAGCTTTTTTTCTTTGAAGGCCTACTATTGACTCAGATTAAGATCAGGGTCAATTAAAACACCCCAGATTTATTTGTTTTTGCCAGAGCTACTACTATGCTCAGTCTTCTTTATCCACCTTTACTTGTACTTTAAAAAGTAAAAATTAGACAGTACTGAATTTTGGGACTTCATAATTATCTCTGTTGAATTTTGTTTTGTTGCTCTTGACCCAGAGTTAATTCATGTCCAGATAGTTTTGAAACTTAATTCTGTCTCTTCTAGTTTTGAGTCATCCTTCACATTTGACATGTTTCTATGTTTTTTATATTTTCATCACTGTTATTGATAGCAATTTTGAACTGGACAGAACCAATAACAATAATAACTTCATTTGTGTGTTTAATAAAGATTTGCAGAGTACCTTCCTAACAACAATCCTGAAAGTTATTGTAGATATTATCCTTACTTGATAGATGAGGAAACTAACTCAAAGAGGCTGCCTGACTTGCCTTAGTTTATACAGTGTGTGTCAGATCCAGGAATTGAACCTGCCTTTTCGGACTAGAAGCCTAGTGCTCTTTCCTTTTGAGACCCTTTGCTGTTTTGACTTTTCTGTTTCTGCCTTTTGCCTACATTCTGTACTGGACCATAGCAGCCTGAACACATTTTACATTCTTATTCCAACTTAGCATCCACAGATATGACATTATATTCAGGCACATTAATACACATTCTTCTTTCTTGCTATATGCTGGTATTCCCTTCTGTCGTCTCTCCTTTACCCCTACCCCTCCACATCCCCTCCCTCAACCCCCCGTACGTGGACATAGACACAGACATAGACACAGACATATACTTCTTCCATATGCCATCCTGTCATCAATGAGAATAAAATGCTTAGAGTTAGAAAGACCCGAGTTAACATGGGCATCTCGCTTTAATTTTCTGAGCTTCATTTTCCTCAACTGTAAAATGAGGGAAATAGTACCTACATTATTACAAGGTGGTGGTTGTGAGAACCAAATGGGATAATATATGTAAAGGACTTCAATTTTTGTTATTTTTGAGACTGGGTCTTTCTATCTCACCAGACTCTTAGGTGCAGTGGTCATGTATGGACCTAATCCCAATGCTGATAGGCAGGGAGGATTCTACCTACTGTATTTCCAACTTGGACAAATTTGCCTTTCTTTAGGCAGCCTCCTCCTTATTGCTGCTTTGCCCCCTCTCTTCTTCACTGCTGCTTTGCCCCCACCCCTCCAACTTGCTGCCAGACTTAGTATGGACACAGACACTAGTTGCAAAAATTCTTTTTCCGTTTTCTGATTCCCTCCTCATCTTGATTGCATTGGGTTTGTTTGTGCAAAAACTTTTCAGTTCAATGTAATCAAAATTATGTACTTCAAAAATTGTACTTCATAATGTTCTCTATCTCTTGTTTGATCATAAATTTCTCCATTTTCCATAAATCTGACAAATACACTATTCCTTGCTCCCCTAATTTGTTTATGGTATCAATCTTTATACCTAGTTCATGTATCCATTTGGACTTTATTCTTGTGTATGGTGTCAGGCATTGGTCTGTGCCCAGTTTCTGCCACACTGTTACCCAGTTTTCCTTGTTAAGCAGTGAGTTCTTATCCCAGAAGCTAGGGTCCTTGGGTTTATCAAACAGTAGATTGCTGTATTCTTTAACTACTGTGTCTTGAGTGCCTAACCTATTCCACTGGTCTATCCCTCTGTTTCTTAGCCAGTACCAAGTAGTTTTGATGATTGCTGCTTTATAATACAGTTTGAGATCTGATAGGGCTAGGTCACCTTCCCTAGTATTTCTTTTCATTAGTTCCCTTGATATTCTGGACCTTTTGTTCTTCCAGATGAATTTTGATGTTATTTTTTCTAGCTCTAGAAAATAATTATCTGGTAGTTTGATTGGTATGGCACTGAATAGGTAAATTAATTTAGGTAGTATTGTCATTTTTATTATATTAGCTTGACCTACTCACTAGCCACTGATGTTTTTCCATTTACTTAGATCTGACTTTATTTGTGCGAAGAATGTTATGTAATTGTGTTCATATATCCCTGGGTTTGTTTTGGCAGGTAGACTCCCAGATATTTTACAGTGTCTATCGTAGCTTTAAACAGGATTTCTCTTTCTGTGTCTTACTGTTGGACTTTGTTAGTAATATATAGAAATGCAGATGATTTATGTGGGTTTATTTTGTAGCCTGCAACTTTGCCGAAGTTGTTTATTATATCAAGTAGTTTCTTCTTTGCCTATTCTAATTCTTTAAATTTCTTTTTCTTCTCTTATTGCTACAGCTAGCATTTCTAATACCATATTGAATAACAGTGGTGATAATGGAAATCGTTGTTTCATGCCTGATCTTACTGGAAATGCATCTAACTTGTTCCCATTGCATATAATGCTTGCTGATGGTTTTAGGTGGATACTGCTTATTATTTTATGCAAAGTTCCATTTATTCCTATGCTTTTCAGTGTTTTCAGTAGGAATTGGTATTGTATTTTGTCAAAAGTTTTTTCTGCATCTATTGAGATAATCGTGATTCCTGTTAATTTTATTATTGATATGACCAGTAATGCTAATAGTTTATCTAATATTGAACCAGCCCTGCATTCTTGGTATAACTCCTACCTAATCATAATGTATTATTCTTGTGATACGTTGCTGTATTCTTTTTGCTAATATCTTATTTAAACTTTTTGCATCTATGTTCATTAGAGAAATTGGTCTATAATTTTCTTTCTCTGTTTTGGCTTTTCCTGGTTTAGGTAACAGAACCATATTTGTATCATAAAAGGAATTTGGAAGAACTCTTTCTTCTTCAGTTTTCCCAAATAATCTATATAGCAGTGGAATTAACTGTTCTTTAAATGTTTGATAGAATTCTCTTCTAAATCCATCCGGTCCTGGAGATTTTTGCCTGGGGAGTTCATTGATGGCTTGTTCAATTTCCTTTTCTGAGATGGGGTTAAACCTTCTTTAAATCCCCTGTATCAGTTAATCAGTAAGCATTTATGAAATGTTTACCATGTGATAAGTACTGGGGATACAAATAAAAACAGAAGTTGTCTCTGCCCTTAAGGAACTTCTGTTCCATTATAGGAACCTAATATATATTTACTGATTTTAATTTGCATCTGAGTACTATATTCATATTAATATGTAGTAGTCTTAATTTTTTTCCACATGATATTTATAGGTTTCAGATGTAAATACTCATTTAAAAAATTAAATCTACCTATATTTTATGATTTAGATATTATATAATTCATAGTTTATGTAATATGTTGTCTTAATTATAAAGATTGGTTAACCTAATTGGTACTACTTTTTTTTTCCAGAAGTGATTTGGTAGAACCAGCATGGATGCAACCAGATAGATTGAGCCCAAGGACCTATCCTCCCCAACAGCCATTAATTGAAGCAACTGGATGTTTACTCTCCCAGCTTTTGGACATAGAGCATGTAGGGACTTTGCAGAACGACTTTGAATCTATATTGTCAACCAGGAGAAACCAAGGTGTAGGCACTGGGCCATGGACTCTGACACCACAACTGTACGTGACCTCAACGACTACACAGCAAGATGCTTTGATAAAACCTAGTCCAAACCAGTACAAAAGTAAGTTAGATCGAATTGAAGCCCTAAAAGCAACAGCGGCTTCTTTGTCCAGCAGAATTGAAAATGAAGCCAAGAAGTTAGCTGGTGCCAACATTAACTATGGAACAACATGGAACACTGACTATAATGTACAGCAAGGTCCCCAAGAGGATGGACATTGGGTTAAGCCTGTGAGTCCACCTGTGAAAGAGGATAATGAAGATATTTTTTCTGCCAGAATTCAGAAGATGCTTGGGACCTGTGTATCACACACAGGCTTTGATGATAGTCTTCCTGGAGTGGGAAACCTTAGTGAGTTTAAAAAACTTCCTGAGATGATTAGGCCTCATAGTTCTGTATCAAGCTTTGGATTACGATCACCTCATAAACCAGAAGGACTACTAGCACAGTTAAGTAAGAGGCAAACTGATTCTCCTGACTTTGACACCCAGGTTTGTGGTCAAGACAAAGTCCAAATATCTCATGATTCAAGCACAGATTCAGTTAGTGAAGGTCCTCTTCTTAGTGAGGGGAGCCTCTCTGAGGAAGAAGAAGGCAAGGGTGGGCACTCCCCTCTGAAGACGGTGACTGAAATCTTCAAGGAGAAGGAATTCTGTGCTGGGGAAAGAAATACCTATGATCCTATCATAGAGTTTCAAAAAGATGCTGAGAAATTCTCACCACTTTTTGGACAAACAGGTGGCACACAAAGCAAAGGATCATGGGAAGAATTGACAAAAGGAAGTCCACATAGTGTCATTAACATTTTTGCAAAGTCTTATCAACTCTATGGAAAAGGTGAGAAAAGTCAATAGATCTTTTATCGGTTTCATTTACATTTACAGGGAGGGAGGAGGTGGGGAACTGGACCTAGAATTTCATTGATATTAGGAACTAATGCTGGGGAAACTCCTTCTGCAAATGGAAGTTAGCACCTGCTCTGGAATTTATAGATTTTGAGCTTCCTAGGACACTGAGAGATTAAATGACTTTTTAAAAAATTCAGCTTTATTTTCAGCTAATGATTCTCTCCTACCTCCTCTTAACAAATCCCCTTGAGAAAGCATGAAAAATAAAACCCATTATAGACATGTATAGCCAGACAAAACAAATTAACCATAATAATTATCTCCTCCCCTGCCCCCAGGCAAAATATGCTTCTGGGTGCAGTCTTGAATCCATCACTTCTCTCTCTGGAGGTGAATAACATGTCTCATCACAAAGTCCTCTGGAAATTATAGTTGGTCTTTACACTGATCATAGATCCTAAGTCTTTCTAAGGTTTGTCCTTACAATATTGCTGTTCTTATAGAAATTGTTCTACTGGTTCTGCTTCCTTCATTTTGTATCAGTTCTTACAGGTCTTCCCAGGTTTTCCTAAAATCATCCCCTTCATCTTTTTTCTTACAGCATGTGCCATAATTTATTCATTCATTCCCCAGTTGATGGGCACCCACAAAAAAAAGATATAAATATTGCTGTACATATAAGTCCATTTCCTCTTTCTTTAATCTTTTTGGCTTATAGATCTAAAAGTGTATCACATTTCAGTAGCTTTTTGGTTATAGTTCAAATTGCTTTCTAGAATGACTATACCATTTCAAAGCTTCACTAGCAGTGCATTAATGTACCTGGTTTCCCACATTCCCTCCAGCATTTGTCATATTTTTATGTTAACTTTGCCAGTCTGATGAGTGTGAGGTGGTACCTCAGAGTTGTTTTAATTTGCATTTTCCTAATTATTAGTGATTTAGAGCATTTTTACATATTACTTGATATGTTGGATTTCTTTCTCTGAAAATTGCCTGTTTGTGTTTTTTTAAATGACATTTTTTTCCCAAAAATGTAAGCTTTTTTTAATTCTTTTTTTTTTTTTAATTTTGAGTTCCAAATTCTCTATTTTTCCCTTCCCTCCTCCCTCCCTGAGATGGTAAGCAGGCTATCACATGGTGGTCAGAAGAAGCGATAACACTCTTAAGAGCTTTGGATTTGACTGTGCATCATGGGACACTGGCACAGGACTGCTCAGCATGGTGTGCCCACATCAGAAAGGGTGCTGTGCTCTGTGAGCAAAAGCAGAATTGAGAAAGCACAAAGTAAATGTAGGATGCACAAATTTGGAGTACCCACCCCAAAAATTCATATGGACTATCTGTGCCCAACCTGTGGTAGAGCCTTCCGAGCTCATAGTGGTCTGATCAGCCACAGTCGGACACCCTGAAAACTTCACTTTATCATGGCAATGTCATTTTGGTCCTCTTCGAAAATGAAGGACAACAACCAAGCAGTCTGATATAGGTTATACATGTGCAATCATGTAAAACATATTTGTATATTAGTCATGTGGAAGAAAATTCAAACCCCAGAAGAATGAAGTAAAGAAAGTAATTTGTATTCAGACTCCATCAGTTCTTTCTTTGGAGGCAGATAGTATTTTTCATCATGAATCTTTTGGGATTTCCTTGCATCATTGTATTTCTGAGAATAGCTAAGTCATTCACAGTTGTTCATCATACAGTGTTGGGGTTATTGTGTATAGTCTTCTGGTTTTACTCACTTCACTCTGCATCTGTTCTTGTCTTGCCAGATGTTTCTGAAGTCATACTACCTGTCATTTCTTATAGTGTAATAATATTCCATTACCATATATTGCAGCTTATTCAGCCATTCCCCAATTGATGGGCATCTGTTCATGTCTTTTGACTATTTGACAGTTGAGGAAAGTTAAGTGATTTTCTTATGGTCTCACAGTTAGTATATTTAAGAATCAGGAGTAGAATTTAGGTTTGTTTAGCTCTGAAGCTAGTTCTGTCCCCATTCTGTCATTGTGCTGACATATAACACACTTAAATGTATTTTCAAATAGTGATCTCCTACAGTACTGACCATACTGGTCATCATCTGATTTATTAGTGAATCTCCATTAAAATATGAGTAATATGATATTTAGCATGTAGTTTTCTGGTGAAGGAAAGTGTGTTATTTATGTTTTCATTTCTTCTCATAGCATAAGATAGCGGAAGAGATGTAGAGGAATTAACTTCTGAAGTAGATGTAGAGGAATTAACTTCTGAAGTAGATGGTCTAGTTCAGATGAAATTTAAAGTGACTCAGGTAGGTAGTATGGGTTGTTAGGTTTTCTGTTCAGAGCTATGAACCTAAATAGAATCAATTTATACATTTGAATTGTGGTAGATGATGTTGGGAGTAGGATAGTGTTAGTGGATTGTGAGAGAAAAATAAATTTAGAACTTAGTCTGAAAATTGTCAGATTGGTTTTTATTATTTAAAAATGTAGTAGTTGGACCTTATAAACTAATTCATGATGTACCCAGAAATTTTGAGGCTACAAAACAAAAAGTTTTAACAGTACTTAACCCTATCCATTTTTCTTCTTTTCTTCTCCTATGTGTTAAGGAGACCCTTCAGCTTGTGTTTTTGAGTTGCCATATTTTCCAGAAACACTGGTTCCAAAGTATTCAGGAGGCCCTGAATGTGTCAAAGACAAAGCACCCACCTCCCCACACCCCCTTCCTGCCCTTGGTGATATAATATGTTGTTTGCATCTCAACCTGGACTCCCTTTGTGTCCTTGAGAGTCAAGATAGAAGCCAGTCAGTCTGCACTAGGCTGAGAAATAACTTGTGCATCTGGGACCCTTGTAGATATGCAGGTCATCCTATTTTCATAGTCTAGCAGTTCCCAAGGTAAAAGAATGTGGCTTTTGCCATTACCTTATTCCTCCCTTTTGGGAGGGGTTTTGTCCTTTTCCCACCTTTACTGCATGTTTCCTCTTCCCATGTCATGCCCCTTTAGGTAAAGATTTCTGGTACCTCCTCCTTTCTTTGTCTTGTTACAAAAATGCAAACTTCTGTATGGATTACAAATTCTTTGGGTTCCACATGAATGTTCATTTATCTTGTAATAAACCTAATTTTCATGTAAGTTTTGTAAAGTTGTGTTTGCCTACTGGCTCTGGGTCCTTTTAAAGGATCTACTCTAGGTGCTGTCTTTTCTACCTGGATTCCACTTTACCCTTGCTGACATGCCTACAGAATTTCCCACCTTGAGTTTAATGTGTGCTTTGCGGGAACTATCACCGCATCCTGGGTAGTTTTTGCTGCTTGCATTTATTTTAGCATTCAGTAATGGCAAGAATACTGAACTAGGATTCAGAAGATCTCAGTTGTTTAGTCCTACCTTTATTCCTTATGCACTTTATGACCTATGGCTGCAGTTTTCTTAGTACTAGATTCCCTCTGAGCTTCTCTCTAGGTCTAACTAACATTGTTTGAATTTCTGTGCTTGGGTGAGTTTGTGTCCTCTGTTGCTTTGCTTTGTTAAGTATTCTTCCAGGAAGGTAACTGATGTTAATGGTTTAAAGTGGTTCCTGTGTTGTTGTTTTTTAAAATTTTTCTTAAATTTAAAAGTAAAATAATGCTAGATATAGTTTGTGATTTTTATGTATTCTAAGAATATTTTTTAATAACAGCTACAACAACAATAAATTTTATTTAGTGTTTATGTAGTGTCTGTTGTATATACCAGACACTATGTTAAATGCTTTATAAATATTTCATTTGATTTTTACAACAACCTGGAGAGGTAGGTGTTGTTCTTATCCTCACTTTGGGGTTATTACCCCCATTTTACAGTTGAGGAAGCTGAGGCAAACAGATTAAATGACTTGTCCAAGGTTACACAACTCAGTAAGTGTCTGAAGCTAGGTATGAATTTAGATCTTCCTTACTCTGTGTCTAAAACTCTAGTTACTTCCTAGCTTCATTTCCTTACAGCCCTCCTGTTGCAATAGATCTGTTTTGAAAACCATCCTTGTTAGTTTGAAAGTTTGAATTATTTGGGGAGAATCTTCATGTTGAGGAATGCCCATTATTCATATTTACTCCATCTTGATAATATCTTTTTGACAGATTTTGAAGACATGTTGGATAAAGGATCACCAGTGTTGCGGCCTTTGCTTCCCATCACAACACCTACAGGCAGTGTTTCCTATGAAGATGATTTTGTATCCTCTCCAGCAAATGGAACATTGACAGAAAAAAAGTCTGCTTATGAACCTGTGTAAGACTATTTTGACAGTATGAATTGAAATATGAAAAAGAAATTTATGTAATAGTAATGGTTTGAAAATTAGATTTACTTTTCAAAATTATTCATATTAGTATGTCTGCTAAAGGGTTCCACAAAGAAACTTTATTCATGGACAAAAAGTAAAATTGAATTTCCATGCTGAACGTGGTGGCTCTCTACTGTAATCCTTAATACTAATACTTCAGCAGCCTGAGACTGGAATGTCTCTTGAGTTGAAAGTTCTGAGCTACAGTAAGCTAATGGTGATTAGGTGTTCTTATAGTAAGTTTCCCATAGGTGTGAACTGGCCTAGGTCAGAAAAACAGAGTAGTAGGCCAAAACTTCTACATTGATTGGTACTGAGATTCAGCCCATGAGTAGCCACTGCACTTGCAGCCTAAGGGAAATAGGAAGACACAATGTCCAAAAACAAATAAACTAAAAAGTTAAATTTCTGCAGTAGAGTTTGGGTAGAACAGTTTCTTGTTTCACTTTCTTTAGATTTGCTACAAAGATATGCTGCCCATTAATTTGTCATTATGTGATTTACTTGTCATATTCAGCAGCAGTCTTTTTTGCATGCTGTTGTTCAGAATACAGAATTAAAGAAATTATCAATCAAAATTGTTAAATAATGATTATTAAGATTATTATAGCGAGAACTGCAAAGAAAATATGTAAAACTGAACTTTTTAACAAGATCATATTTCTAAAAAGGCTGTTTTGCATAGCAGTGATATACTATTGTTTGATAAATACATGGTTAAATGTATTATGCCCCTAGATTAAAATAGATTATCTTATCATAGTACTGAAAGAGCTTATTAGCAGGGGAAAAGAGGTTAACTCCTACAATCTGAATTTTGATTTCTGTTATGTTGTAATGGCCTAAATATAGATGGCTTCCTTTACTTAGGAAAGATGAAGGCATAGTGATTATAAGACAATAAAAAAAAAAGAAGTGAAATGCATGTCTTCCTTGATTTCAGCCCTTTCTAAATGCAATGTGTGTATGGTATGTGCTTAGTTTTTATTATGTGGATATGTAATGGCATTTTTTTTCTTATTTTTAAGATAATATTATCTATTTTATTATAGTATTAGTAGTAGTAGTTCAAGCATTCAGGAAGAACCTTCTAGCAGGAAATCTCAACATTCAGCAGGGACCCAGTCTGTCACATCGTCTCGTTCCTCTGCTTCTTCCAAAGGAAAGAAAGGAAGAAAGGAAAAAAAAGAATGTAAGTGTTCCACATTTGTAGAGAGCACCTTATATTTTTTGATATTTCTTAGACATCCTTTATTTCTGTATAAGGAAATGAGGAAAAGTCAGAAATGTAAAAGTTCAATTTCTTACTATTTAAAAAAAATACATTTTCAAATATTTGATCACTTTCTTAAGCATGTATTAATTTTTTTAATAAGGCATTGGTATAATTATCTCAGTAGTGAATCTTTTTAACAGAATGTCCTTTGTTACAGCTAAAACTTTAAGAAATGTCTTTTATAATGTTAATACAATAACTAATGGTTTATTTATGGTTCACTCTGAGAAGTGAATATTGTTGTTTACTTGCATTAATAAGAAAGTATGCTTCATGTTTTAATGGTTCTAAAATAATGATAATAGCAGATATTTCTATAGCATTTAAGCATTGAAGAATGCTTTTCATGTATTATCTTTAATTTGATTAAATCACAGAATTGGGTAAACTTCAAAAGCTAACAACAGTTATTATACCCAAACATGTGTCACCTCTATAATCTGCTAGACCAAGTGTCCATCTAGTACCCTTAGGCGATTAATGAATCCACTACTCTTTGACGTAGTCAATTTCACTTTTAAGACGTTGTGATTGTTGTATTTTTTCTTATGCTAAGCCTAATTCCATCTCTAGCTTCCATTTTTCTGAGGTTCTGTTTTCTGGTGAGAAGCAAAGCAAGTCTACATCCCTTCTTTATTCATTCAAATATTTGACATCTGTCACGTCTCTACTAAGTCTTTTCTTTTACATTCTAGAATCTTTATGTGGCATGATCTGTTTCTTGATGTCCTAGTTTTTATTTCTTGGACATCATCTAATTTATTAATGTCCTTTCTGAGATGTGGTGTTCAGAACTCATTCTGACCAACTAAAGTATATAGAGTACAATGGAACTGTTGTTTTCTTTACTTTGAATGTTGAAATTCTCTTAATTTAGTTTAAGATCACTTTAGCTTTTTTGGTTAGCGTGTTACACTGTTGATTCGTGTTGATCTTGTCTGAACTTTGAGGTTAATTTTTTTTTAACCTGTATGTAGGGCTTTATATTTACTCCATGTCTGCCTAGCCTGTGCAACTCCTATAAAGATTCTATTGCACATTTACTACAGAGGATCTACCCATCATTCTGGAAGCCATCTTTGTATTCTTTTGACGTCACATGTATATGAGTAGAACATTTCATTATCCTTTGCCAGTTCGTGCTTCTTTCTGGTCATACCTTTCTTTGACTTTTTTTTACATCACTTTTCCAAGTTTACAATGTGTTGCAGCCTGCTTATGCCTTTACTCTGTTTTTCTCCATTGTCCTTCAGGGGATCCTCAACTTTAATTCTTGAGGGGACTTTGCTATGTTAATTTCCATCTTAATTGATTTGGCCTATTGTAATGCATAAAGATATTTTTGGTTTTTTACCATTAGTGATATAATCATCTGTTATAATAATTCTCAGCTTAGTAACCCCGAAACATTCAGTAAAGATAGCACTTAATTTTATTTTCAAGTCATTGAAAACATTAAATAGCACAGGACCAGTAACATCCCTAAGGCATCTGAAAACCGTCCATCTAGGTTGACAGTGATCCATTGATCATAGTCTTTAGGATGTCATTCAACAATTTACAAATCTGCTTAACTGTACTATTTAGCTTATACCTTTCCATTTTATCCCCAGAGTATATAATGAGAGATTTTGCAAAATACCAGCCTGAAATCCAGATACATTATCTCTACAACATTCTCTTGATTTATCAGTCTTTTAACTTCGTCAGAAAAAGAAATGAGAATATTTCAGGCATAATTTGTTCTTGAAGAGCCTATTTGAACTTAGTCATCATAAAAAATTCTTTTAATAATATGTTCAACAATTTTGCCTGAAATTAATGTAAAGTTTATTACAGCTTGTAGAATCAATCTCCTTTCCTTTTTTAAACATTGGAACAACATTTGCCTATTTTTAGACCTGTGACCCTTCCATTTTATGCATTTTTTTCATAGACCATTAGTTTAGCAATGACATCTGCCAGTTCTTTTAATTCCCTTGGATGTTGTTCATCTGGAATTGGTTCTTTGAAGTCATTGAAGACGCTCTGGTGCTCTTCTTCCATTTTCTTATTTTATGTTTCAACATCCTACTAGCCATTTTTGTTCTGTCCTTGTCAGACCTGAGATCATTTTCTTTAGAAGAGAAAACAAGGCTTCTATTTCCTCATCTGTTAAATGAGCTGAAGAAGGAAATGGCCAAGGAAACCACAAGTGGGTTATAAAGAGTTGGACACAACTGAAATGACTGAAAATCAACGTTTTGCATTGGGTGGCTAGCTTTCACAGAGTATGGAATGCCAGTCCTGAAAGCAGGAAGACTTACCTTCCTGAGTTCAAATCTAGCCTCACACACTTATTAACTTTGCGACCCTGTTTGCGTGTTTCCTCACCTATAAAATGGGCTGGAGAAGAAAATGACAAACCACTCCAGTATCATCGCCAAGAAAACCCCAAATGAGGTCACAAAGAGTTGGACACTACTGAAACAACTGAACATTATTTCTGCCATCAGTTATGATCCCATCCACCTCACGCATTGATTCTTTCCCGTCTTCAATCTTTCTCTTGCTTCCAACATAGTTAAAAAGCCTCCTTTTTGTTGCTTTTAAAATTCTCTGCCAGTGTGTCAGTTTTACTAAAGTTTAAAAACTTCTTATAGTGTTCTTGTAGATGTGTATCCCATTTATATTCATCAGTTACTTGCCTTTGTTTCCATCTTCTGTTAATATCTTTTAAAAACTTAAGTTGATAATTTCCTTTTGCATTCACCTTAGTGGGCTTAGTTTCTTTAAAAAGTTCCTACTTTTCTTCCTCACTATATGTAATTGTTTACATCTTGTCTCACCCTCTAGATTGTAAGTTTTTTGAAGGCAAGGCCTGTCTTTTTTTTTAACATTTAATTTTTTTAACTTTTTAAATTTTGAGTTCCAAATTTTCTCTCTCTCCCTTCCATCCTTGCCCACACCTACTGAAAAGGCACATAATAAGATATCAGTTGTACTTGGGAAATCATGCAAAAGATATTTGCATATTAGCCATGTTTCCAAAAAAACCCAAGAAACTTAAAGAAAGTGACAAAAATGTACTGAGTTTGCACTAAGAGTTCATCAGTTCTCTCTCTGGAGGTGAATAGCATTTTTTCATCATGAGTCTTTTGAAATTTTCTTGGATCATTGTATTATTCAGTGTAACCAAGTCTTTCACAATTTCATCATTACAACATTGTTTTTACTGTTTAAGGTGATCTCCCATTTCTTTTCATTTCACTTTGAGTCAGTTCATATAGTTCTTGCTATGTTTTTCTGAAATCACCTTCCTCATCATTTCTTATAGCACAGTAGTACTCCATTACAATCAAATGCCACGACTTGTTCATCCATTCCCCAATTGATGAGCATCCCTTTAGTTTCTGATTCTTTCCTACCACAAAAAGAGCTGCTAAAAATAGGTTTTGTAGCCCTTTTTCTTTGATCTCTTTAGGATACAGACCTAGTAGTGGTATTACACAATTTTATAGCCTTTTGGACATAGTTCCACATTGTTTCCATAATGGTTGAACTAGTTCACCATGCCACTAGCAGTTCATTAGTGTACCTGATTTTGCAAGGACTGTCTTTTACCTCTTTTTCTATCCCTAGAGCGTAGCACAATGACTGCCACATAATAGGTTCTTAGTAAATATTTATTAAGTTGATTTTTATGGTTGATTTTTATGGTTATTACTGTTGTTATGTTATTAATAACATTTGCTATTAACAATAACTGATGTTTAAATAATTGTTTATATTTTGTAGCTATATAAATATATATATAATCTGAGCCTCATAACAGCCATACGAGAGATTATTATCACAGGTATTATTATCCCAGTTTTCCATAAAAGGAAACCGAGACTCAGGTTAAATGAATTTCTCAGGGTCACACAAGTGCTAAATGTCAGAGGAAGGTTGAATCTAGGGGTTGTCCTCTTTATATTGACTTCAAATTTAATTCCCTATCCATTGTGACTTGCTGGCTCTTTTATCTTTACAGTTGGAACCTTGCTTACAAGTATTTTGTGTTTCAGGGTTAGCGTCATTTACTGGTGGTGCTCAAAACATTCTGCGTGAAGAAGAAAGAACACAGTCTAGTTCAGATCGTGGGTCTCACAAGGGAAAGAAGCCTGTAACTAGTAGCAAAATTCCTATTAATGATTATGAGCTGTATTCTGATACTGATAGCACTTTGGAGAATCTTTCTGGACAGTCTATGAGGTAAAGATTATTTTTATATATTTAATTTATATATCATTAAAGCTTAATGCTGTCCTATCATTTACGTTACAAATAAGAAACCTTGAGATAATTTTCAACTTGTCACAATCTTTCCTATTAGGCATGTTGTGAAATCATGTGCTTTTTCCACTTTTGTCATCTTTTGAATTTACTCTCTCTGCTTATCATTACAGTCATAACCTTATTCTCATCATCTTTTACCTAGCGTGTTCTTATTATAATGTAGAATCTTCCACTTTGAGGTTAACTTTCATCTGCTCTGTATATATCTTACATTAATGCCTTTCTAGAAAACACAAAGCTGGCATTGAATAGAACATGTTGAATGACATATTCTGTCCTTTTTTAGGATTTGGACATATCGAGATCTCCAAAATATTCTGAATATCCAAAACATTTGGATATCTCCAGATCTCCAGAAAGATTTCGAGAAAGAAAGCATTGTGTTGAATTCACTAAGATGAAATTTAATGAAGATAAATATAAAATCTTACTTGAATTCAGCACATTAACTTTGAAAGTATAAAGAGCGTGATGTGCAGGTTATCTGAAAAGGTTCTGAGGGTTTTTACTGGAAGCTGGACGTGAGTTAACAGTGTGCTATGGCAGCCAAGAATTAGAGTGTGATATTGAACTGAAAAAGGTATAATTTCTAGGAATAAGGAGGTAGTAGTCCCTCTTCCTCTGCCCAGAGTGAACCACATGTATAGTGTTGTCATTTTGTAACTGTAAAGATTTTCATGTGGGAAAAGGAAGGCAGAACACAGTGTGTTAAATGGGAATTACAAGAGACAAATTAATGCTTCACACAAAGAATCATTTCTAGCAGTTCCAGCTATCCAGAAATTTAATTGGATGCTTCAGGAGCTAGTGGTTGCTTCCTTACTGCTGTGCTAGTCTCCGCGTAATGACTCTGCCCTTTAGCAAATCTCCATATGCTTTAGGTCTGATTGTTATATTCTTTTAGCCTCTTTACAGAGTACTGCTTATGCCAGACATGATTTCCCCCTTCCAGGTCATTAAGCACTTCACATATTTTCTGCAACATCACCTCTTTAAATTTCCTAAGGTGATTGGAAGAAAATGACTGGTTTCTTTTTGTTCCTGTTACATGAGTTGTGTCTTCCCTGTTCACATCCATTTGGAACTCTGTGAAGTCTAATCAAATGTTATTTGAAAAACTGCTGTAAAACTCTTCTAGTAGAAGCCACAAGAATGTCATTTTAGTGGGGAAAAATACGGTTCCTGTCTGGGGAAGAGATAGAGGAGTTCTAGAGTGCTGTTAACTGAGTATGGAGAAGGACTTTTATGTGGTGGAAATCTAAAGGGAGAGTAGAAGTTCAGTAGAAGTCAATTAAAGATAAAACTTTGTCTACTGGATGAAATTGTTTGACTGTTATAACTAGTTAATATTGTTCCTTCACTAAGAGAAGATTACCTCTCATGACATTAATTCTATTCAGAAACTAGATGTACGTTTTCATGTATATATTCATGATTGTTTTATAGTATAATACATAATTTTATTTATGCCTTGTGATTTATTATTAGCTCCTTTGTGAGTCAGATGAGATTTATTTTAGTGCATTTGAAAAAGTTTGATTGCTGTTGTTCTTTAGTTAAGTCTTTTTTGTTGTTCAGTTGTTTTTCAGTCATGTCCAGCTCTTTGTGACTCCACTCTGATGTTTTCTTGGCAAAGATACTGGAGTGGTTTGTCATTTCCTTCTCAGCTCATTTTATAGATGGGAAAGTGAGGCAGAAAGGGTTAAGTGACTTGCCTGGTCTCAGGATCACACAGCTAATAAATGTCTGAGGCCAGATTTGAACTCACAAAGATGAGTCTTCCTGATTCCAAGCCCAGTGCTCTATTTACTGTGCCTTCCAATTGCCTCAGTTAAGTCTTTAAATGATTTATAAGAAGTTGTTAAAGTAATTTTAAAAATGCTTTCTAGTTTTGCAAAAATTGAATGGAATAGTGTTTGCATCATTAGGAAAACAAATTCTGTAAGAAACTAATGCATATTAAAGGAGAGAATATTTAGAGATAGAATTAAAATACTGCTTAAGAATATGGGTAATAAAAGAACAGAGGAATTTTCTTAGCTTGCTATCTTTGAGAAAAATAATTAATTTTTATTTCTTATAAGATTTTGAATTCTGACTTTCCTCCCCTCCGCAAGACAGCATGCAATCTAATGTAAACTATACCTGTATGATCATATTAAACACATTTCCACATTAATCATGTTGTGAAAGAAGAATCAGAACAAAAGGGAAAAACCATTAGGAAGAACAAATAAAAAAAAAACAAAACAAGAGGAAAATATGCTTCAACCTGCATTCAGACTCCATACTTCTCTCTCTGGATGTGGATAGCATTTTCTATCATGAGTCTTTTGGAATTGTCTTAGATCATTGCATTGCTGAGAAGTCGGTCACCACACAGTGTTGCTCTTACCATATACAGTGTTCTCCTGGTACTGCTCATTTCACTCAGCATCAGTTCATGTAAATCCTTACAGGTTTTTCTGAAATATGCTTGCTCATCATTTCTTATGGAATAATGGTCTTGTATTACATTTATATACCACAGCTTTTTCAGTCATTCCCCAATTGATGGGCATCTGCTCAATTTCCAGTTCTTTGTCGCCACAAAAAGAGCTTACTATTGTTTATTGGAGAAATCTTGATTTTTTGTTTTATTACTGTTTTAAAATTTATCCTTTTGTGGGTTATTCATCTCATTTTATGTGTCAATCTTTTAATTGGTATTTAAGAAGAAAATATATTGAAGCCTTTGATTTAACACTTAGATACTGAAAATGAGCTGCTCTATAAAGAAGGATAAAACCTATATGTTGTAGAAAAAAAATAGAGTTTCATCATGAAACACTAGATTCCCCTTTACTTTTGGTCAGTGTCTTCTAAAGTATATGTTAAACAGAAATGAATTATTATACTGTTATGAATCGCCTGAGGTATAGGCTGCCAAGTCAAGATGAGCAGGTTTCAAGTCCCACCTATTATCCATACTGGATCTGTGATTCTGGGCAAGTTAACTCAATCTCTAGAAGCTCCCTGGTAAGAGTTTCTGATCTGTATTGACAGAGATAGCTTCCTTATTTGGAGTCCCCTATACCAATGAAATGACTATTTTGGTAAAAAAAAAAAGAAAAAAGTTATTGCAGGCACAATTTTTTTTTTTTAAAGAACTATATAAAGTCTGATCTCGAAGTACCACTTTGTTTTAGCTTAAAAAATTCTTTAGTCTCTCATCAGATAAGGGAAGATCACAGAGAACTCCAACTTCTCCCTTGTCTCCAAGCTCCCAGAAACTTCCACAATTTGATGTTCCAGCAAACTCAGGGGAGAGGACTAGATCCCCAGCAGTCTTGCCTCCAGTACCATCAGCATTCAAACCTAATGCTACCTTCTCTGACATGAATCTAGCAGGTAGTAAGACAACAGCAGGAACACCTTCAACCCCAGGTAAGTGTATTTCATGCAATTGTAACTTTTTACATAAGACATGAGTTTGAATTTTCCTTTACTTTCCTGTCAGAGAAAACTACTTTTCCTGTTGAATGATGGAAAAATATATTTTTTTAAGTAAACATTAATTCTGTTTGGGTATATTGTCTGAAAATCATCTAAGAGAGGTAATAGTTTAGTTTTACTTCGTGCCCCAGAAGACAAAACCAAGACCAGTGGGCAGATGTTACAAGAATATAGATTTAAACCCATTGTAAGTGAATACTCCCTAACATTTCAAGTTGTCCAGTCCTGAAATTGTCTGGTTCAGAAAGGAGTGAGGTCTCTGGGTGACCACTTGGGGTTATGAGAGAGGGACTTTATAATTTAGCATTGGCTTGAATTGGTGACATCTGAGTTTTCTACTATCTCTAAGATTCTGTTATTTTATAAGTATTTTTGAAAGACTAAACATAAATTGTTTAATATTAACCTAAGCATTGAAGAGAAAAGGGATTCAAGAGGGCCCAGTAGCTTTTCCAGTAAAACTTGCCAAGAACTTGAAATTCTAATTTTTTTTCCATGTCCCTAGCATTGATATATTAAAATCCATGGCAGTGTTTATAATTGCCAAATTCAGAGAAGCAGAAAATTGATTTTTGGCTCTTACAATGAGAATTGGGAGAAGCACCCTGCTGTCATGGAGACATAGCCGTAGAGTCAGAAAATCCTGTCCTTTGGCTCACCTCCTGACTCTGTAACTCTGGACAGCCCCCTTGATCTCTCTGTGTCCTAGATAATCCTTTTAAGACCATCAGTTGCAGAAGAGGTGCTGATCTGCATTGGTAAAGGGATTCCCAACCTGGGGAGTTCTTTATGCCAGTGAAATCACAGGTCTGATCTATAAGTAGTTATAAATAGAAATAGTCGCTTGTGAGCATTCTACATTTGTCTCTTGTGTCTTGTGATCTTTCAGGTGCCATGCGCTTTTCTCCTGCTGGTCTTCAGCATCGTATGACAGCAGAGCTTGGCTACTTAAGTGCCATTGAGGAGTCTGTGCGCCAACTGACAGATGTAGAAAGAGTTCGAGGCATATCACTGGCCCAGCAGGAGACTGTCTCCTTGGCTCAGATCCTAAAGGTATCCGTAGTGGGTTCCCTTATTCTACTTTCTTTCACTCTGTTTTCATCTCTCTCAAGCAGTATTATAGATGAGTTAAATCATTTTTTATTGTACTGCACTTTTCTAGTGTGTGTCCAGCCTGGTATATACATCATAATCAGTCCTGCAAACATTAGCATATAGGCTTTTTTTAAAATGAAGATCAAAGGGAGAGTATTTTTAAGCAAGTCTCTGATGAAAAAGCAAATCCTTGATATATTCACATATTTGGAGTAAGTCTGTTACAGTTATTATTTATATTATAGAACAGATTTGACTCAGTATTACATGCAGGCACAGCAGCAGCGTCATGAACGAGACCTGGCACTTTTGAAGTTGAAGGCCGAACATGAGGCCCTGGAAAGTCAGAGACAGCTGGAGGAGGCCCGACACAAAGCAGCTCAGGTAATGTTAGTTATAATGGGTATGTCCATCCCTCTTTCTCCCTTGCCTTGTTAGTATTGTAGGAAGTGGGGAAACAAGTCCTTGTTAAGACATCAAGCTTCACCAAGTCCACAAAGCTAGGACTCTTAGGGAATCTTGGGATTCCTTACAGTCCAGCTTGCTTTGTTCTCTTCCTCATAAAATTGCTTTGTGTTATTTTGTATAACCTTTGTGTTTACAAAATAGAGAGGCAACATGATGTAGTGTATAGAGAGCTGTCCTCCTAAGCTAGGAAGACCTAGTTTAAGACCCATTCTGATCTGTCCTGGCTGTGGGACCCTGGGCAGGTCCTTAACTTTTAAGGACTCCAAGAATCTGAGCTACAGAGGTGGCACTGATCTGGCCTTGGCAGAGGGAGTTTCCTCACCTGGGAGTTCCCTGTACCAGTGAAATCACAAGCCTAGTCCCTGTTCCTATTTATTTATGTGCATGTTGTGTCCTCCCTACCCCTAATGGAATGTAGTAGCTTTTTGAGGGCAAGGACTGTTTCATTAATGCCTTTGTATTTCCATTTCCCACCTTAGCACGTTCAGACATAGTAGATACTTGATAAATATTTGTTATTGAATTAAATTGACTTGGCAGGCTCACAGGAAGGGGTTTAAAAACGGTTTTGTTTTTCTTTTGCTGGATAGTTCCAAGGCCTAGAACTATATTTTCCAAAGAGTCTCATTTTTAACTTAAGAAGATCTGCCAGTTATCTTTCTGGTTTAGTTTGAATGAAGCTCCTACCTAGACTAGAGGAGCTCTGAATCTGTACAGCCCATTAACTTCGTTTAAAAACACCCAAAGGTAGAAGGGGCTGCCTCAAGGGGTAAAAGCCTTTCCTACCATTGAAGCATCTTCGAGGAGAGAGCGGGTGGTTATTTGATAGTGAGTATTGATAGGTTAGGTGCCCTCAGAATCTTTGAGATTTTATACTACAGAACTACTCAAGCTCTATGCCAGTCCATAATCCTAATGGTTGTTGAAATATATAGAAATTTTTTAAAAATACGAAGCGAAAGATCAAGCATTTGGCTCACATACCAAATTTTAGATTAAGCTCCTTTACTTTTGAGAAGGCTAAAACATTTATTAAGCTCAAGTTACCAAAGTGTATATTGCTTTTTTTGTATAGGCGCATGCAGAATCTCTACAGCAGCTGGTTCAGTCACGACAGGAAGCCACTGAAGCACTACAGGAGACAACATGTAAGATAGCTGCCCAGCAAGCAGAGGCTGCCCGGCTTACCACTGATGCCGCAAGACAAATCCGTGAGGTGAGGTTCAAGGAGAAATGCTTTTAGGGATTTACATATGTTAATTAACAATGAAATTACTTTTCTGCTTGTTAGTCTTTCCTTGATTAGCTACATAGCTTTAGGTTTGGTAGATGTGGTTTTCTAATCACGCAGCACTTTTCTCAGGCCCCTGCTCTGACTTCTCTTTCCCAATTTTACCTTGTAATTAACCACGTTTTACTCTTGTAAAATTTTACTCAGTTCCACGTTTTACTCTTGAATCCGTAGCCCTTGTGTCCTGTTGCCACTTATCTCTTTCTAAACCCCACCATCCTAATCACATGCTACTGAATAGAGTGGGAGAAAGGCACATAACCATGCTGATAAGGTATACTTCAAATGTATGTTATCTAATTCCAACTGACTCTTCTCTGTAGTAGGGAATCCTTTTACTCCTCCTTGAGTCCCTATCTCATAGCTCAGGTGGCCCGCCTACTGTTCACCTCTGTACTTAGCTAGGTTGGTCCTTGAAAAATAGATGAGTAAATATTCATTAAATGTTTTTCAACACTTTTCCCAGTATTTGGCTTTTGGACAAATTTTATTCCACTTGACAAAAGGGAAATTTAATTAACATCTCCTGTTATGAATAATAAAGTTTTTCTGTATATATAAAAAGCAGATTGATTTTCATTAGGTATATTATTATTCAAATGATGCTTATAAAGTACTTACAGTGTTCTAGGCATTAATACAAGTGTTATAAGGGGAAAGAGGGGAAAAACATAGATATGATCTCTTCCCTCTAAAAGCTTACAGTCTAGTTTGGTGGATGAGATAACATGTAAAAAGGTAAAAGATCTGAACTCATTCAATAAATGTTTATTAACCACTTACCGTGTGCCAGGCACTACGTTAAATGCTGAGGATACCAAAAGAGGCAAAAGACAGTCCCCGTCCTTAAAGAGCTTACATTCTAATGGAGGAGAGAGTATGCAAATATATGTGTAAAGCAAGCTCTGTAACAGGATAGAGAGGATATGATGAAAAGAGGAGAAGCACTGAAACTAATCAGGGTTAGGAAGAGCTTTCTGTGGAAGGTGGAATTTTAGTAAGAACTTAAAGGAAAGCAAGGAGGTCAGTAGTTATAGCAGAGGAAGGAGAGCATTCTTGGCATGGGGGACAGCCAGAGAAATGCCTGGAGCCCAGAGAAGGAGAGTCTTATTCAAAGAAAAGCCAGGAAGCCACTGTCACTGGATCAAAGAGTACCTGTTGGGGAGTAAAATATAAGAAAACTGGAAAGATAGGAGGGGCCTTTGTTGTGAAGGGCTTTGAATGCCAAATGGAGCATTTTGCATTTGGTCTTGAAGGCAATAAGAATCCCCTAGAGTTTATTGAGTGGGGCAGGAGACATGGTCAGACCTGGTTTCAGGAAAATACTTTAATGGCTGAATAGAGAATGGAGTGGAGTGGGAAGAGACTTGAAGCAGGCAGATCCACCAGTAGACTATTGAAGTAGTCCAGACATAAGGTAATACTGGCCTGGCTAGAGTTGTGGCGGTGTTAGAGGAAAGAAAGGGATCTATTGGAGAGATGTGGTGAAGGTTAAATCAACAGGCCTTGGCAA
This sequence comes from Notamacropus eugenii, assembly GCF_028372415.1. Taxonomy (NCBI): domain Eukaryota; kingdom Metazoa; phylum Chordata; class Mammalia; order Diprotodontia; family Macropodidae; genus Notamacropus; species Notamacropus eugenii. The sequence continues at coordinate 465,613,835 of NC_092873.1, read as the reverse complement.
CATCTTAGATGTGGAGAGGCAGGATAAGAGATAGTGAAGAAGCCAGGATGACATGTAGGTTGCAAACCTGAGAGAGTGGGAGGATGTATTTCCGAGCAACAGAAGCAACACCTTTTCATAAGGCATAATTGCCAGTAATAGCAGTACAGACAGCAGTAACTGTAAGACGTTAAGGGAGGAAGATGTCACTTGTAACTACTGGGCTTCAAGGCTATGTATAGCCCTCTAGATCCTCAGGTTCAGCCCTTTGACCGAATCCAAACTTCTCAGAACAAATGTATTTAATAAAAGGATTTGTTTTGTAAAACTTGGACTCAGTCAAAAGGCTGCACCTAAGGATGATAGGAGGCCACATGTGGCCTCGAAGCCTCAATTTCCCCACTCTAGAGTTTTATGGATCAGGTAGAATTTAACTGATAGGATCTTAGATTCAGAGCTAGATGGGAGATCATTTGACAGTTAAAGATATTGGAGCTAAGAGAGGTTAAAGGTCTTGTTCTCAGGTTGCACAGCTGGTTAGTAGATGACTTCACCATATCACTTTCCTTAAAAGATGTGATATAATTTAATTATAATATTGCCACAGCTATCTGCATTTGCTTTTACTCTTTGTTTTATGATCCCACATTTAGATGACAGAATTGGCACGAAACCAGATATCAGATGCTGTCACAGCTTCAGCAGCACCAATAACAGCTCTTATTGATCACCAGCGACAGCAACATTCAGAGTTCATGAGACAGTTGAGAGCCAGAACTGATACAGACAGGTAATATTATTTGCTCTGTTAACCTTTTAAAAATTTTGTTGCTGATGCAAATCATTAATATCTTTAAATAGAGAAAATGAAAGTGGTTTATGAAAAACTATTCATCTTATAAATTCAGTTTAAATCATAATCTCTTGTATAATATGTGCTAGATACTTTTAAAACTTTACTATTTTTGTGTTTTTTTGTCTGCATTTTCTTTTGCAGTATGGCTAATGTGGAAATGTTTTGTATGACTGCATATGTATAATCTGTATCAAATTGCTTGCCTTCTCGAGGGAGAGAATTTGGAACTTAAAATTTTAAAAAACTGTTAAAAATTTTTTGTTTACATATAATTGAGAAAAAATAAGATAAAAATTGAACATAAAACCAGACAAAAATATAATGTATGCTAGGATGTGCACAAGTGTTCCCAGTGTATTAAGTATGTGAACCATCGTATCACAGATTTATCACTGATAACTTTTGCCTAATTATTAACTGGACATTTTTTTGTTTGTCAGGTGTAACAGTTTAGGAAATCCACAAAAGAGTTATTTAGGTCTTTAAAATATTTCAGAAAAGTAGATATAGTAAGCTTATGTTATTGATATGTAACCTAAAAATATTAAACTAGTTTGTATTTTTATTGTCATTCTGTCTGCTTTGTCAATCAATGACTTCCTTGTGGAAAGTGGACACAACTTCTATGGCATTATCTTTGTTTTATTGAAATTGTATCTGTGCTTTGCTATTGCAGTATCCAGAGCTGATGGGAGCAGTGGTATGACTGTGAATTGTTTGTATTTTAAACACTGATTTAAGTTTTTAGAGAGATAATACTGTTGTTGAAGAATACACACTGCTGTCCATTTGAAAGATATTCTGTAATCTGTTTACACGCGTGCACACACACACACACACACACACACACACACACACTTTGGTTTCATATTATGTGTGCAGTTCATTCTTTCTGTGCTTTTAATTTCATGCTACTTTTAAACAATTTTTAAAATCTTCTTCCTAAAGATTTTTTCATTCCTATTTCTTTTTTGACAGGAAAGGTGAATCTGTTGTAATTTCTCAGAGTAAAGAAGAGTCTTCTGACTCAAAGAATCAAAAGTATTCTCCATCTTTTGAAAGTTATTCAGAGGCCTCAAAATCCAGGACTCATGATCAGAGGTAAAGGAGAATAATTCAACTTTATTTTATAATCAGTGTCATAACATATAAATAACAATTACCGGCAGGGTGGGGTGGACTTGTGATTTCATTATTTAGACCCCCTCCTCCCAAAAAAAACTCCCAGTGAGGAAACTCCCTCTACCAATGATGATTAGCAGCTGCTTAACAGTTATAGTCTTAGAAAGTTGTGTAGGCACTTAAGGATTAAGTGACCTACCCAGGATGCCATAGACAGAGATAAGACTTAAACTCAGGTTTGTTGAGTAACATACAGTCCCCTGTGTGCTGAATATGGAAGTAGGAAGAACCACTGGAACAGACCGAGTATACACAGAGAAGGCCTGTGCCTGAGGTGACACAATTTTTTGAGTGTCAGGGGAAAGATACCCCATGCTTGGGAAAAGAGCCAAAGACCTTATTATTTATCCATAAAGGTCATTCAAGAAATTGTCAATAGCTATGGTTCCATATATCTGTTTTCTTATTTCAGTATAATCTTAATGAGAGTAATCTACATTCATGTTTGGGCATTGTTCATGAAACACCTTTGCAGATTATGTTTCAAAGCATGTACCACCTCTTTACAGTTATCTCTTTAACTTAAAGGTACAGATAATAAAAGATAGATTTTGTTTCTTGACAATAAAAAATAGTTTAATTAGGTAGAACAAAATGCTGCCTTAGAGGCTCGTCAACAAGACATTTTATTTTCCATGAATTCATTAAAATCATGTGTGGTTCTTTGAAAGATGTAAGAGCATATATAACTGACATTTTGATTTATAAATTTGATTTATAAATTTCAAATAAGGCATAATACAATAAATACATACTCATCAAAGATGTTTCCCAGCATCATGAAAAATTTCTAGTGCAGAGTCTAAATGGAAGACAAGTGATAAAGTCATAGTCATCAAGATACTCCCATTCATATTGACATTGAGCTAATTATATCAATTCCCATTACTTTCTAGAGTCTTCTGAACGAGAGCCTTAATAATTCAGAAGTGTTTGCTCAAATTATCTGCACGAAAGCTCAAATGACTAAAAGCTGATGTCCAGACATAAAGAGGGCATTTAATCAGCCAATCAAACACAAATTTGTTAAGGATTCACTTGGTGCCAGCTAATGGTGACACAAGAATGAAACTGTCACTGCCCTCCAAAAACTGACAGGGGAGACAGCGTATTCATATATAAGTAAAAATGAAATAAATATAGAGTAATTTCGGAGGGTGGCACTAGTAGCTTGGAGCATCAGGAAAGGCATCAGATAGAAGGTGCCATAGTACCCCAAGACCAAATAGAAATTCCTCTGCCTTACAGAGCTCTTCATAATCTCCTGCTTAGCTTGTCTTCTTACACCTTAATCTACTTTATATATTCTGTGATCCAGTGACACTGGTCTCCTGGCTATTTCTTGAACATGATATTCCATTTCCCCAACTCTGAAGTCTTGGCTAAGTCTCTCCTTCTGCAAGAAGTCTTTCTCAGTCCTTCATTTTACTGTCTTTCCTCAGAGATTGCCCCCCAATTTATCCTGTGTATATATTTTTGGACATTTGCATATTGTCTCCCCCATTAGAGTTTGAGCTCCTTGAGAGCAGACTGTTTTGTTGCCTTTGTATCACCAGCACTTAGCATAGTGCCTGACATAAAGTAGGTTCCTAGTAAATGCTAATTGACTGATTGAGTTATTGTTTGACTGTCGGAGACAGAGAGTAAAGAAAGAGAGAAGGGGAGAAGGGAGCTCACAGGAGTTCCTATAGAGCTGGTCCATCAGTGCATATGTAGTATGTAAGGAGAGACAAGTAGCATGTGCCCGGCAAGTGAATCTCCACCACCACCTTGACCACCATCTCCCCTCCAATTCTAATAGAGACAGCCCAAGATTCTGAACCTAAGAGCCTTGGGAATAGCAGTGTCCTCCATACAACCAGACCTGCTTCTAGCCCTGCTCCTACAGCCATTATTGAGGGGAGAAATCATTGCGGAGAAGACACTTACTTTATTCAGCAATAGCAGTTGACCAGGTGCCCCTGACCATCAGATAAGCACAGGAGCTCTGAGACTGGCAGTATTCCCCAGACCACCTGCTTCTAGACTAGCCTTCATGGCCATCATTCAAAGAAGGCACTGATGTGGAGAAGAGGTCAGCCATTCTCACCAGCTGTCCCATTTAGAGGCAACCCAAGACAGCCCAGTACTCTCATTCTGAGAAGCAACTCCTGTCAGTGCTTCCACCACATCCATTGAAGGACCCAGAGGAGAAAGCTCTTGTCACCAAAGAATTAGTTATTGTCAGATGGCTCAATATCAGAAACCGACATAATTTTATTAGGGAAATGACATCAAAGTAGAGGCATTAACATCTGTTTTACTGCTGCACCCTAAAGGCTGTGGGACCCTTTTATCTTCAGCTAAAACTTTCCACATGTGTTGCAATGTAAACTCATGGAGAACAAGAACTTTTCTTACTTTTGTGTTTGTATTTGTAGCAGTTAGCACAGGGCTTTGCACATTTTAAGTGCTTAATAAGTGCTTTATTCATTTAATCATCATGGATAGAGATAGTGTAGGTAAACATTGAATTGTGCTCAGAACTAAACAGGAGGAAAAGTTTGGACTGGGTTGCTTTTGGGAAATTATACAATGCTCTTACTGGCCCTGAGCTTCTCCCTAAAGGAAGGATCCGTCTTTTAAACACTGTTGTCCGTATTGCTGTAAATCATATCCTACTGCCTTCTCCAAAGTTTTGAGGTTATGGATCATTGCTCAAAGAAAGGGCAATGAAGAGACACCTCTTTCTGGGTATACATAAGACATAGCATATTATCAATGATGCACACCAAGAACTGTGTAAAGAATATCACAGAGGACATAGATACATTCCTGGCAGAGAAGTGGACTATGCATATAGTGTTACTAATAATTTGCCATAATAACTAGCCAGACTTTGAATTCTTTCATTCATAATTCCAAGGTGTGTCACTTAGGGGAAGAACCAATGGCTTCCAAGTCCCAGCCAGTGGTCTCCCAGATTTAATGTTAGACTAGATGGCCTCTGGTATCCCTCCAACTTTGAAATTCTGTAATTCCAAGAACACAGGATAACAGATGAGAAGCCCATGCATGTATTGGCGTCTATCCTGTGTAAAGACATCTACAAGGAGGTCTCCAAAATTTATGTGGTCCCCTTTAGAGGACTTGTGGGAAGACATGAATAAGAGTTGCCCAGGATGAGAAGGCAGGTAGGAGTTGCTATTTGAAGGAGTACTCATATGAGTGAAATCACAGATTCGTTGAAGAATGTATTTTCATTAATTTGATTAAAATATTTGTCTATGAAAGTAGTTGCTTCCCCCCCAATAATTAAACTTCTATATAAAACAGAGTATTTGGGTTCATGTCTCCATATATTTACTTGATTACTAGACCAAAAAAGGGCAGCTAGGTAGGGAAGTGTATAGAGTGCTAGGCCTGGAGTCAGGAGGACTCCCCTTCCTGAGTTCAAATCTGATCTCAGACACTTAATAGCTGTGTGAGCTTGGGCAAGTCACTTCACCTCTGCCTCAGTTTCCTCATCTATAAAATGAGCTGGAGAAGAAAATGACTCCGGTATCTTTGATAAGAAAACTCCAAATGGTGTCATAGAGAGTCAGACACTACTAAAATGACTTAACAACAGACAAAAAAAGGAGTGTGGAATTACCATTAAAACATGGGGAAAATCTCAGTCCTAACTGTGATACTTCCATTTACCATTTTACCCTGTAATGTTGGCTGTAAAGTACTTTTAAGTTGACAAAGTACTTTATACATTTACTGCCTCATTTGATCCACACAGCCACCCTGTATGGTACAGCTATAGCATGCTGCTTTTCCATAGAGGGTATCTACAAGTCAAGCAAAGGATAGACTGTCTCCAGATCAAGTTGTAGTAGAATCTGATTTAAGTGGTCACCACTTATTTGTTAAGCATCTACTATGTCCTGGGAAATCAGCTATCATGGTAGAAAAACTTTGTATTGCTTAAATGATTTTTTTTCTAACATTTTTCCAAAAATTTTTCAGCATGGTTGCATCCTTGTTTATTGCCTTAGTGACAAATCATCTTCTTTCTTCCTACAGCCTCTACACCTTAATTTTCTAGGAGCATTTGATTCCATTTTTTTCTCTTTGTATTTGTAGTACACAGCAGGTGCTTAATAAATTGCTGTTAGATTTCATTAGCTGACTTTTACAAGTACCTTTCATGCTAATAGTAAAAAAAAAAAAAAAAAGGCACTGCAACTTTTGAAACTTTTCATTTTGCATTTTTCTTCATTTTGTACTTTTAGAGATCAGGGTCATTACTTAACTTTTATTTTGTTTATTTATTAATTTTGCTGTCATAAAAATCCATGGAGCAGAAGCAGTAACAGCCCCCAAGAAAGCCCTTCAGTTCTGTTGTCTAAGGAAATTGAGAAGAGACCTGCCTCTGAAAGGATGGAGAGTCTTATTGAAGAACAAGTTCTCACTGCTGTGGATGATTCCCTCCAGAGTGACAGCGTTCCCTCATTGCCAGATGAGAAAGGTAGCTCTCATTTGTATTTGACTACCATATCCTGGAGTTATTTTTTGATTTGTGCCTTCACCTGGATGTGTTACCTCATTTGGTTGGAGTTTGGTGCAAATGAGAAGAAAGTCAGGAGTTTGATCCAATATTGGCCAGATTCAGCCACTTAGTTTTCTTTAAAGAAAAATTAAGGTGACAGACTATATCATATATCCAGGCATTTACCTCACAGTTCTGTATTATTGGTCAAGGGTGGATATTGGGAGTGTATACGGATAGTCAATATTATCAGACAAAGAAGATCACATAATTCCATTTAAAAAATAATAAAACTATATCATAGTTTCTTCCCTAGTATTGTCAAAATTTAAATTATTTTTATATGTGCTGAAGTCACTAAATTTATTTTCCAATTATACTTAAGCAATGAAACATCAATTTTTAGAAGTCCTGAATGGAGAATAATGATAACTAAGAAAACTAAGTCAAAGTAATTTGGCTTCTAGAATTGACCTGGAATGTTAATACCCTCAATTCCATAACTTATTGTTAAATAAGTAATTTGCAAAAATAGCATTTGTATTTTATAATCTAGGGAATACCAGATGACAACTTACTATATTTTTCCTGCAACTGATGATTTCTGAGTCACTGTAGAATTCAAGGAATGCACATATAGAGCACACCTGTCAAGTTATTCTTGTTGGTCTAGTTTAACCAGAAGAGAAGTTTTATAATAATTGGTGGTGATGACACATTTTTAATTTGGAATAATTAAAATTGTCATGAGCACGGGATTCTGATTTAAAGTTTCAGTTCCTTTAATTCTTTAGAGAAAATGAAATTGAAATGTTTTGTTTTATGCATGTTTTTGGTCCTTTTTCATTAGTATTTAAATTCTATTGCTGTAAAATTTATTAAAAGATTATATGTGGAAATAATATATGACAATTGGAAACTATTGTGCTTCACTTCATAGTAATTGAAAAAGTATTTTGTGCCTCAGTCACATCCATCTTCTTATGATTCTTGCTATAACCCTTTGAGGGAAGGAGGCATTACAGGTTTTATTATCCCCATTTTTAGATGAGAGAATTAAAATCCTGAGAGATACTTAACTTCTGTGAGCATCTGGGATAGGGAAAGAGTACTGAATGTGTTCTTGTATAAAGCTTGGCATTGATTTATTGAATGGCCTTGGGTGAATGACTTGTTGAGTGACCTTAGGTGAATTACTTTTCTCACCCTTGGTTTCAGTTTTTTTGCATCCTAAGTGATTAAATTGGTCTAGATTATCTTAAAAGTTCCTTTCATCTATAAAAATTCAGTGATCTTTAACTTAGTCCAATTTCACACCACAAATAAGTGGTGGAACTGGGATTCAAAGCCATGTGTTCTGGCACCATGTTTATTGCTTACTAAATATGGTGCTACATCTGAAATTCAGAACTGCTGTCTTCTGAGAGTACAGTGTGCTGTGACAAACTGGGAAAGTAATATTTGGTGGTGAAAACTGCCAGAAAAATACTGAAAAAATTGTCCATATGACATTCTCTATTTAGGTAAGTCAGATTTCGGGCAATGTCAACCCTCCAAAAGTAAGCATGAACCATGGAGTCCAAAAGGATCCAGGTATGCTGTTCCAGTCAGTCAGCAAGTCAGACAACATATGTTCAGTGCCTGTTTTATGCCAGTGTGGCATAAGAAAAGCAAAAACCTCAGGGAGCTTATTTTAATGGGGGCCATAACATGTGAAAAACTATGAAGAAGTTCTGTACCCCTTTTTTGGTGGAGTAAGTTGGGAAGGTACAAGGAAAGTCTTCCTGCAGAAGGTGGGATTTGAGCCATACCTTGAAAAAATCTAAGGAAGTCAAGAAGCAGAGGTGCAGAGTGAGGTATATTCCAAGCATTGAGAGGGGGAGACTGTAATCACAGTCAGGAGATAAAGTATCATCAAGGAATAGCAAGTACAGTGTTGTATTTGCATGTAAAAGTAAATGGAAAGAAATAAACTATAAGAAACCTGGAAAGGTAGGAAAGGGCATGGTTATGAAGAGAAATAGCTTTGTATTTGATCCTGGGGGTTTTCAAATAGAAGGGTGAAATAGACCTAAAAAACCACTTTGGCAACTAAGTAGAAGATGGATTGGAGTGAGTCAGAGAGATCAATTAAAAAGCTAGTGCAATAGGTCAAGTGAGAGGTGTTCTAGAATGGTGGTTGTATGAGTGAAGAATAGAGGGTGTATATAAGATATGCTGTGAAACAACAGGAGTTGACTGTAGCTGTAATAACTGACTGCCTGACATGAAAGAAGGAAGAAAAAAACCCTGAATTCAAAACAGAAGTTAATTAAAATTTGGTGGTTTGGGCACCTACTTCTAGTTACTTTCTCTACCTCCAAAGGCAGTGCATGTCACAGACATTAAATATAGTACTTGTTAATAATGATAGCACTGAATCATGAAACGAAAGATTAAGTAAAGTTCAGTATATTTGATTTTAAAAAGGAGAGAATTTTATGAAAAATGTTGTAGAAAGAACTCCCTCAAAAATGATTTAAATAATCATTTTTGCCAGGAAATAAGCATCATTTAACTAGAAAATTCCCTTTTGAAAGTTATCTTGTTATCTAGATAAAGAAAGTTATTATATTGAAAATATTTTTCCTTCAATATTATTCTTATGATTTAAATTTAAGATTTTAGTGATTTTCTCTGAGTATTCCCTCATATCCTCAAAATACCTTGCTCTGTTGTAATTAAAGTTTCAGTCACGTAACAGTTTGTGAATTCATTTTTTTCATCTGTTGTGCCTCTTGTTAATAATTGATAATCTATAAAAATGCTAAATGTACTTCAAGGCCTCAAGTACAAGTTAAAGACCTACGAGAACTGTGTGTGACAGAATGGTAAAAATCTGCTTTTTCTTTTTCTTTGCCTTTTAGACTCAACGTCTATTGCAACTGAGTATTCCCTCAAATTTGATGAGTCCATGACAGAAGATGAAATAGAAGAAAAGTCTTTTAGGTCTTTACTACCCTCAGAGAGTCATCGCCGATTTAACATGGAAAAGAAAAGGGGTCATCGTGATGATTCCGATGAGGAGGCTTCCCCAGAAAAGACTGCTCTGTCTTCTGTCAAGGTAAATTGCTTGTTATGTGTTGTGTACTTCGTGGATAAGTGTTGTGGTTGGCCTTTCTCAAAGGTGCAGTATTAATTACATATGTGTTTAAGATGAATTGTCCACCTTGATAGGCTCAAAGGAGAGTCACACATGTAGGAATATTTATGAGTGCCTAAGTTGATTTAAATACTGTGCAGAAAAAGGAATATTAATTTAATGGACATAACTGGTTCATATTAGTAAAAAAAAAACTGACTAAAGTATTTCAAAGGCTAGATCCAGTAATTTAAAAAATTTCTTCTGTTTCTGTTGCCGTTTCTCTAAACTCAAATTCAGATTCACATGATTGCTAGCATCTACACTTAAGAAGTTTAAATTATATACCAGAATTTAATTTTGACCATTACAAAAGGTGACTGGTATTTATGAGCCTTTTGATGTGTTTGATCAGAAATGATGCTGAGAAGAGTATTGATGTAAGGAATGTGAATGGTAGAACCCTGAGGACCTTGCTTCTTGAACTCTGTCTCCTAGGTTGTTTTTTAACTAGGGCTAATAATGTACTTGGTGCCTATTCAAGATAAATAAACTTATATATAGTATGTATTAATCATTCACCAAACATTTATTAAGTACCTACTATGTACCAAGCACAGCAATTTTATCTAAGTTAAAATTTTTATTTTTCCTTAGAAAAAAATATTTTAAATAAAATTTAGATATCTAAGGTATACCTTACAAAAGTTTAATCCCTAACATAGCTAAATTGTAGTTGTAAGAGTAATGTTGAACACAAGACCTGCCAGAGAAGCTCATCTCTGACTTTGTCTTGGGACTCGTACCAAACGAAGAAGAAAGAAGGGCTCTAGCAGCTAGGGAATTCCCATTGGAATAGGGAAGGCTCAGGTGACAAGTCGAGACAAGCAGCAAGCATTTAAATGTACATGGTATTTTTAAGTAGGAAACTGCCTAAATCAGATTTGCTTAAAACAGGGTTCACTTGTACGATGAAACTTTAAACTGAGAACATGGTACCATACAAAACAACAGTTCTTATAACCCAGTTGCCATGGTTTTGTTTGCTTCTTCCAAAAGTGTTATTGTAAATAATTTGGTGTATATGGCACCTTTCTTTTTATCAGTGCTCGACTTGGTCTCCTTAGTTGTCTTTGCATATTTTCAAATTGCTTTCCAAAATGGTTGTACACCAACAGTGTACTAGTGTGCCTCTCTTCCCACAGCCCTTCGAATATTGATCATTCCTATCTTTTGTCATTTTTTCAATTGCAGTGAAAACTCAGTATTATTTTGATTTGAATTTCTCTTAATATTAATGATTTGAAGCTTTCTTTCTTATGGTTGATAATTTACAATTCTTTTAAGAGCTGTTTTTATCTTTGACCACTTATTTATTAGGTAGTAGCTTTTGGTGTCATATATATTTCTTAGTTTTGTGTTTGTCTATCTGTGTGTTAAATGCTTAGCAATAAAGTTTTATTTTATCCTTTATTTAACCACTAAATATTTTTTTTTAACAAGTGAGTGATATAATTTGATCTGTGCTTTAGGGAGGGGATGAGTTAGAAGGTAGGTATAAGTGGTCTTGGAATCACATTTGAATTTCATCTGTTTTTAACCTTTATTTTTGAAGACCAGTGACCTATACATCTTCCATATCAGCTGAAATGGTTGAATTAAGTGTAATATTGCTACCTAATTGTATTGTTTGTGAATTTGCATTATTAGACTACTGGCATGCTTTTCATTGCATTGTTCCTTTCTGGATATTCTTTTTTCCAGGGCATTTTCTTATATGGTTGGTAACTCTGGATAAGTACTTAATTTATTTCTTATAAATACCTACTTTTATAATTAACTTGGATCTAAAAACAAATTAATGTGGGGTTTTAGAAGATGATCAATTGGAATAAACTCCTCATTTCAGGAACTGAGTATGCCATTCTCAGGAGGGCAAGATAGTTTCTCTAAATTTACCATGGAAATGGTGCGCCAGTACATGAAAGAAGAGGAAATGAGGGCAGCTCACCAGTCTTCATTATTACGACTCCGTGAGAAAGCCCTGAAGGAGAAAGCTAAAGCGGAGCTAGCCTGGCTGGAACACCAGAAAAAGTAAGGACATTCTGAAAACTGAAAAGTAATTCTCCTTCTTAAAGAACACTAGCTTTGTGATTTGTAATAAAAATGGTCTTTCATATTTGTACCATTGTATGCTTAAGGAGACATGACTGCCAACTGGAGAAGACACCACTCCAGTGAGGTACCTACAGTGTATTGAATTGGAAGTCATGAAATCTAGAATCTACTCCTGATTCTGCTGTAATGCATAAAGCCATATTAGGGGCCATTTATTACTTTGGACTTTTTCTCCTCTTTACTTTGAAGATTCTTGATAAATAGTAGGGATTTTCCAGTGTGATGAATTCTTTCATTATCTGTTGACCACAAGACACCGTACTAGGTTCTATGAGGAGAATACAAAGATGAATTGGATATAGCTCATGTCTTTGTGTTTATACATGAGTAAATTGAAGTGTATCCCTATTGGGTCATTTTGTGTTGCTCCCATTAAAATTCTTATTTGAATTCTATTTATGCTATGACTTTGAAAAAAATTAGTGAAGTTAAGATTCTGTGAAAAGTAACACTCAGAAAAGATGAAAGACTTTTAAAATCTTGATAATACAATCATAAATAATTCTGGAGATGAAGAAAATGGAAAGGTATTTAAAGAAATCTTTGGATACACAGGGAGCTCTCCAGTGGATTCATATTTAATTAATTTAATTTAATTCATTTAAATAGATGAACAAAAGGTAGAAGGAGGGGACCCATGTCCAAGAATAAAAAAAAAGCCTGTAAGAATAATGTCATGAAGTCCAGAGCCATGTATGGCTTCAAACTTTTAAAAAGTGCTAAGGAGAATAAATAAATAAGGTATTTAGGTCTATGTCAAGAACCGAAAATAAGGAAGTAAGGAATGGGCCTATTACTTCTGAGAAATGGTGGAATGGAAGGTGACAGAAAACAGTACTATTTAATACTTAATTCTCTAACCTCTTTTTGTCAATGAATAGGAAATTTGTATTCAAACAGATATAGCAAACATGGATAGATGGAATTAAGATCACAATAGATGAGATAGTAACAATAACTGATCGCCTTAAAATGAGATTAAGTTTCTTGGTCCATAAATTACATTCCATGGTGTTGAAAGAATTTGCAGTTATGATCTTTAAACTCCTTTAAATATCCTTTGAAAAATCTTGGCAAATAAGAGAGATACCAAGAGATTGGAGTTAGGCAAATATTATTTTTGCAAAAAGACAGCTCTTGAAAATTTTAGGTGTCTCCAGAAATGAGCTTAATGACAATCTCCAGCAAATTTCTAAAATGGATTATTAAACAGTTTATGAGCTGTTTGAAAAGGAAAGTGGCAATCATGTAGTGCATAAGCACTATAAAAGTGGTAATTGTGCAGAATTAACATGGATTCACTAAGAAAAAGTTATATGAAACCAATTTAATTTCCTCCGTTTTACAGTTTCCAGATTAATAGGCCATAGCAATGTAGACAGGGATGTTCTAATCAGTGTTTAGCAACTAGTTCTCTGGAAAAAAAAAATGTGCACCTGACATACTTTGTTTAGTCTGAATTACTAAACATTTTTATCATTCCTTTCTTAAATCTAGAACAGTTAACAAAAATAAATCAATCTCTGATTTGTGGTGTCTGCCTGTTTAGTATACATGCATATATACACACATATACCCACATATATATAAATAAATACATATACTGTCACTGAAAATTTTAACAGTGGTTTTTCCCAGCCTGGTGAAAACTGGCTTCCACACTCTCCCCTGATTATAAGCATGATTTATATTAATTTCAGTAAGACATCTAACAGTCTGAATCAGAATATCCTTGTGGATAAGATGGAGAAATGTGAGTTGCAAGTTAATAAATTTAGGTGAATTTGTAGCTAGTTAATCAACCATATCTGATGGATAACAATTTTATTTGTGTACTACAGGTCTCAGTTTTAGGCCTTGCCCTAGTCAGTACCTTTATTATTATTGAAGACATATACATAAGATGCTGGAATTGACTTTCAAAAAATCTCATCCAACTAGAGTAATGGGCCAAATCACAGGACTAAATTTAATGGGGATAAATATAAATCACCTAGCTTGGTTCAAAAAAGTAGATTTCCACTCATAGGAAAAAAAATTAGAACTTTTGTTTGGCTAATCCAAATTATCATATAAAGCCAGTAAAAAGTATGAAATGACTGTGGGAACAAAAACCCAATTTAGTATTATACTGTGTTTATAGAGAACTGTAGTGTCTAGAATAAGGGAAGAAAATGTGGTCTTCCCTCTTCTTACCGTGTGTAATGTTTTATTTAGTTCTGAGCCTCACATATTAAGTACAAACTGAACATTAGAGGGAGGTGATCAGGATAGCAAGGGTGCTCAAATGTGATATTACAGGAAGAATAAGGACCTGAAGGAGAGGGTGTGGGTATGGGGAAGATGATGACAAATACCTGTCAAACATTTGAAGTGCTGTCTGTGGAGTAGTATTAGATTAATTCTATCAGACTCCAGAGGCTAAAACTAGAAACAGTGGGTCAGAATTAAAGGGAAGCAACTTTTTATAAAGTTTTCTTTTATAAAGAACTTTCTGATGATTAGAGCGTCTCAAAAATTGAAATGAACTGCTTTATGAGATTGAATTCTTTGACCTTAAGATGTGATACTCAGTTACTGTCTTTCATGTTCATCACAGAGGACTAGATTACTTTGAAAGTCTTTCCCAACTCCAGTAATTAGTGCTTGTGTGATACTTTATCTAAACTTCATAAGATGCCAATTTTATGTGTGAAGTTTTTTGTTTTTAAAATGTTTAGCTAGATTATCCTTTCTTGAAATCTTTCTCTGATGTTTCATTGTGACTAGGAGATGACCCAGAGTTCTGGGAGCCTAAGGAAGATTATGTAACTCAAGAACTGTTAGATCTACCAAGGTGGAGAAACTTCAGATTTAGAGTTGATGGATTCTACATATCTGTTGCCTGAGGACTAAACTTGCTAAATTGGGAGAGTCTCATGGCTAGAAAGTTGGCTACCAGGTGCTAAGATTCTTTTTGGTCACAGAGTCATAAAACCATTTATGTGGAGTTGTAGTCTGCATGATTGAAGGAGATGACCCACACTGGTGAGGTCATGGATCCAGAAGTGTGCTAGACTATAGACATACTAATGGAAAGGAACCCTTAAAATTAAAATTTAATAAAGATATTCTGTCTTGCTCAATTTATGTTTACGTATATACGTATATTTATGTAGACATCTACGAGACAAAGGAGAAGATGATAAAATGCCCCCTCTCCGGAAGAGACAGCGTGGCTTGCTATTGAAATTGCAGCAGGAAAAGGTGAGAAGAAAAAAGGCATTTCTTGAGGAAACTTACTTACATTAAACTAGTAAATAGATTTTTCTTTCTGTAATTTTTGATAGCACTGTCAGATCGTCTTTATACCTAGCCTAGTTTGTGCTTTCATCAGTAGGAGAATGGAGTAATGTAAAATGCATTGGACTTAGAATCAGGAAGGCTAGAGTTTGAATCCCGCTTCACACACCATGTGACCATTGGCAGGTTTCTTCATATGTAATATATGAATAATAATGTCTGTAGCATTTAACCTTCCATAGTTATTGTGAGGACTCAGTGAGATGTTTCTGAAGCATCTTGTAAACCTTAAAGTGCTGTGTAATGAAAAGAAAAAAATAGAGAGGTTCACTGTTAGACCCCAGAGTGCTAAGTAAATGTAAGCTACTTTGTTGTTATGTTGGTAACAGATTTTTGCTACAGTTGGATTGTATCCGTGCCACTATGAAATTGTCAAATATACTGACAATCTCTCTTCCTTTGTAGAACTGAGCAAATTAGCTTCTAAAATATACACTCTACTGACAACCCACAGGCTTTCTTAGGCCTTTAGATTTCTTTCTCCTCATACTGCCACATGATATACTACTGATACTATCCTGTATTGTGATTATCTTAATGCATTTCATCTCCCTGCTAAGTTATGGGCTCCTGGAGGGCAGTGACTCTCATTTTTTCACCTAGCTTGGTTCAAAAAAGTAAACTTTTAGTCATAAGAAAAAAAATGAGGACTTTTGTTTGGCTAATCCAGATCATCAAATAAAGCCAATAATAGTTGTCAAATGACTATGGGGATAAAAAACTAATAAAACTAATAAAAACTGTTTATAGAGAACTCTAGTGTCTAGAATAAGGAAAGAAAATATGCTTTTCACTGGTCTTACCATGAATGTAATGTTTTACTTCATTTTCCCGTCAAGTTTCCCCACTATCTAGCACATTGCTTTTTATGTAACAAGTATGTTGTAAATATTTGTTGGATTGAAATATGAATCAGATTTCATAATCCTCGATTGCCCTTTTATTTAGAAACTCTTAGGTTTGTTGTGTGGGTGTGCTGTATGTACATATATATTCTAATAATTTCACTTTAGTCTTCAACATTTGTGGATCATGGGGAGGGAGAAACTTATTTTTTGTTTTCTTTAAATATTAAGGGTTATCTACAAAATTCCAGTAATAAGAGTAACTCATTGGTATAAACTTTTATGATTTACAAACCACTTTGTTTATAACCTCATTATGTAGACAATAATAGTGATGATAGGAATAACAATTTTATTCGACTCCAAAAGGCCATTTTATCCATCTGTGTAATAATTCAGAGAAAATTAAATGCAAAAGAATGATAGTAGGATAGTGCCTTGTACCATGACTCCGTAATAATAACAATAACTGATTTCACACTTGACATACATCAGCTCTTTTAAGTCTTACAATAAATAACCTTGTAAGATCGGTACTTCTGGAATTACATTCTTCTTTTACAGTTGAGGAAGTAGAGGTTCAGAAAGATTTGGTAAATGGTCAGTTTTACCGAAGTGGCTAAGCAGCATGCTTTTCACTGTATCTCACTGCTTATGGATTGCTTCCCCCCCCCCCCCCCCAAAAAAACCCAGAAACTAGTTTTCTTATTTATAAACAGTACTGTTACTAAATGTGTGGGTGTTTTTGTTTTCAAGAACTAATATGTGCATAGAGTTGGTGCTTATAACAAAAAGGCAGAGAAGCAAAAAACAAGTTTTCCTGAAATTGAAATAGGAAAGTTGAACAAGTTGTATAAACTATTTTTATAATGACAGTTTAATTTGGAGATTTCTTAGTAATTTCACGTTAAAGCTTAAAAATAAAAACCAATTCATAGTTTTTAAGATAGTTTATTTTAAAAATATTTTCCACTATACCACATCTCATGGCCTTTTGATTTGTATTATTGGGAATCCTTATATCTCCTTTGTATTCTTAACTTTTCTTGCCCCTAGGCAGAAATTAAGCGTCTTCAGGAAGCCAACAAGGCTGCTCGAAAGGAAAGACAACTGATTCTTAAACAGCAAGAGGAAATAGAAAGAATCCGCCAAACCACAATTAAGCTTCAGGAGAAGTTGAAGTCTGCAGGGGAAAATAAATTGGTAAATTGAAAAGATTTAAGTCAGTTTGTTTTCTCTTTTAAAGATATTATTTGCTTTCATCTCTGTTATGTAAAGGTGTCAAATGAATTTGTTAAGCTTCTGTTCTAATGTGATACACGGGCAACTGTGCCAACATAGTGGATAGTGCATAGCACAGTGCATATCACATAGTAGGTACTTAAATGTTCATTGATTGACCGATTCAGTGGATAGAGAGCTGGCAGGGAAGACATAGGTTCAGGTCCCAATTTTGTTAAATATACAGCATGTCCCAAAAGTTTAGTGCAGTTTAAGCTTCTTAAAAGCCGAACTTGATGTTTGACCCTGGTCAAGTCATTTAACTCTTAGCACTCTGGGAAACCAGAAAACTCTAAGTTGTAGAGAAGGAGTCAATCTGAATTGGTAGAAGTTTTCTCATTTTGAAGGTTCTCTATGCCAATGAACTCACGGGTCCAGTTTGTAGCTCTAATATGCAAGTTATTTTCATTCTAATAGTACGGTAAAGCCCAAACTGGAAAGAAACTATTATGTGTATGTCTCCTCACTTTTTGAATCGTTTCTTTTGAACATGTTTTTTGTGAAAAATTTTAGTTTTGAAGGGGATGATACAAAGATATCAGTCTTAGTAAGCGTGTTCTCATTTTTTTCATTCATAGACTACTTTGGGACCAAGATCCTGTAGGCTGTTTAAACTGCTTGGTTTCACTTGCCAGTGCAAAAATATTTTTATGAGAAATAATCTTGGTGCTTTTGATATGATGTCTATATAAGCTATCTAATTTATTGTAACCATATAAGGGAGAAAAAATTTACTATTCTATACTCTCTCTCTCTCTCTCTGCAGTCCCAGGCACTTCACTGACTCTCACATCTATATCTTGAGCCCTGATCTAATACCTAAACATGAATATAGGTTGCCATCTGTGTACTTTGTACATCCATCTGGATATGACACTGTCACCTCCAACTTAACATATCCAAAATGAAGCACGTTATGCTCCCCACAAACCTACTTCTAAACTAAGCTATTTCTTTTGAAGGCACAAACATCTTCTCCGACACCCTTTTCTCTCCTTTACCCCTTGTCAGTTACCAAATCTTATCTAGTTTACCTCAACAGCATCTCTCACATCCATCCCCCATTGACATGATCAGTTCTCTACAATCTAGATAATTATAACAACCTCTTACTTGGTTGTCCATGCTTCTAATCTCTATCCTCTCTATCTTCCACCAAGCTGCCAAAATCATCTTTCTAATGAAAAAGTTAAGACCACATCATTAGCCTGTTTAAAAACCTTCAGTGGTTCTCTGTTGCCTCTAGAATAAAGTAGAAATTCCCGTGTTAGGCATTTCAGACTCTCAGTCTGGCTCTGTGCCACCTTTCTAGTCTTATCCTTTATTATTCACCTCTGGCACTCTGTTCAAGTCAAAGTGGACTGTTAGCTTTTTCTCATCTTTCATGTCCCCTGCCCTGCCTGTGTCCTTTCACAAGCTGTCTTCATCTTTACAATGAACTGCTTCCCTATTCTTACCTCTCAGAGTTGATCTACTTCAAGGAATCATCCATAAAACCTTACTTGATCCCCTGTGGTTAGTGTTCCCTCCATTCTGAAATTACCTTCTGTCAGTAAAGTGTGTTTACTCAGTGCAGCCTAGCACAGTACTTTGCCTATTCTAGTCAACAAATGTTTAGGGAGGCAAGCAAAGTAATAGCTTGAGAGCTGGTTTCAGAGCCAGCAGTATCAGAGCCAGTGACTCTGGATAGATCAGCCTCTCAGTCAACCCCAGGGAACTTTCTTAAAATTCTAAGTTGCATTTCTAGTCCACATGGAGGTGGTTTCCACATTGGGAACTCCATATACAAATGAAAACACAGGCAGAATCTAAATCTAACTAAATGCTTGTTGAATTGAATGTGGAAATTTTTATAGTTTTTTGTGTATTGATACGATAAAAATACTTCTCCTGGATCACTGCCTTGTCATGCTGGAGGGGCTTGTGTATTTCAGTAAAACTATGTGCTGTGCAGGGTTACCAAGGATGGACAGGTACCATAGTGCAAAATTCTTAGTACCAGAGAAGGAAATGGCAAAGTATTTTTGCCAAGAAACCCTATGGACAGTATTAAAATGATAATAGATACGACATCAGAAGATGAATCTATCAATTCAGAATGTGTCCAAAATGTTATAAATAGTTCCAGAAAGAATGAAGCAGCTGGGTGAAAGCCAAAAGGAAGCTCAGCTGTGGATATGCTTGGTAACAAAGGGAAAGTTCCATGCTGTAAACATCAATATTGTATAGGAATCTGGAATATAAGTTCTGTGAACCAAAGTAAGCTGGATCTGGTCAAATAGGAGATGGAAAGTTTGAACAGCAACATCTTGGGTGGGGGAGATCAACAAACTTAAATGGGAATGGGTGAAATTATTATGTATACTATTGTAGGCAAGATGCTCTTAGAAGAAATGGTGTAACCCTATAGTCAATAAAAGGGTAAGAAAAGCAGTCCTGAAGTATATCTCAGAAATGAAAATGATATCTGTTCGAATTCAAGGCATATGATTCAGCATCAAATAATACAAGTCCATGCTCCAACTATTGGTGCCAGAAAAGCCAAAGTAGCTAAATTCTATAATGACCTACAACATTTGGAAAGATTAGCAAAAAAAAAAAAAAAAAAGATGTCATTCATCATTGGAATGTTAAACTATGAAATCAAAAGTTAATTGGAGTAACAGTCAGGTTTGGCCTTGGAGTAGAAAATGAAGCTGGGCAGAGTATAGTAGAGTTCTGTCAAGATAACTCTCTGGTCATAGCAAAGCATTATTTTTCAACAACTCAAATGGCAACTCTGCACATGAATATTACCAGATGACCAATATAGAAATCGTATATATTTGCAATTGAAAGTGGAGAAGCTCTATCCAGTTGGTTAATACAAGACCTGGAACTAACTGTGGCTCAAATCAGGAGCTTCTTTCTGCAAAATTTAGACTTACATTGAAGAAAGTAGAGAAAACCATCAGACTGTATAGGTATGACCTAAATAACATCCCTTATGAATGTGAGGTGGAGGTTATAAGCAGATTTAAGGTATTAGATCAGGTAGAATGCCTGAAGAACTATGGACAGAGGTTTGCAATATTGTACATAAGGCAGGAACAAAAAACGTCCCAAAGAAAAAGAAGAGGAAGAAAGCTTAAAGGCTCTCTGATGAGACTTTACAAATAATTGAGGAAAGAACAAAGTGAAAGTAAAGGAGAAAGGGAAAGGTGGACCCAACTGAATGCAGAATTCCAGAGAACAGCAAGGAGCGATAAGAAGATTTTCTTAAATGAGCCATGTGAAGAAATAGAAGAAAACAGTAGAATGGGAAAGACAAGAGATCTCTTCAAGAAAATATCAACGGAAGGTTTCATGCAAAAATGGTCATGATGAAAGGCAGAGATTGTAGGACTTAACAGAAGTAGAAAAGATTAAGAAGAGGTAGCAAGAAAATGCAAAAAAACGATACAAGAAAGAAGTTGACATCACCAGTAATCATGATGGTGTGGTAACTAGAGCCATACATTCTGGAGAATGAAGTTAAGAGGGCCTTAAAAGGCACTGGTAACAATGAGGCTAGTGGAGGTGATGGAATTCCAGCTGGGCTATTTAAAATCCTAAAAGATGGTGCTGTTAAAGTAACGCACTCATGTGCCAGCAAATTCAGATAATTTAGCAGTGGCCACTGGTTTGGAAAAGATCAGTTTACATACCAATCTTAAAGAAGGGTAATACCAAAGAATGTTCAAATTATCAAGCATCTGCACTCTTTTTATATCCCAGGAAGGTTATGCTTCAGATTCTGCAAGCTAGACTTCAGCAGTATGTGAATCAAGAAATACCAGAAGTACAGGATGGTCTTTTAAAAGGCAAAGATGTTAGAGGTCAAATTGCCAACATTCATTGGGGTATGGAGAAAGCAAGAGAGTTTCAGAATAATATCTACTTCTGCTTCACTGACTACACTAAAGCCTTTGTGTAGACCACAACAAAATATGGCAAGTCTTCAAAGAGATGAGAATACCAGATCATCTTACTTGTCTCCTGAGGAAATCTTATGTGGATCAAGAAACAATAGTTAGAACCAAATATAGAATAGTTGATTAGTTTAAGATTGGGAAAGGAGTAGGACAAAGCTATACCTTGTCACCCTTATTGAGTTAACTTATATACAAAGTTCATGATGCAAAATGTCAGGCTGCATGAATCAAAAGCCAGAATTAAGGTTGCCAGGAGAAATATCAGTAATCTCATATGTGCACATGATACTACTCTGGTGGCAGAAGATGAAGAGGAATTAAGAAGCCGCTGATAAAGGTAAGAGAGGATAGTGTAAAAGCTGATTTGAAGCTTAGTATTAAAAAAGAAAAAACTATGATAGCAACTGGTTGCATCACTTCCTGATGAATAGAGGGAGAAGAAATGGAAGCAGTGTCAGATTGTATATTCTTGGGCTCAAAGATCAGTGAAGATGGTGAAATTAAAAGTCCTTTGCACCTTGGAAGGAAACCTATGAAAAATCTGGACAGCATACAAAAAATGGAGACATCACCTTGCTGACAAAGGTCTGTACAGTCAAAACTTGGTTTTTTCCAGTAGCAGTGTGGGTCTGTGACAGTTGAACTGTATGAAAAGCTGGGCACTGTAGAGTTGACACTTTCAACTTGTGGTACTGAAGGATACTTTTGAGAGTTGCTTGGATAGCAAGGAGGTCAAATCAGTTAATATTTAAATTAATTCGGACTATTCTTTGGAAGGACAAATACTGAAGCTGAAGCTTAAGTACTTTGACCATATAATGAGAAAATAGGACTCATTGAAAAAGATTTTGATGCTGGGACAGATTGACAGCAAAAGGAGAAGGGGATGGCAGAGATGGATAGTGTCATGCAAACAATGAGCATGAGCTTGGACACCTTCAGGACATAGTAGAGAATGGAAGGTCTTGGCATACCAGGGTCTGTGGGGACATGAAAAGTTGGACACAACTGAACAAAAATGACAATGACAGAATAATAAATTATTAAGCAGTAAATTAAGGTAGTAGTCTAGGAGTTAGAAGATCTGGATTTCCTAGCAGATTAACTTTATTTGAAATCACAAATCCTGAATGCCTTGATTTTCTTATCTGTAAAATAAAATATTTCTATCTCTTACCAACAGGAATATTTTAAGGATAAATACTTATATGTAGGAACGACGGTATTTAAATCACTGGTAGTAGTCTTTTTTTTATCAAATAGGACTATTATGGGTATTAATAGATTACTTTAAAACCTTAACTATGAACATAGTTTTTGCTAATAACATTTTTTAAAACATCATTTTGAAAGTTCAAGAATATTTCAGTTTATTTGCAATAAGATTTTATAATATCTTACCCCTTTCTTTGGTTTGCAGGAGCCTCCTAGTGAAGATGAGACAAAACAAAGTAAGGCTTCTAGTCCAGCTCCAACTGACTTGGAGACTCGAAGCCCTTCCCCCGTCTCCATTTCTAGCAGTGAGACCAGCAGCATCATGCAGAAACTCAAGAAAATGCGTAGCCGCATGGATGAAAAGTAATTTGTTTTTGTAATTAAAGTCTTTAATGTAAATAGTTTAGTCATATGAGGTTATCTTGTTTCATGACGAGTAACTGAGATTGTTGGGATATCTTTTTGTTAGGCCCAGTAGTGTTAAAGCAGAATTATTAATTCAAACCAGAAGTCAATCTGTATATGCAAGTTTCTTAACTGACCAATATTAATTTGAAATGAAGTCGTTAGTTCAATATAACCATATAATTCACTATCAGGTCACAAAATTCAGTACAGTTCTAATATTGCTTGCTGGTCACCCACTTGCATTTTTTTTCCTGTGAAACTATGGATTCACTGCCTTCCCCCAAATCTTGTTTTAGTACAGCTAATTAATGATGATAGATGAGATGTTATTATTATCGTTGTTCTTAGAGATAAACTTCTGTGAATCTTAATATTTTTACATTTGGTCATGGCAGTGTCCCTTGACTTCTTTGATTTAAAACTTTGAAAAGAAAAACTCTGTGTTACTCTGAAACCCGAGTACACTTGTGCTGGACATGAGCTCTTTGGAAATAAAACTATTGATAGAGAGAACATGACTAATCTTGAAGTCCTATTCTATTCTACTTACTGATTCAAAACTAATTGAAACAATGCTTAAATTTAAACTGCATAGATAGATTGAGTGCTTTTTTTCTCATTAGGAGAAAAGCATAAGTTTTTTCCTGTAATATTGAGTGAATTTGCAATCTTTGTTTCTTGGACCCTCTTTTCATAGCCTATTTTGATCAAACGGAATTTCATACTTAGATATGACTAGATCTTTGACCATGTAAAATGACATTTAAATGGAAAATTAGCCTTTCAAGTTTACATTCAATGTGTCGCCATCATAAAGTGGCGGCAAGGGGCAGCATGGCATAGTAGACAAAGAGCTAGCCTTGGAGTTAGGAAGGCTGTGGTGATTCTGGGCAAATCATTTAACCAGTGTGCCCCAGGCCCAGGGTAGTTTTCTAAGACTATATTGCAAAACAAGTGCTAGTTTGTATTGGGAAAGGAAGTTTCCTCACTGAATATTCCTTATACTATTAAAATATAAAGTCTAGTCTATGAAATAAGCTAATAGTTCCATAACCTTTTTCTTCAGGGTAACCACTTAGTGCTATATGTAGTCTTTAACCTGTATAGCAGATTTCTTTGAAGAAATCTGTACATTATAGAAGGTATTTTTTTGGCTACTCCTTTGAGATGAGACATCCCCCCTCCCCTTCAATTGTATCTTTTGTTTGTGTACCAGTTTTCATTAAAAAAAAAACCAAAACTACCCTTTTGAAAGTTATCATGAAACATATAGATGTTATATTGCAATAATATATACATATGCAATAATATACATATACAATAATATATACATATATTACATTACAATAATATATACCTATATAATAATAATGTATACATTAATTATATATTAATATATACAATAATATATACATTATATTTTGTGAAGAAGCTATATCCTGAATAAAATGAAGTATAAGAAGGGGAGTTTCTCTCTGTGGTGGATTTTCATTATTACAAAGTATCGTTAAAAAGTAGACATTATATAATGGTCATCTATTAAAATCTTAGGTTTTTTTTCTCTTAAATTTTATCACTAGACCTATAAAAACCTTAGGTTCCTGGCAATATTAAATTTGAATTTGGAAACATTTCTTCCTTGTACAATGAGGAGAACAAATTGTAGAGATAAAATTAACTCATTTATCTCTCCTAATTAATATACCAGGGCACCATGGATAAATTTCCTAAGCATTATTTAAAATACTCATATTCACCCTCTTTAAATTAGAAGCTACTGACAGAGAGTAAAAAAATTTACAAATTTGAGTTATGTTTTCTACCATTTGGTAAAAAACAAAAAGGCAAAATACTCATCAATCGGTTCCTGAGTAATCAAGAGTTGACTATACATGTTTACTGGCATGGATGCCATATATCACTTTGTTTCACACAAACATGAAAATACCATATATAAGTCTGTTGTCTTTAAGAAAGCTAAGATTAAGACTTTTACTCTTAGCTCAGAGATGTAGTCACATTTAAGTTAAGTCATACTAAAGTAGATTTAAAACATGTAATGAGTATTTTTGCCTTAATTCAGGAGCACAAAGGGGACCTTAGTACTTTTTGTTTTAATAGAGTGGCTATGTCTCTTACAGGCTGACTGAGACAAAAACCTTGTAATCTTTCATTGGACTGATAGAGACAGAGAAACAGAATGAGAAAATTTGTTTACTTCTTATAATAGAAAAATTGTTCACTTTACCTCTACTAATAAACTAAAGTTTGATAAAAATGTGAAATCTGTAATTTAATTTAATTTATAATTAAAAGCAGTCTGTTTCTTTTTTGGGGTGAGGAAAATTTTGGAAATAGAGAGAACCTTAAAGTTCATTTAAGTTCAGCTCCCACATTTTATGTAAGGATCTAAGATCTAGAGAACTCAGGTATCTTATTACCCAAAGTCACATAGCTATTTAGTGGCTAAAGCAAGAATAAAAACAAAGTCTTTGATTTTTAGTCCATTATTATTTTCTCCATATCACTTAATTTTCATTTTTCAAGCCATTGAATTATTCATAATGCAATACCATGATGTGAACTTATAAGTTTAGCTATTCATCACTTAGCTTGATATTCTAAAGAGGTTAATTATGCCATGTTTTACAATATTATAAAATTCAAAATGTGTTTCTTTGGGGAAAAAATTGGCTCCTAGAAGTAAGTCAAGTAATAGTTGAATACAATAGATCTTTTAAAAGATCACATAATAAAAAGAGAAATTGGATACTGACAACATTATATTATGTTAGACTCACATAGTCCCAATAGAAAAAAGTCAAAAGAAAAAATATAATAATAAAAAATTCTTATAGCATCATGAATATTTGCCTCATCCCCTCTCCAGTATTGTTCTTGTAGAGATAGCAGTTTGAGGAACATTTTTATAAAGTTCAAACCCTTTTCTTAAAACTATATAGTAATACTGATGTAATTTAGTATAGTTTAGATGGTCTCCCATTCTCTTTACTATTCATTTTGGTGCTTTGCTTTTTTAGTGCTCCCTAAAAAAAAGTTATATTCCAAGTCTTACTTCATTTACTGCCTCATTTGGTGCAGTCTCAGTTGTTATTATCTAGAAAATGATTTAGAAGAGAAACTTCACCAAAAAAGTCTTGAGGCTCTTATCCATGCCATGTACACAGCCTTTAAAGTTAGTACAATGATTTTGAGTCTCTGTGCTATAGGAAAATTTATGAGGAAAAGGTATCAGCTTATACTTCCTCATATAAATATTTTGAAGGGACCAGGGTCATCCCCACAAAGTCCTTCTAAATTCTAAAAAGGTATGAAAATTTTTAAATATAATGTTGGTTATTATTTACTCTAGGTAACAATTGTAATAGCAGCTTATTATACCAAATGGATGAATACTGCCCTTTTATAGTTGCAAAGCACTCATTCATCGTCTCATTTGATCCTTTAAAACACCCTTATGACCTCAGTCATATAAGTATTATCATATCTGTTCTTATAAAAAGGAATCTCTGAGACTCAGTGAGACCCTGACTTTCTTACAGCCATGTGGCTAATAAATAGCAGAACTGGGACTTGAACTAAGTTATTTTAGACACCATATCCAGATTTTTAGACTCAATTCTACCATGCTATTTATTATAAGTAGACTGTTTTAGGTAAGTCAGATATGTTTTATATTAGATTTGTTGTTTTATGTGCTAATTGTATGTTATGTAAACATCCTCAATGTATGAGTATTTAAAATACATGTATTTTAAAATAAAAATACATCAAATGTACATTGGGGTTGTTTTATATAGTATATAGTACATTTTTGCTGAATTTTATGGGACAAACATAATTTTTTGTATTTTTAAATTATAGTGGTTTATAGGTAGTTTGATTTTATATCATATTGTTAGATCCATGTTTTATTTTGGTTTTAGTCCTTCAGAACTCATTTCTTGAATTACAAAATTATTCTCTCGGGATCACAAAATCTTAAAGAGTTCTAAGCTTAGAGTTTACCTAGAACAACTATTACTTGAAACCTTCAACACACTGTCATCTAGCCCCTGCTTACAGACCCCTAATGAAAGGGTGGTCACTACTTTACATAATAGCCTATGACATCTTTGGACAGGTCTAATAAGAGTTGTTCCTTCTAAAGTTTGCATCCATATAAATTAAACCATTTGTAATTCTACTCGCTTTCTGAAGTTAATTTATAATGCACTTTCTAGGAACACATTGCAGAAGCCACTCCTTAAGCCCTTATGTGAAAATTGAAAGCAGTCTGGGGAGGTTCATCTGTTAAACTCCCTTAGTTTTTCAGAGGAGGAGCCTGAAACTCAGAAAGCTAGAGGGTATCTGTTCGTAGACGGATGCTTATAAATAACATAAGAGAGCTGTTCTGACTCGAGGGCTTATACTTCTTCCACCACACAGTGTTGTTAAGGACCTAGTAAAGATCTTTTTGAGTAAGAAAGATTTGTTCCAATGTCAATTAAGACACACAGTTAATCTTATTTAATGTGTGATACTAAGCACAGCTGAGTACCAAAACTTAAGTAGTAATACAGGTCAAACTAGGTAGTTACTTAGAAAAATATGTGACATGTAGCTGTAATTTCTCTGTTCACAGAAAAATAGAAATTGTCAGAATATAGCAATGATCCATCTAGTCCAATATTCGGTTGCAAATAGAGGCTCCCGTTTATTAGGTAGTCCAGTTTTTATTTGGAGTAAACATTTATGACTGTCATTCACAAATTTGTCCAACCCCTTTTTATATTTTTCTTGCTTATATCACCTCTTGGAATAATAAGTTCCCTGAGGTTATCCACTATGTAGTACTTTGTTATATTTGTCCTAAGCTTACCTGCTCAAATTTGAAAGGGTACCTTTTATTCTATTTAGTTAATTTCTGTTAGGCAAGATATACCTGTATTTTTCCATGGAAAGGAATTTCCTCCTTCACCTAACTCCAGTATTCAGTTTATGGATGTTTTATTACACTGTATTTTATTTTAAATTCATATATTAAACATTTTCTTTCACTTTTCGTTTCCAGAAAGTTAGATCTGATGAGGCTATCTAATCATTAAGGAAAGGAAAATTAGTTACCACCACCTATGCTAACAGGAAGAAATCACTGCCCTTTGTTATGGAGATATAGAGTAAAAGAAATGTAAATCGTACCTTTATGGTTTTGTTATACATGCTCCAATGTTGTTTTGTTACTTTTTTTGTACTAGGTCTTGCATGCATTTAGCAGTTGTGCATTTAAGAGGGTGGGTGATATTTATATTATAAATAGATCTTTGGAACCTTTTGCCAAGTAGAGTAGCACTTTAATAATTGTCACAAAAAGAAACTTATTGACAAAGAATGGCCAGGAAGACACACTGTTTTTTAATGGAACTTGGCAAGAATGTTTCCTCTTAAATCCCTTAGTGCAGAAAATCAAAGCAATCCAGCAAAATAATATTCCTCAAGATATTTTGTGATCATGGAGGGGTAGGGAATATACCAAATTACTCGAAAACAACTTTTGATCTCATCTCTTGTGTCCCTTTGTAGACGAGATGATAAATATTAAAGTATCCTGTGCTCTTTAAAGAGAATAACAAAAAATAAGTTAGCAAAGTCCTTTACTTCAAAATTGAAGGGAGTATGCTGGATTTATACTTAGATTTTCTCACTTTTTTGGCACTGTGTTACTTTTCATTGCCCCTCCAAGGCAGTAAAAGTTGTCTTGACATGCAAGTTGTTGTGGTATGTGTGTATGTGAACAGGAGCGTGCTCTGTCAAAGAGAATTAACAAACTGTTGCCTTAGAATCCAAACCTTTGCTCGTAGAATGTCGTGATCAGTGTACTACATGAAAAAGAGAGGAACTAATGGGTTGGGCTTATTCTTTCTTTTGTGATTTTTAACATACTGAGTTTTCTTCCTTACTTTGAAGTTACATTATTCATTCAGTGTGATCTGTACAGACCCTTTATTCACTTTATTTTTAACTGAAGCATCAAACATTTTGCCTTGTCACATTTTTAACACTGTTCTTGAATTTTAAATAGGCCCATATTAGGTATAAAGGTAGATACCATAGGGTAAATCATAACAGAAAAGATAATAAGCATCATATAATATTTTTAAAAGATTTTTTTCTGGCAGAGGATAATTTTTCTTAACCATTTCATTACTTTAAAGTTAAGTAGTATGGTCAAGTTAACATAGTTGCAGTCTGTTTCCTTAGTCAGGTTTAGAATGTATGATTAGGTATTCTTGTAAAGTTAATATTGGTCATATGTTGGGTCCAGAGTCATAATAGTTATGTTTAATGTTTATTAAGATAAGTAGGATGGCAAAGTTCTGCAGGATCATTTACTTAGCACCTAACTAGGTTCTTACTTTCTCATATATGGTTAGATAAGTTTACTGATATGATAAGAATAATAACCAAAGGGCAAATGACTATAGTATTTAGGATTCTCCCAGTGTGAAAAAATTTAGATAATAAAAGAAGGAACCTAAGAATTAGTGCATATTCAGAATTCATTTTTATTACATATATGTAGAGTTCTTTTGTCGTGGAATCTACTATTCTAGCAAGGTTTAACTAGATAGTGTATATGTTACCTAAGAGCATATTAAAAGTTCCTCAGTCAGATCTTTTGCTTTCCCTTTCTCGTTCTTTCTGCCTCTTTGTTCTCTTGGTTTTAAACTCTTCCTCCTTATTTTGTAGACACTGCTCTCCTGTTCACTACTTCTTCTCTGTCTTTACGTCTCATCACTGGGCCTCTCTCAGTGTCTGTTTTCCCAACCTCCATCCCAAATTCCAGCTGTATATCTACAACCAGTTGGTCAGGTAACTTTGCACCTTTCTCAGTGCACTCTTTGATAGAGCATGCTCTGTTCAGTTTTTAACATCCTGGAGAATTGTAGGTTTCCCATAAATTTTTTACTCTCACTATTACCATATTAATCTGATATGCTCTTTATTCTAAAGAGGTAGTGTGACAATTACAGTTGTTCTTGTGCATTTAAATTACCTAACTACTATAAAACTGTGAGCAGAAATCTGAACATCTTACCTTTTTTAAATGGTTGTGGTTAGTCTACATGCGATGAGAATACTATAATTTTTAAACTATTCAATTTTATTAACTTTTTTTTAACTTTTTGGAGCTAGGCATAAAGTAATGTACCATTTGAGTTTAAAAGTTGGCTAGCTTCAGAGATTTAAGGTAGTTGGTACATCCTTTTGCAATCATAAACAAACAAGAAAAAAAAACACGTCTGACTTAACTAAAGGACAGATGACTAAAAGGACAGGTAACTGTAGTACTTGGATTCTCCCAGTTTGGAAAAATAGATTATGACATTGCATCTCAAAAGGTGAAATGAACAGAACTCAGTTGATCCAGAGCAAAGCTGAGCTGAATTTTAAAGAAGTCTAGCATGGACAAAAGCATGTTTGGTTTCTTGTGGGTTTTGTTTTGTTTTTGCTGAGCAGCCATGCACATTTTTGACTTGAAAGTAAAAAGTATAAATATACTAATTCTGTAGATAAAGGATTTGAGATGCAAAATCTTAAAAGACATTAAACCAGGTAAATCATTCTCTATTAGCATTCCCAGGTAATTTAAGTAAGCACTGTGACTTCCCTGATAAGCACTTTCATTTTTGTTTTTTAAGTCAGAGATTTAAGAATAGGACTTTTTTATGGGAAAGAAGCACATATGAAAGATGATTGTAATGCTGAAGTGCTAGCATTAACAGGCATGGCTACCCAGGTATTATAATTTTTGTCTTGTGGTACCTATTTATATTTCATTTGCCTTTGCATATTTTGTAAACTTCTGAGTAAAATTTCTTATTTTCTGAATATTTAATCTCTGGAACCTATTACATCAAAATAACTTTTGAGAAGGTTTTTTACGAATATTGTGTCTTGTGCAGCTTTATGGTAAGGTAGAATATTTACAGGACTTCTGGCAATAGATGTTTGTTGTCTTGTTTTTTCATTGTTCATAATGTGACTGTAGGTTTCTCACTAAACGAGAACAGAAATTGATGCAGAGGCGACAACATGCAGAGGAACTGCTGGAGTGGAAACGACGTTTAGATGCAGAAGAAGCAGAGATTCGTCGAATGGAAAAACAAGCTTTGGCAGCATGGGACAAAGAGCTTATGAAATCTAAAACATCCAAGAAAGAACTGGGAGATGAGAGAAGAGAGCAAAAAGGTAAGGCTAACTCATTCTTGAATTTGGAAATTTAAGCTTAAATGCTAAGACTGTAAGGTTGTTAGCATATGATTAATATATTTATAAGCAATCCTATTTAAGTTGAATTTTTTAAACTTTTATTTTCAATTAACAAGTATTTGTTTTCTCTCTTCCACCCTCCTAGTTGAAAGAAAAGAAAAACCAAACCCTTCTAACAAAAAAGCTTTGTCAAGCAGAACAAATTTCCCATTGAGCATGTCCAAAAATTTACCAGCCCTCTATCAGAAGATGGGTACCAGGTGGTGCAGTGATAGAGCACCAGTGCAGGAGTCAGGAGGACCTGAGTTTAAATCTCACCTCAGACACTTGACTCTCACTAGCTGTGTGACCTTGGGCAAGTCACCTAACCCCAATTGTCTTATCCTGGGTCATCTCCAGTCATCCTGATGAATATCTGGTCACTGGATTCAGATGGCTCTGGCGGAGAAGTGAGGCTGGTGACCTGCACATCCCTCCCTCACTCAAAACAAAGTCAAGTGCAAGTCATGTCATCATTTCTGTGATGGCGTGGTTGAAGGATGAACACACATCATACTTCTTTATTAGCCTTCTTAGTTTGGTCATGGCATTGATTAGAATTCTCAAGTTTTCTGAGTTGATCTTTCATCAGTGTTATTATATATATTGTTGTACTAGTTATGCTCACTTCATCTGAGTCAGTTCATACAGATCTTCCCAGGTTTCTCACAAATTATCCCTTTTATCATTTATTTGAGCACAGCAATATTCTATTACATTAATACCATAATTTGTTCAGCCATTGCCTAATTCATATACTAAAGATGTTTTTAAAATGATAATCCTAAAGTATATAACATTTTATGTTATTTTATTATTTTATTATTATAACTTCTGGTGAGCTCTTTTACTTCAAAACTAAACACATTGTACTATTCATTTCTAACCCCCATTCTGTATACCAAATAACTTACTCTCCAAGTTCACTGAGATGAATGAAACCACCTGACTTGTACTCATATTCCTTTCTGTATTCTTCAAAACTCATTATCCATTCTATCTTTTATTTCTTGATTCAGAAGAAGAGGTCTTCCTATTCCTTTTTAAGGATAATCTGT
Organism: Notamacropus eugenii; assembly: GCF_028372415.1. Taxonomy (NCBI): domain Eukaryota; kingdom Metazoa; phylum Chordata; class Mammalia; order Diprotodontia; family Macropodidae; genus Notamacropus; species Notamacropus eugenii. Next base: position 465,581,585 of record NC_092873.1, on the reverse strand, counting down.
ATGTGCCCTTGTTGCCATCCCTATTTTAATTTCTAGCACTATTACACACAGTATCTGTTCAGTTGAGTAGAATGCCTATAAAATTAAAAAACAAATGCATTAAAGTACCCTGAAGTATCTTTATGTACTATTCATCTGATGCTTTTTTTAAGCTAATACATCTTCATTTCAACTTCTGCATTATTCTTTTATTCATTCAAATACAAATGCTAAGAAGAATATTCAGGGTTAAACTTTTTTGTTAAGCTTATATTTTTCTCTTATACTTTTCTTTCTCTTCCCAGAAACAGCCAGTGAAGAGGAGTCTCCAGCACCTTCTTGCTCTAATCTAAACAGTGAAAGTTCTATCCCAGAAGAATTAGGCAGTCCACCTGTTGAACCTGTTGCATCTGAAACCATAGCTCAGGGGCACCCTGGGAGCCCAAATCACAGCATACTTACTGAAGAAATGGTTTATTCACAGGACCTAGAGTTGTCTTCTTCCTCAGCTACTAAACATGTAAGTGAAAGTATAGTTATACTGTATATTAAAGTGTCTATAGAGTTCTAAGAACCTTTACAAAGGATAATATTGTTATTAAGCAATCCATCAGAAAGCATGTATTTAGTACTTATTATGTGCCAGGCAAAAAGTCTCTCCTTTTATAGAACTTACTCTCTATGAAGGGGAGATTGAGGAAGACTCCAGCTCGCTCTTGGACCCCACCAGTCAGAAGTGGTGGCAGGTTGACATTTGAACATGAGGATGCAAGCAAGAAAGAAAGAATGAACATGACAGCAGACCTGTTGCAGGAATTTGCCTTATCTAGATTACCACTGTCCAGTGCTGTTGTCTATTTAGTCAGACACTGGAGGAAGGATCTTAACAGATCAAAACCCCAAGAGTAACTGAGGATTTGGGGAAACTAAACCCCGTAACATTTGGGGGAATTTCCCTTATAAAAGACAGTGACTACCAAGATGTCACCAAGAATGATGGAGAGAATTCAGCAGGTGTTCTTGCTGAACAAAGAGAGGACATTACTCCCCCCCAAAAATGGTGTCCTAACAATGGTCTGTAGATAAGATTCAAATCTATTACAAAGGAAAACTGTCCAGTGTAATTGTCCAGTCATGATAGAAATGAATAGTCTTGTCAAAGGTCAGATTATCAGGGAATTGGACATTGGAGTTAATTCCAGGAAGAAAGGAGAGATCTGCCACTTACTGTGTAAACCAGAATATGCGTATAGTTCTGCTGGCCCCCAAATTTCTTCGAAAGGAACCCTCTTTTTCAGGACTGAACTACTTGACCTGAAAGGAGAATATTTATTTCAAGGTGGAGGTATTATCCACAGAATCAAGCAGAAAACGGAAGGCTATTTAATCATTGAAGGAAATGCTAGATTTCAGTTAGAGGTTAGTGAAAGAAAAGATATAATTTTTTTTCTCATAAATTCACAGACAGATTGTACAAAGTGCATTGACTTAGATTTTATTTTTGTTTTATTGTATCTTTAGTTTTTATATCACATTTTCCAGTATGCTTCTTTTCCTCTGCTCATCTCCCAAATCCTTCTTCCTCATAAGTTTTCCCTTGTAACCAAGAAAAAAAAAATAAAGATTCACTGACACATTGTTTACAGCTAACAGTATATACAACATTTAATACCCATAGTCCTGCACTTCTCATTTCTTCATCTCCTCTCTGGGACCAAAATCTATCATTATAATAAAACAGCACTTAGTTTTGTTTTATTGTTCTTTTAATTTAGGTTTAGATTTTTAAAATCATACAGAAAATGAGAGCAAAGGCAGGTAATAAAAGTTGAATACAAGAGTAAAGTAGTCCTATCAAAGTATGGTGTCAGGAGCATGGAAAAATTAACATGAACTTAGGCAAAATGAATTAAGCAGAGCCAAGGAAACAGTACACTTGATGAGTATAGTAAGCTTCATGGAAAGAATAACTACAGAACAATTGAAAATTAGTGTTTTACAATTACTTAAAACAAACTTAGCCCCAGTGAAGAAATAAGGAAATACCTCCTCCCCATCCTTTGTAAAGGTGAGCGGTCCATAGATATGGAACATTGCGTGTATTTCTGATGTTTTTCAATGTATTGATTAGTTTTCCTGTTTTTTGGGAGGAGGAGGAGGAAGGCAGTTCTTTTCCTTTTACTTAAAAAAAACTCCTTTTTTATAAGAAAAAGTTCTCTGGGAGAAATACAAGGGGAAATTCAGATGGTATAAACCAAAGATGTCAATTTAAAAACAAAGTGTCTTAAAACATATGGAAGTGAATGTTGAAAACTGAAAATAAATAAAATAAAAAATATCAGGAATATTAATGGTCAGAGTGAGTTGAGCCTGGTAGGAAAAACTAAGGACAAGAAAAATGATATTTAAAACAAGACATATTGTAGGAATTGTGGGAAGGTGATGGCATGCTAGAACTTTGGAGGAACCCAGATTCTCTGTAAGCACCACAGTAAAACCTAAAAATGTACCATTAACTGCTTAAATAAGGAAAATGATCCTGTAAATTCTTCCACTCAACTCAAAGGTGCACAGTGGTACCACCAGAATGCTCTAGGTATGGTGAAGAAATGTAGCACCCTTGCGATACTCACAGCGCCCATGGCGGCCATGAATATTCTGGTGCAATTTTGAATCTCAAAATATCCCTGACTCCCCACATGGAAGACAGAACCAGAACATTTATTCAGACACCAGAAAGCCAAATCCATCGTAGTAACAAAGAAATCTATACACTATAACCATGCAGAGAACAACACTATCCCAGGCCTTCCTCCTTCTAGGCTTCCCGCAAACCAGGCCCCTTAAACAAATCACAAACAGGCTTCCTTTAACAAAATACCCTTCTCATACTCACAGCCAACTGCAGACTTGCATCCTTCAGCTCTGACTGCTCTCACCAAATTTCCTCTTAGCTCTGCTCTGTCTCTGCCTCTTCTTGTTCTTTCCTATTCCATCCATTCAGCAAATTCCGCCCCCCACAGATTGCATGTTACTGAAACTCACGTGACTCAGACTTCCATGTGACCCAGGAAAGTCACATGGGCTTATTAATGAATATGAAAGATCTCTGCATTTAAATTACCATTACAAGAAGATAAGTTGGGACTATAGCACAGCTCAAAGCTGCCCCTGAGCAACAGGGGAAAGCCTATACAGTCTGGCACCCAATTAAGGTAGATGTGACTAACCTCCATGACAGAAGAGTCCTAGGAAAAAAAAACCTAGCTCAGGTAATCACAAAGTGCCATGGCTAGAGTCAGTCAGGTAGAGCATAATATAGGGGGACAGCCCAGACTTCTCTGGCAAGAGAGAGCAGCACTGGAGTACCTTGAAAGAGGAACCTAATTTTGTCTACCATGCTCAAGATCATCTTCAGCCTGTCTATTCCATTTAGGAATACAGGAGCAGGACCCAATCATCGTCCATACCAGTCTCCCAACACTTGAAGCTGCTAAGATGAGCAAGTACATTAAATATTAAGAAGAAATACTTGGAGAGATTTCCAGTGACTTAAACCTGGAGAAAGAAACCAATCCCACAAGTCCAGTTGAAACTTAAAAAAAAAAGTTCTAGACAGCAGAACTATAAGACTACTTAAGAAGAGATCATACAAGATATAAAATGGAATAACTAGGAGAGGGAGCAATGACAAGAAAATTGACAACTTAGAACAGTTGATGGAAAATCCCATCCAGGAACTGAATGCCCTGCAAATTAGAATGAACTGAATAAAAAACTCAGTAATACAAGAAGAAATATTAAAACAGAATCATAAAATTGTGAGGGAAGAAAATGTAAGAAATAATAGTATCAGAAACAACTAAGCTAGAGAAGAGGTCAAGAGAAAGTTCAAGAATTTTTATACTATCTGAAAATCATGACCAAATAAAAGCCTACATCTAATTGAAAAGAAATAATTTGGCAGGAAATTATTACGTACGCACTCATTCCCTTGCCCCCCCATCACTTCCCACAAAGAATAGAAGTTAAAATAACTCTGATACCAAGTAATAGGAAATCTGAAATGGTCAGGAGCCAAGGCTATATAAAAATGAAATATATTTAAAGGGACTGCAGAATATTTCTGAGCATCTGTGTCCTGGAAAGATAGATTGATTTTTTGTGTGCACAGAAACAGACTAATAGCTCATAGAAATAAACCTATGTTTATTTGCACTGAAATGTATTATAAATATCCTCTTGGCTTGACTTAAGATTTTAGCGTGCCATAATTTTACAGAATATGCCATATCTTTTTGTTACCGTATTCCAAGAAACTATAGAGGAAAACTCCCTAGAACTCTTAGAAACAGAGAGCATAATGAAAAATGTAAAGAATCTCCTGGTCACTCCCTGAAAGAAAACCTAAAATGTTAAGTCCTAGGAATGTAATGTCATAGTCAAAATCCAGAGCTTCCAGGTTATTGAAAAAAATGCCACAAGCAGCTGAAAGTACAGACCACAAATACCAGGTAATCACAGGATCATAGAAGTCTGATGGCTGCCACTGTAGAAGAGAAAGAACTTGGAATCTGTTATTCTAAAAGGCAAAAGATAAAAGCTTACATCCAAAAATAACGTATCTGACAAAAAACTAAGTATAATCTTATAGGATAAAGAAATGAACACTTATTGAAATAGATGTCCAATTACAGCTAGTTCTCACTTTATGTAAGTGGACTGTTACACAGACCTCTTTGTAAAGTGATTTTTATGTAATGTGAATTTGCCCACACATGTGGGGAAAGGATGGAGATAAGGAGGCAGGAAGAGTGCATGCCTGTGGAGGGAGGAGGCCTTCAGCATGGTTCAAAGACTCATGTTAGACTGGGGACAGAGAAGCAAGGACAGGAGGAAGAACATGCGGGTGCCAAATACATAGGGTTCAGGCACAGACAGGAGAGGACGGGTAACATGGGGATGAGGGACAGACATGCAGTACCTCAGCATAGATAGAAAACATAGATGTGGGGGCCAAACATGTCTCTGGGCAAAGTGGGGTGGAGATCTGTTGGTGACAGAGAGCTCAGCTCAAGTCCCTGATCCGGCAGCAGCAGTGGTCCATGCATACGTTCTGCTCTCATTTGAAGGTTTTTGTTTTGTTTTGTTATTTTGGTTGGGGAGTGGAAGACTGCAGAGAACGAAGTAGAGAGAAAGAGCAGCATAGTACTATGCAGTAAAGTTAACACAGGTGTTTTTTTGGAATTTCTTTTCTTTCGGAATTTTTTATGTAAAGTCAGATTTACATAATGTGAATTTCCATAGTGCTAGAACTTTCTGTTATTTATGAAAAGATCGGAATTGAGTTGACATCTTTAAATGGAAAAATATGAACAAAGAGAAATTAAAAAAAGATACCCATACTTGTTTAATTGGAAGGGAATATGTAGAAATTAGTTGTTTACATCTAGTAGCAGAATAAGAAACAAATGTCTTCTCAGAGCACTAATATCTTTAAGAGGTATAGAGAAAGATAAATATGACGAAGGGCCCAAAGGGGGTTTTTTTGTTTTAATGTTCTTAGGAAAAGACAAAAAGAAAGTCACAGACTGGGTATTCTGTCAAATTCTATCAAACATTTTAAAAAATTACTTCCTACGTTAATCAAACTATTGGCTATAATAATAAGAAAAGAAAGGGACTCCTCCCATCTTCCTGTGAAACAGATATGATGTTGATATCTAAACCAGGGAGAAGCAAAGGCAAAACAGGAAGGAAATTAGAGAACAATATCCTTAATGAGCTTTGATGCAAACAAGTTTATGTAAAGTAATAACAGAGGGTAAAACACCATATTAAAAGGATTATACGTTATGACCAAGTTGGATTTATGCAAAGAACAAGGGGTTGGAAATCTACAAATATAATAAAACATATAATTTAAAAAACCCCATTACTGTATCAGTAGAAAAATTCAACACCTTTTCCTGTGTAAAGAAAAAACCAAAACGCTAGAAAGCAGAGGAATAAAGGACCTTTCTTTAATGCACTAAATGATATGTTTCTAAAACAGAAGTAAACATTATACATATAGGGAAAAATTAGAAGACCCTCCCAATATCAGGGATGAAGGAAGGATGCCCATTATCCTCATTAGTATTTAACATGTTCCTTGAAATGTTCCTGTAACAGTAAGACAGGAAAAATAAACAAATAGAAGTAATGAGTAGAAGTAAAAAGGAAGCTATTTTTTTTTTGCAAATGACATACTTTGAAGAGCTTAAAGCATCCGCCAAAAATTAGTTGTAACAATAACTTCATTATTCAATTGAATTAACTTCAATTAATAAACAAGCAGTATTGTGCCCAGCAGAAAGAGCAAGAAAGAGAAATTCCACTTTAACTTACATAAGCTTATACAACATTTGGTAATATAGCTACTGAAATATGTCCAGAAACCATATGAATCCACCAATAAAAACCTTTTGCAGAAATAGATGTAAATAAATTATTTAAGCTTTTAAATACTTTCAGTTCCAAATATTCTCCCCACCCCAAACCTTGAGAAAGCAAGAAAAATAAAACCCTTTACAAGTATGAGGGATGCAAAACAAAATTCCACATTAGTCATGCCCTTCCCTCCCCCAAAAAAGAAAGCTAAAGAAATAGAAGAAAATATGCTTCAACCTGTACTCTCGATTCATCAGTTTTCTTATCTGGAGGTGGATAGCATGAGTCCTTTGGAATTGTGTTTGGTCCTTGTGTTGCTCAGAATTACTAAATCTTTCACAGTTGCTTGAAATTTGACATTGCTGTTACTATATAAATTTTTCTGGTTCTGCTCTCTTCACTTTGCTTCAGTTCATACAACTCTTCCCAGATTTTTCTGAAAGTATCCGTTTAATTTTTTTTTTAGTACAGTAGTATTCCATCACATTCATATATATAACATATAACTTGTTCATCTATTCCCTAATCAATGGACATCCTCTCCATTTCTAGCTCTTTGCTGCCAGAAATAAGAGCTGGTATCAATATTTTTGTATACATAGGTCCTTTTCCTCTTTTATCTCTTTGGGATATAGACTTAGTAGCAATATTACCGGGACAAGGGTATATACAGCTTAATAGTTTTTTGGGCATACTTCCAAAACATGATGTAATGTTTCTCATGTTTTCTACTTCTTATTCAATAACAAATCATTTTTACAATTGCAGCTTTGTAGTATGGTTTGAGATCTCACGCTATTAGACCCTCTACCTTCTCAGTTTCATTGATGCCCTATATATTTTTGAACTTTTGTTCCTCCTGATGAATTTGGTTAAGATTTTTACTTATAAGAATTATTAATATATAATATGTGTAAGTATAAAGAATTATAAAATAATTATTTGGTAATTTCATTGGTATGGCACTAAGTAAACTTAGTATTGTCATTTTTATTGTATAGACTTGACAGGAGCAATGAATATTTCTCTGATTTAGTTCTCTTTATGTATGTGAAGAGTATTTTATGATTGTGTTCCTATAGCCTCCAGTATGTCTTGCCTGGTAGACTCTCAAGTATTTTCTGCTTGTGTGTAGTTATTTTAAATTGAAATTTTCTGTCTCTTTCTGCTGCGTTTTGCTGTATTATTACAGAAATACTGCTAATCAGTGTGCATTTATTTTTTATCTTACAACTTTGTTGAAGTTGTTTCGATTAGTTTTTTACTTGACACTTGGATTTTCTGAGCAAATCAACATCTCATCTGTAAAAAGTGATAGTTTTTGTTTTCTCACTATGTAGTTATTCCTTTAAATTTTTTTATTTTGCCTTATTGCTTTAGCTGTCACTTTGCTACTATAGAGTTCAACAGAAATGGTGATAATGGGCATGCTTACTTCACAAACCTTGGATCTTTTTGGAAATGCTTCTAGTTTATCCCCATTACAGAGAAATGTTTTCTCTTGGTTTCAGATAGATATTAGTTATCATTTAAAGGAATGCTCTATTTACTCCTGTGCTTTCTAACAGGAATAAAGGCTTTTTTTTTTTAAACAGGAATAAATGTTGTATTTTGTCAAAAGCTTTTTTTGCATCTGTTGAAATAGCCATGATTTGTTTTTGTTACTACAGTTGGTTATGTTTATAGTTTTCCTACTATTGAACCAGTCCAGCATTCCTGTTATAGCCTGGTTATCTTGGTGGTATGTTGCTATTATCTCTTTTCTAGTGTTTTCTTGAAAAAAAATTTTAGCATCACTATCTATTACAGAGATTGATCTGTAGTTCCTCATTTTTGTTTTGACTCTTCCTGGTTTAGGCAGTAAAATTTCCTTGGATATATATTTGTTCCTGAGTTTTTCCCTGCGGGGGCCCCTCCCCCAGCTTAGGGAGTTAATTTTTGGTTTCTTCAATTTTTTCTAAGATGGGTTGCTTAAGTATTTTATTTCTTCTTATTAATCTGGGGAATTTTAATTTTTGTAAATATTCATCTGTTTTATTTAGATTGTCAGTCTTATTGGCATATAGTTGGGCAAAATAGCTTCTAAAAATTGCTTTTATTTCATCTTCATTTGATTGTAAATTCATCTTTTTCATTTTGGAGTCTAGTAATTTGATTTTTTCTTTTTTTGATCAAATTAGCTAGTGGTTTATCTATTTTGTTTTGTTTTTCTAAAAACTCCAGGTCTTTCTTTTATTAAGTGGGGGTTTTTTACTTTCAATTTTGTTTGTCTCTCCTTTGATTTTCAGGGTTTCTATTTTGGGGTTTAACTGTTGGTTTGTTGATTTTTTAAATTTTTTTAGTTGTATGCTAAATTTGTTGATCTACCCTCTCTCTATTATTGTTGAAAGCATTCAGAGATATAAATTTTCCCTTAAGTACTGCTTTGGCTTCATCTCACTAATTTAGTATGTTGTTTCATTGTCATTATCTTTAATGAAATTACTGTTTCTATGATTTGTTCTTTGATTTAGCCTTTCTTTAGGATTAATTTATTTAGTTTCTAACTAACTTTTAATCTGTGCTTCAAAGGTCTTTTGTTAAATGTAGTTTTTATTGCATTTTTATCAGAAAAAGATGCATTTAATATTTCTGCTTTTCTGCATTTATTTTTGAGGTTTTTATGCTCAAATATATGATCAAATTTGTGAATATGCAATTCAAAGAGAAATAGGGTATATTCCTTTTTATTTCCATTCACTGTTCTTCAGAGGTCCATCATATCTAACTTTTCTAAAATTCTATTCATCTCCTAAACATGTTTCTTATTTTTGTGATAGCTTTATCTAGATCTGTGAGAGCTATTATAATTTTACTATTTACTGTTATAACTTATTTAACTTTTTCTTTAAGAATTCAGATTCTTATATTCAGAGGGTATGAGTTGATTATGTTGGGATGATCTCTCCCTCCCCTCTCCCCCAAAAAAGGGAAAGAAATGGTGAGAAAGCAGTATGCATTGGGAGAAGGGGAAGAAAGAGGTAGAATGGGAAAGTTTTTCTCATATAAAAGAAGTGTGCAAGGAAAAACTTTTATAGTGGAAGGTAAAATGGGGAGGAGAGAAGGATAGTAGGCAGTGCTTAAACTGTTCTCTCAGGGTTGTTGTTGTGTTTGTCCTTTGTTTTCAAAGAGGACCATGACATCAAAGAAATGATGACATGACTTGCACTTGGCTTTGTTTTGAGTGAGAGATGGCAGTGCAAGGTGAGCAGCCTCACTTTCTCTTCCTGAGCTATCTGGATCCAGTGACCAGATATTCATCTGGGTGACTGGAGACCGCCCAGGATGCAATGGGAGACCTTGGCCTTTTAGGTACCTTTTCAGGTACTCACTTAAAGTGAGGTAATGCCCATTCAGTGAATAGGCCGCTTTAAAAAGTAGTGAGGGGGATGGCCCCTTTAATAGAAAAGAAAAAAATAGATGTCATGGTAGGAGGGGCAGGGTTGTTGTTTTGAGGAGAAACTTACTATTGACATTCACTCTAAGCCAGAAGAGTCCAAAAACAGCCATTGAGTGGAGGTTGGGCAGGAACTCCTTGTTGTTCAATCAATGGGCTTCCGAGTACACTGGGTCTAAGGTTTTAGAGGAGACAAGAAAGATTCTCAGTGAATGGTTCAATGAAGGAGGAATGCATATACACACTCAATTGGGTATAGAAATTTATTTTATCTTATCTTACCTAATAGAAGGGAAAGGAGATAAGAGATGTGGGCATGGGAGAGGAAGCTTGTGATAAAAGACAGGGTAGATTACGGATGGCAGTGATCTGAAGTAAAACAGACTTTTAAGGAGGGACAGGATAAAAAGAGTGAGAGAAGGATAAACAGAAGTAATTAGGATGGAGGGAATTACACTGTTAGTAATCATACCTATGAATTTGAATGGGAATGTGCCCACCCATAAAACCTAAGCGAATAGCAAAATGGTTTTAGAAACCACAATCCAGCAATATGTTATTTAGAAGAGACACACTTGAAATAGAAAGCTACACAGTTAAGATAAAGGACTGGAGCAGAATCTGTTATGCTTCAACTGAAATAAAAAAGGCAGGGGTGGTACTTATGATCTTAGACAAAGCAAAAAAGCAAAAATAGACCTAATTAAAAGTGATACTCAGGGAAACTACATTTTGCTGAAAGGTACCACAGTCAATGAAGAAACATCAAAACACTTTATGGCAAATTTCTCTTATAAAAGTCTTATTTCTCAAATATATAGGGAACTGAGTCGAATTTATAAACATTAGTCATTCCCCAGTTGATAAATGGTAAAGAGATATGGATAGGCAGTTTCAGTACAAGAAATTAAAGCTATCTATAATCTTATGAAAAAATGCTCTATATCACTATTGCTTAGAGAAATGCAAATTAAAATAGCTCTGAGGTACCACTTCATAGCTATTAGAAATGACAAATGGTAGAGGGGATGAAGAAAAATGGGTACACCAAATAAACTGTTGGTGGAATTGTGAACTTGTCCAATCATCCTGGAGAACAATTGGAATTATGCCCAAAGGGCTATAAAATTGTTCATGCCCTTTGGCCCAGAAATACCACTACTAGGTCAGTATCCCAAAGAGATCAAAGGAAAAGGAACTGCATGTACAAAAACATTTCTAGCAGCTCTTTTTGGTGGCAAAGAATTGGAAATTGAGGGGATGCTATCATTTGGGGAATAGCTGAACAAGTTGTACCCTACAATTGTGATGGAGTATCATTGTACTATGAGAAATGACTGGGGGATAACTGCAGGACGAAAAAATGTCATGGCAAAACTTATGTAAACTGATACACAGTGAAGTGAGGTGTACTGGGAAATCATTGTGCACACAATAACAGCAGTGTTGTTGTAAGGATGATGAACTGTGGAAGACTTGGCTACTCTGATCAATGCAGTGATCCAAGATAGTTCCAAAGGACTCATGATGAAAAAACGTATCCACCCCCAGAGAACTGATGAACCTGAGTGCAAACTGAAGTATGATTTTCTTGCTTTTTTAATAATTTATTTACTTTTATTCTCAACATGGCTACTGTGGAAATTTGTTTTGCATGATTTCGCTTGTATGATTGATATCATTTGGCTTACCTTCTTGGTGGGTGGGGAGGGGCAAGAGGGAGGAAGAGAATTTGGAACTCAAAATTTAAAAACAAAAGAATGCTTAAATAATAAATTTGTTTTAAAAATTTAATTTACACGCTGTTCCATTTAGTGCATCTATGGTTAGTATTAATATTAATTCATTGTCTATGGTACCTTTTAGTAAAATGTTGTTTCCCTGTTTATCTCATTTAATGAGGTCTATTTTTGCCTTTGCTTTGTCTGAGATCATGATTGCCACCCCTGTCTTTTTTCAGCTGAAGCATAATAGATTCTGTTCTAGCTCCTGACTCTCAATCTATGTAGATCTTTTTGTTTCAAGTGTGTTTCTTGTAAACAACATATTATTGGATTCTTGTTTCTACTCCATTCTGCTATCCTTCTCCATTTTATGGGTGAATTCATCTCATTTGCATTCATAGTTATGATTCCTGTGTGTTTCTCTTCATTCTATTCTGTGTTATAGTGAGGATCCTTCTCTTTATTTTTTTTTTTACCTTGTCCCCTCTTTAAGTGTCTATTTTGCTTTTGACCATGGCACCTCCCTTCCCTCTTATCACCCTTCACTCCCTGGTCTTTTTTCCTAACCACTTTTCCTTTGTACTTCTCTGTTGGGTAATATTAGTTTCTGTACCCAAATGTGTATGTATGTTTATTTTTTCCTCCTTGAAACAGTTCAAATGAAATTGTGGTTCAAGTATTGTCCACTTCCTTCACTTGTCCCTTGCACATTATAGAAACTCTTACTTGTGCCACCAATTTATGTAGATAATTTCCCCTGTTCTCTCCCCCTCTCCAACCAGTGCCTTTCTCTTTCCTACCCTTCCGTTCTTTTAAGATCATCCAAACATAATAGAATCATACCAAGACCCTCTGTTTAATTAGATTCCTTCTAAAACCTGTTGCTATTGAAATTAAGGTAAACTGAGGTAACAAAGTTCCAAGCATGTTCACTTTGTTGGCAAGGTTAGCAGTTACCAATAAAAAGGATCATTACCTCCTCAGCAAGCCAAAAGACCCTGAATGAGGACTGACAGATTATTTTTATGGACCAAAGGAGGAGCATCCAAAAATTAGAAGGAGCTTCATAGATGGGAACACAGTATGATTAGCTGGAAATTTGGGATGCTGGGCTAGCAACAATCCCTTCTGTTCTGTCACTATGGAAAGCTCATTGGTAGTGTCCATCTGCATGGCTAGTTAGTGTTACAGTCGTAACAGACCAGACTTTCTTGAAGAACAGCCAGTGTTACAGAAGTAACTGACCAGACTGCCTGGCATTCACCTGCATCCTTCAAGGATAACAGATTTCCTTAATACAAAAATAGAACAGTGATTAACAGGGAAAGTGAACTCTTGATTCTAGTGTCTTCTTTCTCTTAATTATTTTATTTTATTTAATTGATTTTATACATAGCTTGTTTGTCACGTTTGTTTGCTTGTTATCTCCCCCATTAGATTGTGAGCTCTTTGAGGGCAAGGACTGCTGTTTGCCTTTTTGAACTTTGGTTTTCGCTTTTTGTGTCCCCATTGCTTAGCACTGTGCCTGGCATGGAGTAGGTACTTAGTAAATGTTTATTGATTGATTTACATATGTGTGTGATTGATTTATGCTTTTTGTTATTCCATCACAATCATTTCTAGAAATCTTTCCCCTTCT